>NC_086450.1:143937593-144300926 GCF_028390025.1 Pseudophryne corroboree
TTTAAACTTTTGGTACTATCCAAAAATGTATCACTAAGGTGACAGAAGTTGATTTCGGAGCATCATTTTTGAACAGGAGCTTCAACCATATTGTGGAATATGAGAAATTCCCTAAGCCCCGAACCTGTCGATTTTGGTCAAAAATTTAAATTTGAAAAGTGCCCCAATTTCTGCTTTAAACTTTAGGTACTATCCCAAAATGTATCACTAAGGTGACAGAAGTTGATTTCGGAGCATCATTTTTGAACAGGATCTTCAGCCGTTTTGTGGCATATGAGAAATTCCCTAAGCCCTGGACCTGTCGATTTTGGTCAAAAATGAAAATTTCAAAAGTGCCCCAATTTCTGCTTTAAACTTTAGGTACTATCCCAAAATGTATCACTAAGGTGACAGAAGTTGATTTCGGAGCATCATTTTTGAACAGGAGCTTCAACCGTTTTGTGGCATATGAGAAATTCCCTAAGCCCCGGACCTGTCGATTTTGGTCAAAAATGAAAATTTCAAAAGTGCCCCAATTTCTGCTTTAAACTTTTGGTACTATCCAAAAATGTATCACTAAGGTGACAGAAGTTGATTTCGGAGCATCATTTTTGAACAGGAGCTTCAACCATATTGTGGAATATGAGAAATTCCCTAAGCCCCGAACCTGTCGATTTTGGTCAAAAATTAAAATTTCAAAAGTGCCCCAATTTCTGCTTTAAACTTTAGGTACTATCCCAAAATGTATCACTAAGGTGACAGAAGTTGATTTCGGAGCATCATTTTTGAACAGGATCTTCAGCCGTTTTGTGGCATATGAGAAATTCCCTAAGCCCTGGACCTGTCGATTTTGGTCAAAAATGAAAATTTCAAAAGTGCCCCAATTTCTGCTTTAAACTTTAGGTACTATCCCAAAATGTATCACTAAGGTGACAGAAGTTGATTTCGGAGCATCATTTTTGAACAGGAGCTTCAACCGTTTTGTGGCATATGAGAAATTCCCTAAGCCCCGGACCTGTCGATTTTGGTCAAAAATGAAAATTTCAAAAGTGCCCCAATTTCTGCTTTAAACTTTAGGTACTATCCCAAAATGTATCACTAAGGTAACAGAAGTTGATTGCGGAGCATCATTTTTGAACAGGATCTTCAACCGTTTTGTGGCATATGAGAAATTCCCTAAGCCCTGGACCTGTCGATTTTGGTCAAAAATGAAAATTTCAAAAGTGCCCCAATTTCTGCTTTAAACTTTAGGTACTATCCCAAAATGTATCACTAAGGTGACAGAAGTTGATTTCGGAGCATCATTTTTGAACAGGAGCTTCAACCGTTTTGTGGCATATGAGAAATTCCCTAAGCCCCGGACCTGTCGATTTTGGTCAAAAATGAAAATTTCAAAAGTGCCCCAATTTCTGCTTTAAACTTTAGGTACTATCCCAAAATGTATCACTAAGGTAACAGAAGTTGATTTCGGAGCATCATTTTTGAACAGGATCTTCAAATGTTTTGTGGCATATGAGAAATTCCCTAAGCCCCGGACCTGTCGATTTTGGTCAAAAATGAAAATTTCAAAAGTGCCACAATTTCTGCTTTAAACTTTAGGTACTATCCCAAAATGTATCACTAAGGTGACAGAAGTTGATTTCGGAGCATCATTTTTGAACAGGAGCTTCAACCATATTGTGGCATATGAGAAATTCCCTAAGCCCCGGACCTGTCGATTTTGGTCAAAAATGAAAATTTCAAAAGTGCCCCAATTTCTGCTTTAAACTTTAGGTACTATCCCAAAATGTATCACTAAGGTGACAGAAGTTGATTTCGGAGCATCATTTTTGAACAGGAGCTTCAACCGTTATGTGGCATATGAAAAATTCCCTAAGCCCCGGACCTATCGATTTTGGTCAAAAATGAAAATTTCAAAAGTGCCCCAATTTCTGCTTTAAACTTTAGGTACTATCCCAAAATATATCACTAAGGTGACAGAAGTTGATTTCGGAGCATCATTTTTGAACAGGAGCTTCAACCATTATGTGGCATATGAGAAATTCCCTAAGCCCCGGACCTGTCGATTTTGGTCAAAAATGAAAATTTCAAAAGTGCCCCAATTTCTGCTTTAAACTTTAGGTACTATCCCAAAATGTATCACTAAGGTAACAGAAGTTGATTTCGGAGCATCATTTTTGATCAGGAGCTTCAACCGTTTTGTGGCATATGAGAAATTCCCTAAGCCCCGGACCTGTCGATTTTGGTCAAAAATGAAAATTTCAAAAGTGCCCCAATTTCTGCTTTAAACTTTTGGTACTATCCAAAAATGTATCACTAAGGTGACAGAAGTTGATTTCGGAGCATCATTTTTGAACAGGAGCTTCAACCATATTGTGGAATATGAGAAATTCCCTAAGCCCCGAACCTGTCGATTTTGGTCAAAAATTAAAATTTCAAAAGTGCCCCAATTTCTGCTTTAAACTTTAGGTACTATCCCAAAATGTATCACTAAGGTGACAGAAGTTGATTTCGGAGCATCATTTTTGAACAGGATCTTCAACCGTTTTGTGGCATATGAGAAATTCCATAAGCCCTGGACCTGTCGATTTTGGTCAAAAATGAAAATTTCAAAAGTGCCCCAATTTCTGCTTTAAACTTTAGGTACTATCCCAAAATGTATCACTAAGGTGACAGAAGTTGATTTCGGAGCATCATTTTTGAACAGGAGCTTCAACCGTTTTGTGGCATATGAGAAATTCCCTAAGCCCCGGACCTGTCGATTTTGGTCAAAAATGAAAATTTCAAAAGTGCCCCAATTTCTGCTTTAAACTTTAGGTACTATCCCAAAATGTATCACTAAGGTAACAGAAGTTGATTTCGGAGCATCATTTTTGAACAGGATCTTCAAATGTTTTGTGGCATATGAGAAATTCCCTAAGCCCCGGACCTGTCGATTTTGGTCAAAAATGAAAATTTCAAAAGTGCCACAATTTCTGCTTTAAACTTTAGGTACTATCCCAAAATGTATCACTAAGGTGACAGAAGTTGATTTCGGAGCATCGTTTTTGAACAGGAGCTTCAACCGTTATGTGGCATATGAAAAATTCCCTAAGCCCCGGACCTATCGATTTTGGTCAAAAATGAAAATTTCAAAAGTGCCCCAATTTCTGCTTTAAACTTTAGGTACTATCCCAAAATATATCACTAAGGTGACAGAAGTTGATTTCGGAGCATCATTTTTGAACAGGAGCTTCAACCATTATGTGGCATATGAGAAATTCCCTAAGCCCCGGACCTGTCGATTTTGGTCAAAAATGAAAATTTCAAAAGTGCCCCAATTTCTGCTTTAAACTTTAGGTACTATCCCAAAATGTATCACTAAGGTAACAGAAGTTGATTTCGGAGCATCATTTTTGATCAGGAGCTTCAACCGTTTTGTGGCATATGAGAAATTCCCTAAGCCCCGGACCTGTCGATTTTGGTCAAAAATGAAAATTTCAAAAGTGCCCCAATTTCTGCTTTAAACTTTTGGTACTATCCAAAAATGTATCACTAAGGTGACAGAAGTTGATTTCGGAGCATCATTTTTGAACAGGAGCTTCAACCATATTGTGGAATATGAGAAATTCCCTAAGCCCCGAACCTGTCGATTTTGGTCAAAAATTAAAATTTCAAAAGTGCCCCAATTTCTGCTTTAAACTTTAGGTACTATCCCAAAATGTATCACTAAGGTGACAGAAGTTGATTTCGGAGCATCATTTTTGAACAGGATCTTCAACCGTTTTGTGGCATATGAGAAATTCCCTAAGCCCTGGACCTGTCGATTTTGGTCAAAAATGAAAATTTCAAAAGTGCCCCAATTTCTGCTTTAAACTTTAGGTACTATCCCAAAATATATCACTAAGGTGACAGAAGTTGATTTCGGAGCATCATTTTTGAACAGGAGCTTCAACCGTTTTGTGGCATATGAGAAATTCCCTAAGCCCCGGACCTGTCGATTTTGGTCAAAAATGAAAATTTCAAAAGTGCCCCAATTTCTGCTTTAAACTTTAGGTACTATCCCAAAATGTATCACTAAGGTGACAGAAGTTGATTTCGGAGCATCATTTTTGAACAGGAGCTTCAACCATATTGTGGCATATGAGAAATTCCCTAAGCCCCGGACCTGTCGATTTTGGTCAAAAATGAAAATTTCAAAAGTGCCCCAATTTCTGCTTTAAACTTTAGGTACTATCCCAAAATGTATCACTAAGGTGACAGAAGTTGATTTCGGAGCATCATTTTTGAACAGGAGCTTCAACCGTTATGTGGCATATGAAAAATTCCCTAAGCCCCGGACCTATCGATTTTGGTCAAAAATGAAAATTTCAAAAGTGCCCCAATTTCTGCTTTAAACTTTAGGTACTATCCCAAAATATATCACTAAGGTGACAGAAGTTGATTTCGGAGCATCATTTTTGAACAGGAGCTTCAACCAAATTGTGGCATATGAGAAATTCCCTAAGCCCCGGACCTATCGATTTTGGTCAAAAATGAAAATTTCAAAAGTGCCCCAATTTCTGCTTTAAACTTTAGGTACTATCCTATAATGTATCACTAAGGTGACAGAAGTTGATTTCGGAGCATCATTTTTGAACAGGAGCTTCAACCGTTTTGTGGCATATGAGAAATTCCCTAAGCCCCGGACCTGTCGATTTTGGTCAAAAATGAAAATTTCAAAAGTGCCCCAATTTCTGCTTTAAACTTTAGGTACTATCCCAAAATGTATCACTAAGGTGACAGAAGTTGATTTCGGAGCATCATTTTTGAACAGGATCTTCAACCGTTTTGTGGCATATGAGAAATTCCCTAAGCCCTGGACCTGTCGATTTTGGTCAAAAATGAAAATTTCAAAAGTGCCCCAATTTCTGCTTTAAACTTTAGGTACTATCCCAAAATATATCACTAAGGTGACAGAAGTTGATTTCGGAGCATCATTTTTGAACAGGAGCTTCAACCGTTTTGTGGCATATGAGAAATTCCCTAAGCCCCGGACCTGTCGATTTTGGTCAAAAATGAAAATTTCAAAAGTGCCCCAATTTCTGCTTTAAACTTTAGGTACTATCCCAAAATGTATCACTAAGGTGACAGAAGTTGATTTCGGAGCATCATTTTTGAACAGGAGCTTCAACCATATTGTGGCATATGAGAAATTCCCTAAGCCCCGGACCTGTCGATTTTGGTCAAAAATGAAAATTTCAAAAGTGCCCCAATTTCTGCTTTAAACTTTAGGTACTATCCCAAAATGTATCACTAAGGTGACAGAAGTTGATTTCGGAGCATCATTTTTGAACAGGAGCTTCAACCGTTATGTGGCATATGAAAAATTCCCTAAGCCCCGGACCTATCGATTTTGGTCAAAAATGAAAATTTCAAAAGTGCCCCAATTTCTGCTTTAAACTTTAGGTACTATCCCAAAATATATCACTAAGGTGACAGAAGTTGATTTCGGAGCATCATTTTTTAACAGGAGCTTCAACCAAATTGTGGCATATGAGAAATTCCCTAAGCCCCGGACCTGTCGATTTTGGTCAAAAATGAAAATTTCAAAAGTGCCCCAATTTCTGCTTTAAACTTTAGGTACTATCCCATAATGTATCACTAAGGTGACAGAAGTTGATTTCGGAGCATCATTTTTGAACAGGAGCTTCAACCATTACGTGGCATATGAGAAATTCCCTAAGCCCCGGACCTGTCGATTTTGGTCAAAAATGAAAATTTCAAAAGTGCCCCAATTTCTGCTTTAAACTTTAGGTACTATCCCAAAATGTATCACTAAGGTGACAGAAGTTGATTTCGGAGCATCATTTTTGAACAGGATCTTCAACCGTTTTGTGGCATATGAGAAATTCCATAAGCCCTGGACCTGTCGATTTTGGTCAAAAATGAAAATTTCAAA
Source organism: Pseudophryne corroboree (assembly GCF_028390025.1). Taxonomy (NCBI): domain Eukaryota; kingdom Metazoa; phylum Chordata; class Amphibia; order Anura; family Myobatrachidae; genus Pseudophryne; species Pseudophryne corroboree. The sequence goes on from NC_086450.1 coordinate 143,943,493, forward strand.
AGTGCCCCAATTTCTGCTTTAAACTTTAGGTACTATCCCAAAATGTATCACTAAGGTGACAGAAGTTGATTTCGGAGCATCATTTTTGAACAGGAGCTTCAACCGTTTTGTGGCATATGAGAAATTCCCTAAGCCCCGGACCTGTCGATTTTGGTCAAAAATGAAAATTTCAAAAGTGCCCCAATTTCTGCTTTAAACTTTAGGTACTATCCCAAAATGTATCACTAAGGTAACAGAAGTTGATTTCGGAGCATCATTTTTGAACAGGATCTTCAAATGTTTTGTGGCATATGAGAAATTCCCTAAGCCCCGGACCTGTCGATTTTGGTCAAAAATGAAAATTTCAAAAGTGCCACAATTTCTGCTTTAAACTTTAGGTACTATCCCAAAATGTATCACTAAGGTGACAGAAGTTGATTTCGGAGCATCATTTTTGAACAGGAGCTTCAACCATATTGTGGCATATGAGAAATTCCCTAAGCCCCGGACCTGTCGATTTTGGTCAAAAATGAAAATTTCAAAAGTGCCCCAATTTCTGCTTTAAACTTTAGGTACTATCCCAAAATGTATCACTAAGGTGACAGAAGTTGATTTCGGAGCATCGTTTTTGAACAGGAGCTTCAACCGTTATGTGGCATATGAAAAATTCCCTAAGCCCCGGACCTATCGATTTTGGTCAAAAATGAAAATTTCAAAAGTGCCCCAATTTCTGCTTTAAACTTTAGGTACTATCCCAAAATATATCACTAAGGTGACAGAAGTTGATTTCGGAGCATCATTTTTGAACAGGAGCTTCAACCATTATGTGGCATATGAGAAATTCCCTAAGCCCCGGACCTGTCGATTTTGGTCAAAAATGAAAATTTCAAAAGTGCCCCAATTTCTGCTTTAAACTTTAGGTACTATCCCAAAATGTATCACTAAGGTAACAGAAGTTGATTTCGGAGCATCATTTTTGATCAGGAGCTTCAACCGTTTTGTGGCATATGAGAAATTCCCTAAGCCCCGGACCTGTCGATTTTGGTCAAAAATGAAAATTTCAAAAGTGCCCCAATTTCTGCTTTAAACTTTTGGTACTATCCAAAAATGTATCACTAAGGTGACAGAAGTTGATTTCGGAGCATCATTTTTGAACAGGAGCTTCAACCATATTGTGGAATATGAGAAATTCCCTAAGCCCCGAACCTGTCGATTTTGGTCAAAAATTAAAATTTCAAAAGTGCCCCAATTTCTGCTTTAAACTTTAGGTACTATCCCAAAATGTATCACTAAGGTGACAGAAGTTGATTTCGGAGCATCATTTTTGAACAGGATCTTCAACCGTTTTGTGGCATATGAGAAATTCCCTAAGCCCTGGACCTGTCGATTTTGGTCAAAAATGAAAATTTCAAAAGTGCCCCAATTTCTGCTTTAAACTTTAGGTACTATCCCAAAATATATCACTAAGGTGACAGAAGTTGATTTCGGAGCATCATTTTTGAACAGGAGCTTCAACCGTTATGTGGCATATGAAAAATTCCCTAAGCCCCGGACCTATCGATTTTGGTCAAAAATGAAAATTTCAAAAGTGCCCCAATTTCTGCTTTAAACTTTAGGTACTATCCCAAAATATATCACTAAGGTGACAGAAGTTGATTTCGGAGCATCATTTTTGAACAGGAGCTTCAACCAAATTGTGGCATATGAGAAATTCCCTAAGCCCCGGACCTATCGATTTTGGTCAAAAATGAAAATTTCAAAAGTGCCCCAATTTCTGCTTTAAACTTTAGGTACTATCCTATAATGTATCACTAAGGTGACAGAAGTTGATTTCGGAGCATCATTTTTGAACAGGAGCTTCAACCGTTATGTGGCATATGAAAAATTCCCTAAGCCCCGGACCTATCGATTTTGGTCAAAAATGAAAATTTCAAAAGTGCCCCAATTTCTGCTTTAAACTTTAGGTACTATCCCAAAATATATCACTAAGGTGACAGAAGTTGATTTCGGAGCATCATTTTTGAACAGGAGCTTCAACCAAATTGTGGCATATGAGAAATTCCCTAAGCCCCGGACCTATCGATTTTGGTCAAAAATGAAAATTTCAAAAGTGCCCCAATTTCTGCTTTAAACTTTAGGTACTATCCTATAATGTATCACTAAGGTGACAGAAGTTGATTTCGGAGCATCATTTTTGAACAGGAGCTTCAACCATAACGTGGCATATGAGAAATTCCCTAAGCCCCGGACCTGTCGATTTTGGTCAAAAATGAAAATTTCAAAAGTGCCCCAATTTCTGCTTTAAACTTTAGGTACTATCCCAAAATGTATCACTAAGGTGACAGAAGTTGATTTCGGAGCATCATTTTTGAACAGGAGCTTCAACCGTTTTGTGGCATATGAGAAATTCCCTAAGCCCCGGACCTGTCGATTTTGGTCAAAAATGAAAATTTCAAAAGTGCCCCAATTTCTGCTTTAAACTTTAGGTACTATCCCAAAATATATCACTAAGGTGACAGAAGTTGATTTCGGAGCATCATTTTTGAACAGGAGCTTCAACCGTTTTGTGGCATATGAGAAATTCCCCAAGCCCGGACCTGTCGATTTTGGTCAAAAATGAAAATTTCAAAAGTGCCCCAATTTCTGCTTTAAACTTTAGGAACTATCCCAAAATGTATCACTAAGGTGACAGAAGTTGATTTCGGAGCATCATTTTTGAACAGGAGCTTCAACCGTTATGTGGCATATGAAAAATTCCCTAAGCCCCGGACCTGTCGATTTTGGTCAAAAATGAAAATTTCAAAAGTGCCCCAATTTCTGCTTTAAACTTTAGGTACTATCCCAAAATGTATCACTAAGGTGACAGAAGTTGATTTCGGAGCATCATTTTTGAACAGGATCTTCAACCGTTTTGTGGCATATGAGAAATTCCCTAAGCCCTGGACCTGTCGATTTTGGTCAAAAATGAAAATTTCAAAAGTGCCCCAATTTCTGCTTTAAACTTTAGGTACTATCCCAAAATATATCACTAAGGTGACAGAAGTTGATTTCGGAGCATCATTTTTGAACAGGAGCTTCAACCGTTTTGTGGCATATGAGAAATTCCCTAAGCCCCGGACCTGTCGATTTTGGTCAAAAATGAAAATTTCAAAAGTGCCCCAATTTCTGCTTTAAACTTTAGGTACTATCCCAAAATGTATCACTAAGGTGACAGAAGTTGATTTCGGAGCATCATTTTTGAACAGGAGCTTCAACCATATTGTGGCATATGAGAAATTCCCTAAGCCCCGGACCTGTCGATTTTGGTCAAAAATGAAAATTTCAAAAGTGCCCCAATTTCTGCTTTAAACTTTAGGTACTATCCCAAAATGTATCACTAAGGTGACAGAAGTTGATTTCGGAGCATCATTTTTGAACAGGAGCTTCAACCGTTATGTGGCATATGAAAAATTCCCTAAGCCCCGGACCTATCGATTTTGGTCAAAAATGAAAATTTCAAAAGTGCCCCAATTTCTGCTTTAAACTTTAGGTACTATCCCAAAATATATCACTAAGGTGACAGAAGTTGATTTCGGAGCATCATTTTTTAACAGGAGCTTCAACCAAATTGTGGCATATGAGAAATTCCCTAAGCCCCGGACCTGTCGATTTTGGTCAAAAATGAAAATTTCAAAAGTGCCCCAATTTCTGCTTTAAACTTTAGGTACTATCCCATAATGTATCACTAAGGTGACAGAAGTTGATTTCGGAGCATCATTTTTGAACAGGAGCTTCAACCATTACGTGGCATATGAGAAATTCCCTAAGCCCCGGACCTGTCGATTTTGGTCAAAAATGAAAATTTCAAAAGTGCCCCAATTTCTGCTTTAAACTTTAGGTACTATCCCAAAATGTATCACTAAGGTGACAGAAGTTGATTTCGGAGCATCATTTTTGAACAGGATCTTCAAACGTTTTGTGGCATATGAGAATTTCCCCAAGCCCGGACCTGTCGATTTTGGTCAAAAATGAAAATTTCAAAAGTGCCCCAATTTCTGCTTTAAACTTTAGGAACTATCCCAAAATGTATCACTAAGGTGACAGAAGTTGATTTCGGAGCATCATTTTTGAACAGGAGCTTCAACCGTTATGTGGCATATGAAAAATTCCCTAAGCCCCGGACCTGTCGATTTTGGTCAAAAATGAAAATTTCAAAAGTGCCCCAATTTCTGCTTTAAACTTTAGGTACTATCCCAAAATGTATCACTAAGGTGACAGAAGTTGATTTCGGAGCATCATTTTTGAACAGGAGCTTCAACCGTTTTGTGGCATATGAGAAATTCCCTAAGCCCCGGACCTGTCGATTTTGGTCAAAAATGAAAATTTCAAAAGTGCCCCAATTTCTGCTTTAAACTTTAGGTACTATCCCAAAATGTATCACTAAGGTGACAGAAGTTGATTTCGGAGCATCATTTTTGAACAGGAGCTTCAACCATTACGTGGCATATGAGAAATTCCCTAAGCCCCGGACCTGTCGATTTTGGTCAAAAATGAAAATTTCAAAAGTGCCCCAATTTCTGCTTTAAACTTTAGGTACTATCCCAAAATATATCACTAAGGTGACAGAAGTTGATTTCGGAGCATCATTTTTGAACAGGAGCTTCAAACAAATTGTGGCATATGAGAAATTCCCTAAGCCCCGGACCTGTCGATTTTGGTCAAAAATGAAAATTTCAAAAGTGCCCCAATTTCTGCTTTAAACTGTAGGTACTATCCCAAAATGTATCACTAAGGTGACAGAAGTTGATTTCGGAGCATAATTTTTGAACAGGATCTTCAAACGTTTTGTGGCATATGAGGAATTCCCTAAGCCCGGACCTGTCGATTTTGGTCAAAAATGAAAATTTCAAAAGTGCCCCAATTTCTGCTTTAAACTTTAGGAACTATCCCAAAATGTATCACTAAGGTGACAGAAGTTGATTTCGGAGCATCATTTTTGAACAGGAGCTTCAACCATTATGTGGCATATGAGAAATTCCCTAAGCCCCGAACCTGTCGATTTTGGTCAAAAATTAAAATTTCAAAAGTGCCCCAATTTCTGCTTTAAACTTTAGGTACTATCCCAAAATGTATCACTAAGGTGACAGAAGTTGATTTCGGAGCATCATTTTTGAACAGGAGCTTCAACCGTTTTGTGGCATATGAGAAATTCCCTAAGCCTGGACCTGTCGATTTTGGTAAAAAATGAAAATTTCAAAAGTGCCCCAATTTCTGCTTTAAACTTTAGGTACTATCCCAAAATGTATCACTAAGGTGACAGAAGTTGATTTCGGAGCATCATTTTTGAACAGGAGCTTCAACCATTATGTGGCATATGAGAAATTCCCTAAGCCCCGAACCTGTCGATTTTGGTCAAAAATTAAAATTTCAAAAGTGCCCCAATTTCTTCTTTAAACTTTAGGTACTATCCCAAAATGTATCACTAAGGTGACAGAAGTTGATTTCGGAGCATCATTTTTGAACAGGAGCTTCAACCGTTTTGTGGCATATGAGAAATTCCCTAAGCCCGGACCTGTCGATTTTGGTCAAAAATGAAAATTTCAAAAGTGCCCCAATTTCTGCTTTAAACTTTAGGTACTATCCCAAAATGTATCACTAAGGTGACAGAAGTTGATTTCGGAGCATCATTTTTGAACAGGAGCTTCAACCATTATGTGGCATATGAGAAATTCCCTAAGCCCCGGACCTGTCGATTTTGGTCAAAAATTAAAATTTCAAAAGTGCCCCAATTTCTGCTTTAAACTTTAGGTACTATCCCAAAATGTATCACTAAGGTGACAGAAGTTGATTTCGGAGCATCATTTTTGAACAGGATCTTCAAACGTTTTGTGGCATATGAGAAATTCCCTAAGCCCGGACCTGTCGATTTTGGTCAAAAATGAAAATTTCAAAAGTGCCCCAATTTCTGCTTTAAACTTTAGGAACTATCCCAAAATGTATCACTAAGGTGACAGAAGTTGATTTCGGAGCATCATTTTTGAACAGGAGCTACAACCATTATGTGGCATATGAGAAATTCCCTAAGCCCCGGACCTGTCGATTTTGGTCAAAAATGAAAATTTCAAAAGTGCCCCAATTTCTGCTTTAAACTTTAGGTACTATCCCAAAATGTATCACTAAGGTGACAGAAGTTGATTTCGGAGCATCATTTTTAAACAGGAGCTTCAACCGTTTTGTGGCATATGAGAAATTCCCTAAGCCCGGACCTGTCGATTTTGGTCAAAAATGAAAATTTCAAAAGTGCCCCAATTTCTGCTTTAAACTTTAGGTACTATCCCAAAATGTATCACTAAGGTGACAGAAGTTGATTTCGGAGCATCATTTTTGAACAGGATCTTCAAACGTTTTGTGGCATATGAGAAATTCCCCAAGCCCGGACCTGTCGATTTTGGTCAAAAATGAAAATTTCAAAAGTGCCCCAATTTCTGCTTTAAACTTTAGGAACTATCCCAAAATGTATCACTAAGGTGACAGAAGTTGATTTCGGAGCATCATTTTTGAACAGGAGCTTCAACCGTTATGTGGCATATGAAAAATTCCCTAAGCCCCGGACCTGTCGATTTTGGTCAAAAATGAAAATTTCAAAAGTGCCCCAATTTCTGCTTTAAACTTTAGGTACTATCCCAAAATGTATCACTAAGGTGACAGAAGTTGATTTTGGAGCATCATTTTTGAACAGGAGCTTCAACCGTTTTGTGGCATATGAGAAATTCCCTAAGCCCCGGACCTGTCGATTTTGGTCAAAAATGAAAATTTCAAAAGTGCCCCAATTTCTGCTTTAAACTTTAGGTACTATCCCAAAATGTATCACTAAGGTGACAGAAGTTGATTTCGGAGCATCATTTTTGAACAGGAGCTTCAACCGTTTTGAGGCATATGAGAAATTCCCTAAGCCCGGACCTGTCGATTTTGGTCAAAAATGAAAATTTCAAAAGTGCCCCAATTTCTGCTTTAAACTTTAGGAACTATCCCAAAATGTATCACTAAGGTGACAGAAGTTGATTTCGGAGCATCATTTTTGAACAGGAGCTTCAACCGTTTTGTGGCATATGAGAAATTCCCTAAGCCCGGACCTGTCGATTTTGGTCAAAAATGAAAATTTCAAAAGTGCCCCAATTTCTGCTTTAAACTTTAGGTACTATCCCAAAATGTATCACTAAGGTGACAGAAGTTGATTTCGGAGCATCATTTTTGAACAGGATCTTCAAACGTTTTGTGGCATATGAGAAATTCCCCAAGCCCGGACCTGTCGATTTTGGTCAAAAATGAAAATTTCAAAAGTGCCCCAATTTCTGCTTTAAACTTTAGGAACTATCCCAAAATGTATCACTAAGGTGACAGAAGTTGATTTCGGAGCATCATTTTTGAACAGGAGCTTCAACCGTTATGTGGCATATGAAAAATTCCCTAAGCCCCGGACCTGTCGATTTTGGTCAAAAATGAAAATTTCAAAAGTGCCCCAATTTCTGCTTTAAACTTTAGGTACTATCCCAAAATGTATCACTAAGGTGACAGAAGTTGATTTTGGAGCATCATTTTTGAACAGGAGCTTCAACCGTTTTGTGGCATATGAGAAATTCCCTAAGCCCCGGACCTGTCGATTTTGGTCAAAAATGAAAATTTCAAAAGTGCCCCAATTTCTGCTTTAAACTTTAGGTACTATCCCAAAATGTATCACTAAGGTGACAGAAGTTGATTTCGGAGCATCATTTTTGAACAGGAGCTTCAACCGTTTTGAGGCATATGAGAAATTCCCTAAGCCCGGACCTGTCGATTTTGGTCAAAAATGAAAATTTCAAAAGTGCCCCAATTTCTGCTTTAAACTTTAGGAACTATCCCAAAATGTATCACTAAGGTGACAGAAGTTGATTTCGGAGCATCATTTTTGAACAGGAGCTTCAACCGTTTTGTGGCATATGAGAAATTCCCTAAGCCCGGACCTGTCGATTTTGGTCAAAAATGAAAATTTCAAAAGTGCCCCAATTTCTGCTTTAAACTTTAGGTACTATCCCAAAATGTATCACTAAGGTGACAGAAGTTGATTTCGGAGCATCATTTTTGAACAGGAGCTTCAACCGTTTTGTGGCATATGAGAAATTCCCTAAGCCCCGGACCTGTCGATTTTGGTCAAAAATGAAAATTTCAAAAGTGCCCCAATTTCTGCTTTAAACTTTAGGTACTATCCCAAAATGTATCACTAAGGTGACAGTAAGTTGATTTTGGAGCATCATTTTTGAACAGGAGCTTCAACCATTTTGTGGCTCATGAGAAATTCCCTAAGCCCCGGACCTGTCGATTTTGGTCAAAAATGAAAATTTCAAAAGTGCCCCACTTTCTGCATTAAACTTTAGGTACTATCCCAAAATGTATCACTAAGGTGACAGAAGTTGATTTCGGAGCATCATTTTTGAACAGGAGCTTCAACCGTTTTGTGGCATATGAGAAGTTCCCTAAGCCCCGGACCTGTCGATTTTGGTCAAAAATGAAAATTTCAAAAGTGCCCCAATTTCTGCTTTAAACTTTAGGTACTATCCCAAAATATATCACTAAGGTGACAGAAGTTGATTTCGGAGCATCATTTTTGAACAGGAGCTTCAACCGTTTTGTGGCATATGAGAAATTCCCTAAGCCCCGGACCTGTCGATTTTGGTCAAAAATGAAAATTTCAAAAGTGCCCCAATTTCTGCTTTAAACTTTAGGTACTATCCCAAAATGTATCACTAAGGTGACAGAAGTTGATTTCGGAGCATCATTTTTGAACAGGAGCTTCAACCATATTGTGGCATATGAGAAATTCCCTAAGCCCCGGACCTGTCGATTTTGGTCAAAAATGAAAATTTCAAAAGTGCCCCAATTTCTGCTTTAAACTTTAGGTACTATCCCAAAATGTATCACTAAGGTGACAGAAGTTGATTTCGGAGCATCATTTTTGAACAGGAGCTTCAACCGTTATGTGGCATATGAAAAATTCCCTAAGCCCCGGACCTATCGATTTTGGTCAAAAATGAAAATTTCAAAAGTGCCCCAATTTCTGCTTTAAACTGTAGGTACTATCCCAAAATATATCACTAAGGTGACAGAAGTTGATTTCGGAGCATCATTTTTGAACAGGAGCTTCAACCAAATTGTGGCATATGAGAAATTCCCTAAGCCCCGGACCTGTCGATTTTGGTCAAAAATGAAAATTTCAAAAGTGCCCCAATTTCTGCTTTAAACTTTAGGTACTATCCCAAAATGTATCACTAAGGTGACAGAAGTTGATTTTGGAGCATCATTTTTGAACAGGAGCTTCAACCGTTTTGTGGCATATGAGAAATTCCCTAAGCCCCGGACCTGTCGATTTTGGTCAAAAATGAAAATTTCAAAAGTGCCCCAATTTCTGCTTTAAACTTTAGGTACTATCCCAAAATGTATCACTAAGGTGACAGAAGTTGATTTCGGAGCATCATTTTTGAACAGGAGCTTCAACCGTTTTGAGGCATATGAGAAATTCCCTAAGCCCGGACCTGTCGATTTTGGTCAAAAATGAAAATTTCAAAAGTGCCCCAATTTCTGCTTTAAACTTTAGGTACTATCCCAAAATGTATCACTAAGGTGACAGAAGTTGATTTCGGAGCATCATTTTTGAACAGGAGCTTCAACCGTTTTGTGGCATATGAGAAATTCCCTAAGCCCCGGACCTGTCGATTTTGGTCAAAAATGAAAATTTCAAAAGTGCCCCAATTTCTGCTTTAAACTTTAGGTACTATCCCAAAATGTATCACTAAGGTGACAGTAAGTTGATTTTGGAGCATCATTTTTGAACAGGAGCTTCAACCATTTTGTGGCTCATGAGAAATTCCCTAAGCCCCGGACCTGTCGATTTTGGTCAAAAATGAAAATTTCAAAAGTGCCCCACTTTCTGCATTAAACTTTAGGTACTATCCCAAAATGTATCACTAAGGTGACAGAAGTTGATTTCGGAGCATCATTTTTGAACAGGAGCTTCAACCGTTTTGTGGCATATGAGAAGTTCCCTAAGCCCCGGACCTGTCGATTTTGGTCAAAAATGAAAATTTCAAAAGTGCCCCAATTTCTGCTTTAAACTTTAGGTACTATCCCAAAATATATCACTAAGGTGACAGAAGTTGATTTCGGAGCATCATTTTTGAACAGGATCTTCAAACGTTTTGTGGCATATGAGAAATTCCCTAAGCCCGGACCTGTCGATTTTGGTCAAAAATGAAAATTTCAAAAGTGCCCCAATTTCTGCTTTAAACTTTAGGTACTATCCCAAAATGTATCACTAAGGTGACAGAAGTTGATTTCGGAGCATCATTTTTGAACAGGAGCTTCAACCGTTATGTGGCATATGAAAAATTCCCTAAGCCCCGGACCTATCGATTTTGGTCAAAAATGAAAATTTCAAAAGTGCCCCAATTTCTGCTTTAAACTGTAGGTACTATCCCAAAATATATCACTAAGGTGACAGAAGTTGATTTCGGAGCATCATTTTTGAACAGGAGCTTCAACCAAATTGTGGCATATGAGAAATTCCCTAAGCCCCGGACCTGTCGATTTTGGTCAAAAATGAAAATTTCAAAAGTGCCCCAATTTCTGCTTTAAACTTTAGGTACTATCCCAAAATGTATCACTAAGGTGACAGAAGTTGATTTCGGAGCATCATTTTTGAACAGGAGCTTCAACCATTACGTGGCATATGAGAAATTCCCTAAGCCCCGGACCTGTCGATTTTGGTCAAAAATGAAAATTTCAAAAGTGCCCCAATTTCTGCTTTAAACTTTAGGTACTATCCCAAAATATATCACTAAGGTGACAGAAGTTGATTTCGGAGCATCATTTTTGAACAGGAGCTTCAACCATATTGTGGCATATGAGAAATTCCCTAAGCCCCGGACCTGTCGATTTTGGTCAAAAATGAAAATTTCAAAAGTGCCCCAATTTCTGCTTTAAACTTTAGGTACTATCCCAAAATGTATCACTAAGGTGACAGAAGTTGATTTCGGAGCATCATTTTTGAACAGGAGCTTCAACCAAATTGTGGCATATGAGAAATTCCCTAAGCCCCGGACCTGTCGATTTTGGTCAAAAATGAAAATTTCAAAAGTGCCCCAATTTCTGCTTTAAACTTTAGGTACTATCCCAAAATGTATCACTAAGGTGACAGAAGTTGATTTCGGAGCATCATTTTTGAACAGGAGCTTCAACCGTTTTGTGGCATATGAGAAATTCCCTAAGACCCGGACCTGTCGATTTTGGTCAAAAATGAAAATTTCAAAAGTGCCCCAATTTCTGCTTTAAACTTTAGGTACTATCCCAAAATGTATCACTAAGGTGACAGAAGTTGATTTCGGAGCATCATTTTTGAACAGGAGCTTCAACCAAATTGTGGCATATGAGAAATTCCCTAAGCCCCGGACCTGTCGATTTTGGTCAAAAATGAAAATTTCAAAAGTGCCCCAATTTCTGCTTTAAACTTTAGGTACTATCCCAAAATGTATCACTAAGGTGACAGAAGTTGATTTCGGAGCATCATTTTTGAACAGGAGCTTCAACCGTTATGTGGCATATGAAAAATTCCCTAAGCCCCGGACCTATCGATTTTGGTCAAAAATGAAAATTTCAAAAGTGCCCCAATTTCTGCTTTAAACTGTAGGTACTATCCCAAAATATATCACTAAGGTGACAGAAGTTGATTTCGGAGCATCATTTTTGAACAGGAGCTTCAACCAAATTGTGGCATATGAGAAATTCCCTAAGCCCCGGACCTGTCGATTTTGGTCAAAAATGAAAATTTCAAAAGTGCCCCAATTTCTGCTTTAAACTTTAGGTACTATCCCAAAATGTATCACTAAGGTGACAGAAGTTGATTTCGGAGCATCATTTTTGAACAGGAGCTTCAACCATTACGTGGCATATGAGAAATTCCCTAAGCCCCGGACCTGTCGATTTTGGTCAAAAATGAAAATTTCAAAAGTGCCCCAATTTCTGCTTTAAACTTTAGGTACTATCCCAAAATGTATCACTAAGGTGACAGAAGTTGATTTCGGAGCATCATTTTTGAACAGGAGCTTCAACCGTTATGTGGCATATGAAAAATTCCCTAAGCCCCGGACCTATCGATTTTGGTTAAAAAATGAAAATTTCAAAAGTGCCCCAATTTCTGCTTTAAACTGTAGGTACTATCCCAAAATATATCACTAAGGTGACAGAAGTTGATTTCGGAGCATCATTTTTGAACAGGAGCTTCAACCAAATTGTGGCATATGAGAAATTCCCTAAGCCCCGGACCTGTCGATTTTGGTCAAAAATGAAAATTTCAAAAGTGCCCCAATTTCTGCTTTAAACTTTAGGTACTATCCCAAAATGTATCACTAAGGTGACAGAAGTTGATTTCGGAGCATCATTTTTGAACAGGAGCTTCAACCATTATGTGGCATATGAGAAATTCCCTAAGCCCCGGACCTGTCGATTTTGGTCAAAAATGAAAATTTCAAAAGTGCCCCAATTTCTGCTTTAAACTTTAGGTACTATCCCAAAATGTATCACTAAGGTGACAGAAGTTGATTTCGGAGCATCATTTTTGAACAGGATCTTCAAACGTTTTGTGGCATATGAGAAATTCCCCAAGCCCGGACCTGTCGATTTTGGTCAAAAATGAAAATTTCAAAAGTGCCCCAATTTCTGCTTTAAACTTTAGGAACTATCCCAAAATGTATCACTAAGGTGACAGAAGTTGATTTCGGAGCATCATTTTTGAACAGGAGCTTCAACCGTTATGTGGCATATGAAAAATTCCCTAAGCCCCGGACCTGTCGATTTTGGTCAAAAATGAAAATTTCAAAAGTGCCCCAATTTCTGCTTTAAACTTTAGGTACTATCCCAAAATGTATCACTAAGGTGACAGAAGTTGATTTCGGAGCATCATTTTTGAACAGGAGCTTCAACCGTTTTGTGGCATATGAGAAATTCCCTAAGCCCCGAACCTGTCGATTTTGGTCAAAAATTAAAATTTCAAAAGTGCCCCAATTTCTGCTTTAAACTTTAGGTACTATCCCAAAATATATCACTAAGGTGACAGAAGTTGATTTCGGAGCATCATTTTTGAACAGGAGCTTCAACCGTTTTGTGGCATATGAGAAATTCCCTAAGCCCCGGACCTGTCGATTTTGGTCAAAAATGAAAATTTCAAAAGTGCCCCAATTTCTGCTTTAAACTTTAGGTACTATCCCAAAATGTATCACTAAGGTGACAGAAGTTGATTTCGGAGCATCATTTTTGAACAGGAGCTTCAACCGTTTTGTGGCATATGAGAAATTCCCTAAGCCCGGACCTGTCGATTTTGGTCAAAAATGAAAATTTCAAAAGTGCCCCAATTTCTGCTTTAAACTTTAGGAACTATCCCAAAATGTATCACTAAGGTGACAGAAGTTGATTTCGGAGCATCATTTTTGAACAGGAGCTTCAACCGTTTTGTGGCATATGAGAAATTCCCTAAGCCCGGACCTGTCGATTTTGGTCAAAAATGAAAATTTCAAAAGTGCCCCAATTTCTGCTTTAAACTTTAGGTACTATCCCAAAATGTATCACTAAGGTGACAGAAGTTGATTTCGGAGCATCATTTTTGAACAGGAGCTTCAACCGTTTTGTGGCATATGAGAAATTCCCTAAGCCCCGGACCTGTCGATTTTGGTCAAAAATGAAAATTTCAAAAGTGCCCCAATTTCTGCTTTAAACTTTAGGTACTATCCCAAAATGTATCACTAAGGTGACAGTAAGTTGATTTTGGAGCATCATTTTTGAACAGGAGCTTCAACCATTTTGTGGCTCATGAGAAATTCCCTAAGCCCCGGACCTGTCGATTTTGGTCAAAAATGAAAATTTCAAAAGTGCCCCACTTTCTGCATTAAACTTTAGGTACTATCCCAAAATGTATCACTAAGGTGACAGAAGTTGATTTCGGAGCATCATTTTTGAACAGGAGCTTCAACCGTTTTGTGGCATATGAGAAGTTCCCTAAGCCCCGGACCTGTCGATTTTGGTCAAAAATGAAAATTTCAAAAGTGCCCCAATTTCTGCTTTAAACTTTAGGTACTATCCCAAAATATATCACTAAGGTGACAGAAGTTGATTTCGGAGCATCATGTTTGAACAGGAGCTTCAACCAAATTGTGGCATATGAGAAATTCCCTAAGCCCCGGGCCTGTCGATTTTGGTCAAAAATGAAAATTTCAAAAGTGCCCCAATTTCTGCTTTAAACTTTAGGTACTATCCCAAAATGTATCACTAAGGTGACAGAAGTTGATTTCGGAGCATCATTTTTGAACAGGAGCTTCAACCATTACGTGGCATATGAGAAATTCCCTAAGCCCCGGACCTGTCGATTTTGGTCAAAAATGAAAATTTCAAAAGTGCCCCAATTTCTGCTTTAAACTTTAGGTACTATCCCAAAATATATCACTAAGGTGACAGAAGTTGATTTCGGAGCATCATTTTTGAACAGGAGCTTCAAACAAATTGTGGCATATGAGAAATTCCCTAAGACCCGGACCTGTCGATTTTGGTCAAAAATGAAAATTTCAAAAGTGCCCCAATTTCTGCTTTAAACTTTAGGTACTATCCCAAAATGTATCACTAAGGTGACAGAAGTTGATTTCGGAGCATCATTTTTGAACAGGAGCTTCAACCAAATTGTGGCATATGAGAAATTCCCTAAGCCCCGGACCTGTCGATTTTGGTCAAAAATGAAAATTTCAAAAGTGCCCCAATTTCTGCTTTAAACTTTAGGTACTATCCCAAAATGTATCACTAAGGTGACAGAAGTTGATTTCGGAGCATCATTTTTGAACAGGAGCTTCAACCATTACGTGGCATATGAGAAATTCCCTAAGCCCCGGACCTGTCGATTTTGGTCAAAAATGAAAATTTCAAAAGTGCCCCAATTTCTGCTTTAAACTTTAGGTACTATCCCAAAATATATCACTAAGGTGACAGAAGTTGATTTCGGAGCATCATTTTTGAACAGGAGCTTCAACCATATTGTGGCATATGAGAAATTCCCTAAGCCCCGGACCTGTCGATTTTGGTCAAAAATGAAAATTTCAAAAGTGCCCCAATTTCTGCTTTAAACTTTAGGTACTATCCCAAAATGTATCACTAAGGTGACAGAAGTTGATTTCGGAGCATCATTTTTGAACAGGAGCTTCAACCAAATTGTGGCATATGAGAAATTCCCTAAGCCCCGGACCTGTCGATTTTGGTCAAAAATGAAAATTTCAAAAGTGCCCCAATTTCTGCTTTAAACTTTAGGTACTATCCCAAAATGTATCACTAAGGTGACAGAAGTTGATTTCGGAGCATCATTTTTGAACAGGAGCTTCAACCATTACGTGGCATATGAGAAATTCCCTAAGCCCCGGACCTGTCGATTTTGGTCAAAAATGAAAATTTCAAAAGTGCCCCAATTTCTGCTTTAAACTTTAGGTACTATCCCAAAATATATCACTAAGGTGACAGAAGTTGATTTCGGAGCATCATTTTTGAACAGGAGCTTCAACCATATTGTGGCATATGAGAAATTCCCTAAGCCCCGGACCTGTCGATTTTGGTCAAAAATGAAAATTTCAAAAGTGCCCCAATTTCTGCTTTAAACTTTAGGTACTATCCCAAAATGTATCACTAAGGTGACAGAAGTTGATTTCGGAGCATCATTTTTGAACAGGAGCTTCAACCAAATTGTGGCATATGAGAAATTCCCTAAGCCCCGGACCTGTCGATTTTGGTCAAAAATGAAAATTTCAAAAGTGCCCCAATTTCTGCTTTAAACTTTAGGTACTATCCCAAAATGTATCACTAAGGTGACAGAAGTTGATTTCGGAGCATCATTTTTGAACAGGAGCTTCAACCGTTTTGTGGCATATGAGAAATTCCCTAAGACCCGGACCTGTCGATTTTGGTCAAAAATGAAAATTTCAAAAGTGCCCCAATTTCTGCTTTAAACTTTAGGTACTATCCCAAAATGTATCACTAAGGTGACAGAAGTTGATTTCGGAGCATCATTTTTGAACAGGAGCTTCAACCAAATTGTGGCATATGAGAAATTCCCTAAGCCCCGGACCTGTCGATTTTGGTCAAAAATGAAAATTTCAAAAGTGCCCCAATTTCTGCTTTAAACTTTAGGTACTATCCCAAAATGTATCACTAAGGTGACAGAAGTTGATTTCGGAGCATCATTTTTGAACAGGAGCTTCAACCGTTATGTGGCATATGAAAAATTCCCTAAGCCCCGGACCTATCGATTTTGGTCAAAAATGAAAATTTCAAAAGTGCCCCAATTTCTGCTTTAAACTGTAGGTACTATCCCAAAATATATCACTAAGGTGACAGAAGTTGATTTCGGAGCATCATTTTTGAACAGGAGCTTCAACCAAATTGTGGCATATGAGAAATTCCCTAAGCCCCGGACCTGTCGATTTTGGTCAAAAATGAAAATTTCAAAAGTGCCCCAATTTCTGCTTTAAACTTTAGGTACTATCCCAAAATGTATCACTAAGGTGACAGAAGTTGATTTCGGAGCATCATTTTTGAACAGGAGCTTCAACCGTTATGTGGCATATGAAAAATTCCCTAAGCCCCGGACCTATCGATTTTGGTCAAAAATGAAAATTTCAAAAGTGCCCCAATTTCTGCTTTAAACTGTAGGTACTATCCCAAAATATATCACTAAGGTGACAGAAGTTGATTTCGGAGCATCATTTTTGAACAGGAGCTTCAACCAAATTGTGGCATATGAGAAATTCCCTAAGCCCCGGACCTGTCGATTTTGGTCAAAAATGAAAATTTCAAAAGTGCCCCAATTTCTGCTTTAAACTTTAGGTACTATCCCAAAATGTATCACTAAGGTGACAGAAGTTGATTTCGGAGCATCATTTTTGAACAGGAGCTTCAACCATTATGTGGCATATGAGAAATTCCCTAAGCCCCGGACCTGTCGATTTTGGTCAAAAATGAAAATTTCAAAAGTGCCCCAATTTCTGCTTTAAACTTTAGGTACTATCCCAAAATGTATCAATAAGGTGACAGAAGTTGATTTCGGAGCATCATTTTTGAACAGGATCTTCAAACGTTTTGTGGCATATGAGAAATTCCCTAAGCCCGGACCTGTCGATTTTGGTCAAAAATGAAAATTTCAAAAGTGCCCCAATTTCTGCTTTAAACTTTAGGAACTATCCCAAAATGTATCACTAAGGTGACAGAAGTTGATTTCGGAGCATCATTTTTGAACAGGAGCTACAACCATTATGTGGCATATGAGAAATTCCCTAAGCCCCGGACCTGTCGATTTTGGTCAAAAATGAAAATTTCAAAAGTGCCCCAATTTCTGCTTTAAACTTTAGGTACTATCCCAAAATGTATCACTAAGGTGACAGAAGTTGATTTCGGAGCATCATTTTTGAACAGGAGCTTCAACCGTTTTGTGGCATATGAGAAATTCCCTAAGCCCGGACCTGTCGATTTTGGTCAAAAATGAAAATTTCAAAAGTGCCCCAATTTCTGCTTTAAACTTTAGGTACTATCCCAAAATGTATCACTAAGGTGACAGAAGTTGATTTCGGAGCATCATTTTTGAACAGGATCTTCAAACGTTTTGTGGCATATGAGAAATTCCCCAAGCCCGGACCTGTCGATTTTGGTCAAAAATGAAAATTTCAAAAGTGCCCCAATTTCTGCTTTAAACTTTAGGAACTATCCCAAAATGTATCACTAAGGTGACAGAAGTTGATTTCGGAGCATCATTTTTGAACAGGAGCTTCAACCGTTATGTGGCATATGAAAAATTCCCTAAGCCCCGGACCTGTCGATTTTGGTCAAAAATGAAAATTTCAAAAGTGCCCCAATTTCTGCTTTAAACTTTAGGTACTATCCCAAAATGTATCACTAAGGTGACAGAAGTTGATTTCGGAGCATCATTTTTGAACAGGAGCTTCAACCGTTTTGTGGCATATGAGAAATTCCCTAAGCCCCGAACCTGTCGATTTTGGTCAAAAATTAAAATTTCAAAAGTGCCCCAATTTCTGCTTTAAACTTTAGGTACTATCCCAAAATATATCACTAAGGTGACAGAAGTTGATTTCGGAGCATCATTTTTGAACAGGAGCTTCAACCGTTTTGTGGCATATGAGAAATTCCCTAAGCCCCGGACCTGTCGATTTTGGTCAAAAATGAAAATTTCAAAAGTGCCCCAATTTCTGCTTTAAACTTTAGGTACTATCCCAAAATGTATCACTAAGGTGACAGAAGTTGATTTCGGAGCATCATTTTTGAACAGGAGCTTCAACCGTTTTGTGGCATATGAGAAATTCCCTAAGCCCGGACCTGTCGATTTTGGTCAAAAATGAAAATTTCAAAAGTGCCCCAATTTCTGCTTTAAACTTTAGGAACTATCCCAAAATGTATCACTAAGGTGACAGAAGTTGATTT
This sequence comes from Pseudophryne corroboree, assembly GCF_028390025.1. Classification (NCBI taxonomy): domain Eukaryota; kingdom Metazoa; phylum Chordata; class Amphibia; order Anura; family Myobatrachidae; genus Pseudophryne; species Pseudophryne corroboree. The sequence goes on from NC_086450.1 coordinate 143,961,991, forward strand.
CGGAGCATCATTTTTGAACAGGAGCTTCAACCGTTTTGTGGCATATGAGAAATTCCCTAAGCCCGGACCTGTCGATTTTGGTCAAAAATGAAAATTTCAAAAGTGCCCCAATTTCTGCTTTAAACTTTAGGTACTATCCCAAAATGTATCACTAAGGTGACAGAAGTTGATTTCGGAGCATCATTTTTGAACAGGAGCTTCAACCGTTTTGTGGCATATGAGAAATTCCCTAAGCCCCGGACCTGTCGATTTTGGTCAAAAATGAAAATTTCAAAAGTGCCCCAATTTCTGCTTTACACTTTAGGTACTATCCCAAAATGAATCACTAAGGTGACAGAAGTTGATTTTGGAGCATCATTTTTGAACAGGAGCTTCAACCATATTGTGGCATATGAGAAATTCTCTAAGCCCCAGACCTGTCGATTTTGGTCAAAAATGAAAATTTCAAAAGTGCCCCAATTTCTGCTTTAAACTTTAGGTACTATCCCAAAATGTATCACTAAGGTGACAGAAGTTGATTTCGGAGCATCATTTTTGAACAGGAGCTTCAACCGTTATGTGGCATTTGAGAAATTCCCTAAGCCCCGGACCTGTCAATTTTGGTCAAAAATGAAAATTTCAAAAGTGCCCCAACTTCTGCTTTAAACTTTAGGTACTATCCCAAAATGTATCACTAAGGTGACAGAAGTTGATTTCGGAGCATCATTTTTGAACAGGAGCTTCAACCGTTTTGCAGCATATGAGAAATTCCCTAAGCCCCGGACCCATCGATTTTGGTCAAAAATTAAAATTCCAAAAGTGCCCCAATTTCTGCTATAAACTTAAGGTACCATCCCAAAATGTATCACTGAGGTGACAGAAGTTGATTTCGAAACATGATTTTTGAACTGGAGCTTCAACAGTTTTGCGGCATATAAAAAATTCCCTAAGCCCCGGTCCCATCGATTTTGGTCAAAAATGAAAATTCCAAAGGTGCCCCAATTTCTGCTTTAAACTTTAGGTACCATCCCAAAATGTATCACTGAGGTGACAGAAGTTGATTTCGGAGCATGACTTTTGAACAGGAGCTTCAACCGTTTTGCGGCATATGAGAAATTCCCTAAGCCCCGGACCCATCGATTTTGGTCAAAAATGAAAATTCCAAAAGTGCACAATTTCTGCTTTAAACTTTAGGTACTATCCCAAAATGTATCACTAAGGTGACAAAAGTTGATTTCGGAGCATCGTTTTTGAACAGGAGCTTCAACCGTTTTGTGGCATATGAGAAATTCCCTAAGCCCCGGACCTGTTGATTTTGGTCAAAAATGAAAATATCAAAAGTGCCCCAATTTCTGCTTTAAACTTTAGGTACTATCCCAAAATGTATCACTAAGGTGACAGAAGTTGATTTCGGAGCATCATTTTTGAACAGGAGCTTCAACCGTTTTGTGGCATATGAGAAATTCTCTAAGCCCCGGACCTGTCGATTTTGGTCAAAAATGAAAATTTCAAAAGTGCCCCAATTTCTGCTTTAAACTTTAGGTACTATCCCAAAATGTATCACTAAGGTGACAGAAGTTGATTTCGGAGCATCATTTTTGAACAGGAGCTTCAACCGTTTTGTGGCATATGAGAAATTCTCTAAGCCCCGGACCTGTCGATTTTGGTCAAAAATGAAAATTTCAAAAGTGCCCCAATTTCTGCTTTAAACTTTAGGTACTATCCCAAAATGTATCACTAAGTGACAGAAGTTGATTTCGGAGCATCATTTTTGAACAGGAGCTTCAACCGTTTTGCAGCATATGAGAAATTCCCTAAGCCCCGGACCCATCGATTTTGGTCAAAAATTAAAATTCCAAAAGTGCCCCAATTTCTGCTATAAACTTAAGGTACCATCCCAAAATGTATCACTGAGGTGACAGAAGTTGATTTCGCAGCATGATTTTTGAACTGAAGCTTCAACAGTTTTGCGGCATATAAAAAATTCCCTAAGCCCCGGTCCCATCGATTTTGGTCAAAAATGAAAATTCCAAAGGTGCCCCAATTTCTGCTTTAAACTTTAGGTACCATCCCAAAATGTATCACTGAGGTGACAGAAGTTGATTTCGGAGCATGATTTTTGAACAGGAGCTTCAACCGTTTTGCGGCATATGAGAAATTCCCTAAGCCCCGGACCCATCGATTTTGGTCAAAAATGAAAATTCCAAAAGTGCACAATTTCTGCTTTAAACTTTAGGTACTATCCCAAAATGTATCACTAAGTGACAAAAGTTGATTTCGGAGCATCGTTTTTGAACAGGAGCTTCAACCGTTTTGTGGCATATGAGAAATTCCCTAAGCCCCGGACCTGTTGATTTTGGTCAAAAATGAAAATATCAAAAGTGCCCCAATTTCTGCTTTAAACTTTAGGTACTATCCCAAAATGTATCACTAAGGTGACAGAAGTTGATTTCGGAGCATCATTTTTGAACAGGAGCTTCAACCATATTGTGGCATATGAGAAATTCTCTAAGCCCCAGACCTGTCGATTGTGGTCAAAAATGAAAATTTCAAAAGTGCCCCAATTTCTGCTTTAAACTTTAGGTACTATCCCAAAATGTATCACTAAGGTGACAGAAGTTGATTTCGGAGCATCATTTTTGAACAGGAGCTTCAACCGTTATGTGGCATTTGAGAAATTCCCTAAGCCCCGGACCTGTCAATTTTGGTCAAAAATGAAAATTTCAAAAGTGCCCCAATTTCTGCTTTAAACTTTAGGTACTATCCCAAAATGTATCACTAAGTGACAGAAGTTGATTTCGGAGCATCGTTTTTGAACAGGAGCTTCAACCGTTTTGTGGCATTTGAGAAATTCCCTAAGCCCCGGACCTGTTGATTTTGGTCAAAAATGAAAATATCAAAAGTGCCCCAATTTCTGCTTTAAACTTTAGGTACTATCCCAAAATGTATCACTAAGGTGACAGAAGTTGATTTCGGAGCATCATTTTTGAACTGGAGCTTCAACCGTTTTGTGGCATATGAGAAATTCCCTAAGTCCCGAACCTGTCGAAATTGGTCAAAAATGAAAATATCAAAAGTGCCCCAATTTCTACTTTAAACTTTAGGTACTATCCCAAAATGTATCACTAAGGTGACAGAAGTTGATTTCGGAGCATCATTTTGGAACAGGAGCTTCAACCATATTGTGGCATATGAGAAATTCCCTAAGCCCCGGACCTGTCGATTTTGGTCAAAAATGAAAATTTCAAAAGTGCCCCAATTTCTGCTTTAAACTTTAGGTACCATCCCAAAATGTATCACTGAGGTGACAGAAGTTGATTACGGAGCATGATTTTTGAACAGGAGCTTCAACCGTTTTGCGGCATATGAGAAATTCCCTAAGCCCCGAATTCATTGATTTTGGTCAAAAATTAAAATTCCAAAAGTGCCCCAATTTCTGCTTTAAACTTAAGGTACCTTACCAAAATATATCACTGATGTGACAGAAGTTGATTTCGGAGCATAAATTTTGAACAGGAGCTTCAACCATTTTGCGGCATATGAGACATTACCTAAGCCCCCGGACCCATCGATTTTGGTCAAAAATTAAAATTCAAAAAGTGCCCAATTTCTGCTTTAAACTTTAGATACCATCCCAAAATGTATCACTAGGGTTACAGAAGTTGATTTCGGAGCATGAATTTTGAATAGGAGCTTCAACCGTTTTGCGGCATATGAGAAATTCCCTAAGCCCGGGACCCAACGATTTTGGTCAAAAATTAAAATTCCAAAAGTGCCCAATTTCTGCTTTAAACTTTAGATACCATCCCAAAATGTATCACTAGGGTTACAGAAGTTGATTTCGGAGCATGATTTTTGAACAGGAGCATCAACCGTTTTGCAGCATGTGAGAAATTCCCTAAGCCCCGGACCCATCGATTTTGGTAAAAATGAAATTTCCAAAAGTGCACAATTTCTGCTTTAAACTTTAGGTACCATCCCAAAATGTATCACTGGGGTTATAGAAGTTGATTTCGTAGCATGAATTTTGAACAGGAGCTTCAACCGTTTTGCGGCATATGAGAAATTCCCTAAGCCCCGGACCCATCGATTTTGGTCAAAATGAAAATTCCAAATGTGCCCCAATTTCTGCTTTAAACTTTAGGTACCTTCACAAAATGTATCACTGAGGTGACAGAAGTTGATTTCGGAGCATGATTTTTGAACTGGAGCTTCAACCGTTTTGCGGCATATAAAAAATTCCCTAAGCCCCGGTCCCATCGATTTTGGTCAAAAATGAAAATTCCAAAGGTGCCCCAATTTCTGCTTTAAACTTTAGGTACCATCCCAAAATGTATCACTGAGGTGACAGAAGTTGATTTCGGAGCATGATTTTTGAACAGGAGCTTCAACCGTTTTGCGGCATATGAGAAATTCCCTAAGCCCCGGACCCATCGATTTTGGTCAAAAATGAAAATTCCAAAAGTGCACAATTTCTGCTTTAAACTTTAGGTACTATCCCAAAATGTATCACTAAGTGACAGAAGTTGATTTCGGAGCATCGTTTTTGAACAGGAGCTTCAACCGTTATGTGGCATATGAAAAATTCCCTAAGCCCCGGACCTGTCGATTTTGGTCAAAAATGAAAATTTCAAAAGTGCCCCAATTTCTGCTTTAAACTTTAGGTACTATCCCAAAATGTATCACTAAGGTGACAGAAGTTGATTTCGGAGCATCATTTTTTAACAGGAGCTTCAACCGTTTTGTGGCATATGAGAAATTCCCTAAGCCCCGGACCTGTCGATTTTGGTCAAAAATGAAAATTTCAAAAGTGCCCCAATTTCTGCTTTAAACTTTAGGTACTATCCCAAAATATATCACTAAGGTGACAGAAGTTGATTTCGGAGCATCATTTTTGAACAGGAGCTTCAACCGTTTTGTGGCATATGAGAAATTCCCTAAGCCCCGGACCTGTCGATTTTGGTCAAAAATGAAAATTTCAAAAGTGCCCCAATTTCTGCTTTAAACTTTAGGTACTATCCCAAAATGTATCACTAAGGTGACAGAAGTTGATTTCGGAGCATCATTTTTGAACAGGAGCTTCAACCGTTTTGTGGCATATGAGAAATTCCCTAAGCCCGGACCTGTCGATTTTGGTCAAAAATGAAAATTTCAAAAGTGCCCCAATTTCTGCTTTAAACTTTAGGAACTATCCCAAAATGTATCACTAAGGTGACAGAAGTTGATTTCGGAGCATCATTTTTGAACAGGAGCTTCAACCGTTTTGTGGCATATGAGAAATTCCCTAAGCCCGGACCTGTCGATTTTGGTCAAAAATGAAAATTTCAAAAGTGCCCCAATTTCTGCTTTAAACTTTAGGTACTATCCCAAAATGTATCACTAAGGTGACAGAAGTTGATTTCGGAGCATCATTTTTGAACAGGAGCTTCAACCGTTTTGTGGCATATGAGAAATTCTCTAAGCCCCGGACCTGTCGATTTTGGTCAAAAATGAAAATTTCAAAAGTGCCCCAATTTCTGCTTTAAACTTTAGGTACTATCCCAAAATGTATCACTAAGGTGACAGAAGTTGATTTCGGAGCATCATTTTTGAACAGGAGCTTCAACCGTTTTGTGGCATATGAGAAATTCTCTAAGCCCCGGACCTGTCGATTTTGGTCAAAAATGAAAATTTCAAAAGTGCCCCAATTTCTGCTTTAAACTTTAGGTACTATCCCAAAATGTATCACTAAGTGACAGAAGTTGATTTCGGAGCATCATTTTTGAACAGGAGCTTCAACCGTTTTGCAGCATATGAGAAATTCCCTAAGCCCCGGACCCATCGATTTTGGTCAAAAATTAAAATTCCAAAAGTGCCCCAATTTCTGCTATAAACTTAAGGTACCATCCCAAAATGTATCACTGAGGTGACAGAAGTTGATTTCGCAGCATGATTTTTGAACTGGAGCTTCAACAGTTTTGCGGCATATAAAAAATTCCCTAAGCCCCGGTCCCATCGATTTTGGTCAAAAATGAAAATTCCAAAGGTGCCCCAATTTCTGCTTTAAACTTTAGGTACCATCCCAAAATGTATCACTGAGGTGACAGAAGTTGATTTCGGAGCATGATTTTTGAACAGGAGCTTCAACCGTTTTGCGGCATATGAGAAATTCCCTAAGCCCCGGACCCATCGATTTTGGTCAAAAATGAAAATTCCAAAAGTGCACAATTTCTGCTTTAAACTTTAGGTACTATCCCAAAATGTATCACTAAGTGACAAAAGTTGATTTCGGAGCATCGTTTTTGAACAGGAGCTTCAACCGTTTTGTGGCATATGAGAAATTCCCTAAGCCCCGGACCTGTTGATTTTGGTCAAAAATGAAAATATCAAAAGTGCCCCAATTTCTGCTTTAAACTTTAGGTACTATCCCAAAATGTATCACTAAGGTGACAGAAGTTGATTTCGGAGCATTATTTTTGAACAGGAGCTTCAACCATATTGTGGCATATGAGAAATTCTCTAAGCCCCAGACCTGTCGATTGTGGTCAAAAATGAAAATTTCAAAAGTGCCCCAATTTCTGCTTTAAACTTTAGGTACTATCCCAAAATGTATCACTAAGGTGACAGAAGTTGATTTCGGAGCATCATTTTTGAACAGGAGCTTCAACCGTTATGTGGCATTTGAGAAATTCCCTAAGCCCCGGACCTGTCAATTTTGGTCAAAAATGAAAATTTCAAAAGTGCCCCAATTTCTGCTTTAAACTTTAGGTACTATCCCAAAATGTATCACTAAGTGACAGAAGTTGATTTCGGAGCATCGTTTTTGAACAGGAGCTTCAACCGTTTTGTGGCATTTGAGAAATTCCCTAAGCCCCGGACCTGTTGATTTTGGTCAAAAATGAAAATATCAAAAGTGCCCCAATTTCTGCTTTAAACTTTAGGTACTATCCCAAAATGTATCACTAAGGTGACAGAAGTTGATTTCGGAGCATCATTTTTGAACTGGAGCTTCAACCGTTTTGTGGCATATGAGAAATTCCCTAAGCCCCGAACCTGTCGAAATTGGTCAAAAATGAAAATATCAAAAGTGCCCCAATTTCTACTTTAAACTTTAGGTACTATCCCAAAATGTATCACTAAGGTGACAGAAGTTGATTTCGGAGCATCATTTTGGAACAGGAGCTTCAACCATATTGTGGCATATGAGAAATTCCCTAAGCCACGGACCTGTCGATTTTGGTCAAAAATGAAAATTTCAAAAGTGCCCCAATTTCTGATTTAAACTGTAGGTACCATCCCAAAATGTATCACTGGGGTTATAGAAGTTGATTTCGGAGCATGATTTTTGAACAGGAGCTTCAACCGTTTTGAGCCATATGAGAAATTCCCTAAGCCCCGGACCCATCGATTTTGGTCAAAAATTAAAATTCCAAAAGTGCACCAATTTCTGCTTTAAACTTTAGGTACCATCCCAAAATGTATCACTGAAGTTATAGAAGTTGATTTCGGAGCATGATTTTTGAACAGGAGCTTCAACCGTTTTGCGGCATATGAGAAATTCCCTAAGCCCCGGACCCATCGATTTTGGTCAAAATGAAAATTCCAAATGTGCCCCAATTTCTGCTTTAAACTTTAGGTACCTTCACAAAATGTATCACTGAGGTGACAGAAGTTGATTTCGGAGCATGATTTTTGAACAGGAGCTTCAACAGTTTTGCGGCATATAAAAAATTCCCTAAGCCCCGGTCCCATCGATTTTGGTCAAAAATGAAAATTCCAAAGGTGCCCCAATTTCTGCTTTAAACTTAAGGTACCATCCCAAAATGTATCACTGAGGTGACAGAAGTTGATTACGGAGCATGATTTTTGAACAGGAGCTTCAACCGTTTTGCGGCATATGAGAAATTCCCTAAGCCCCGAATTCATTGATTTTGGTCAAAAATTAAAATTCCAAAAGTGCCCCAATTTCTGCTTTAAACTTAAGGTACCTTACCAAAATATATCACTGATGTGACAGAAGTTGATTTCGGAGCATAAATTTTGAACAGGAGCTTCAACCATTTTGCGGCATATGAGACATTACCTAAGCCCCCGGACCCATCGATTTTGGTCAAAAATTAAAATTCAAAAAGTGCCCAATTTCTGCTTTAAACTTTAGATACCATCCCAAAATGTATCACTAGGGTTACAGAAGTTGATTTCAGAGCATGAATTTTGAATAGGAGCTTCAACCGTTTTGCGGCATATGAGAAATTCCCTAAGCCCGGGACCCAACGATTTTGGTCAAAAATTAAAATTCCAAAAGTGCCCAATTTCTGCTTTAAACTTTAGATACCATCCCAAAATGTATCACTAGGGTTACAGAAGTTGATTTCGGAGCATGATTTTTGAACAGGAGCATCAACCGTTTTGCAGCATGTGAGAAATTCCCTAAGCCCCGGACCCATCGATTTTGGTAAAAATGAAATTTCCAAAAGTGCACAATTTCTGCTTTAAACTTTAGGTACCATCCCAAAATGTATCACTGGGGTTATAGAAGTTGATTTCGTAGCATGAATTTTGAACAGGAGCTTCAACCGTTTTGTGGCATATGAGAAATTCCCTAAGCCCCGGACCCATCGATTTTGGTCAAAATGAAAATTCCAAATGTGCCCCAATTTCTGCTTTAAACTTTAGGTACCTTCACAAAATGTATCACTGAGGTGACAGAAGTTGATTTCGGAGCATGATTTTTGAACTGGAGCTTCAACCGTTTTGCGGCATATAAAAAATTCCCTAAGCCCCGGTCCCATCGATTTTGGTCAAAAATGAAAATTCCAAAGGTGCCCCAATTTCTGCTTTAAACTTTAGGTACCATCCCAAAATGTATCACTGAGGTGACAGAAGTTGATTTCGGAGCATGATTTTTGAACAGGAGCTTCAACCGTTTTGCGGCATATGAGAAATTCCCTAAGCCCCGGACCCATTGATTTTGGTCAAAAATGAAAATTCCAAAAGTGCACAATTTCTGCTTTAAACTTTAGGTACTATCCCAAAATGTATCACTAAGTGACAGAAGTTGATTTCGGAGCATCGTTTTTGAACAGGAGCTTCAACCGTTATGTGGCATATGAAAAATTCCCTAAGCCCCGGACCTGTCGATTTTGGTCAAAAATGAAAATTTCAAAAGTGCCCCAATTTCTGCTTTAAACTTTAGGTACTATCCCAAAATGTATCACTAAGGTGACAGAAGTTGATTTCGGAGCATCATTTTTGAACAGGAGCTTCAACCGTTTTGTGGCATATGAGAAATTCCCTAAGCCCCGGACCTGTCGATTTTGGTCAAAAATGAAAATTTCAAAAGTGCCCCACTTTCTGCATTAAACTTTAGGTACTATCCCAAAATGTATCACTAAGGTGACAGAAGTTGATTTCGGAGCATCATTTTTGAACAGGAGCTTCAACCGTTTTGTGGCATATGAGAAGTTCCCTAAGCCCCGGACCTGTCGATTTTGGTCAAAAATGAAAATTTCAAAAGTGCCCCAATTTCTGCTTTAAACTTTAGGTACTATCCCAAAATGTATCACTAAGGTGACAGAAGTTGATTTCGGAGCATCATTTTTGAACAGGAGCTTCAACCATTACCTGGCATATGAGAAATTCCCTAAGCCCCGGACCTGTCGATTTTGGTCAAAAATGAAAATTTCAAAAGTGCCCCAATTTCTGCTTTAAACTTTAGGTACTATCCCAAAATATATCACTAAGGTGAAAGAAGTTGATTTCGGAGCATCATTTTTGAACAGGAGCTTCAAACAAATTGTGGCATATGAGAAATTCCCTAAGCCCCGGACCTGTCGATTTTGGTCAAAAATGAAAATTTCAAAAGTGCCCCAATTTCTGCTTTAAACTTTAGGTACTATCCCAAAATGTATCACTAAGGTGACAGAAGTTGATTTCGGAGCATCATTTTTGAACAGGATCTTCAAACGTTTTGTGGCATATGAGAAATTCCCTAAGCCCGGACCTGTCGATTTTGGTCAAAAATGAAAATTTCAAAAGTGCCCCAATTTCTGCTTTAAACTTTAGGTACTATCCCAAAATGTATCACTAAGGTAACAGAAGTTGATTTCGGAGCATCATTTTTGAACAGGAGCTTCAACCAAATTGTGGCATATGAGAAATTCCCTAAGCCCCGGACCTGTCGATTTTGGTCAAAAATGAAAATTTCAAAAGTGCCCCAATTTCTGCTTTAAACTTTAGGTACTATCCCAAAATGTATCACTAAGGTGACAGAAGTTGATTTCGGAGCATCATTTTTGAACAGGAGCTTCAACCGTTATGTGGCATATGAAAAATTCCCTAAGCCCCGGACCTGTCGATTTTGGTCAAAAATGAAAATTTCAAAAGTGCCCCAATTTCTGCTTTAAACTTTAGGTACTATCCCAAAATGTATCACTAAGGTGACAGAAGTTGATTTCGGAGCATCATTTTTGAACAGGAGCTTCAACCAAATTGTGGCATATGAGAAATTCCCTAAGCCCCGGACCTGTCGATTTTGGTCAAAAATGAAAATTTCAAAAGTGCCCCAATTTCTGCTTTAAACTTTAGGTACTATCCCAAAATGTATCACTAAGGTGACAGAAGTTGATTTCGGAGCATCATTTTTGAACAGGAGCTTCAACCGTTATGTGGCATATGAAAAATTCCCTAAGCCCCGGACCTATCGATTTTGGTCAAAAATGAAAATTTCAAAAGTGCCCCAATTTCTGCTTTAAACTGTAGGTACTATCCCAAAATATATCACTAAGGTGACAGAAGTTGATTTCGGAGCATCATTTTTGAACAGGAGCTTCAACCAAATTGTGGCATATGAGAAATTCCCTAAGCCCCGGACCTGTCGATTTTGGTCAAAAATGAAAATTTCAAAAGTGCCCCAATTTCTGCTTTAAACTTTAGGTACTATCCCAAAATGTATCACTAAGGTGACAGAAGTTGATTTCGGAGCATCATTTTTGAACAGGAGCTTCAACCATTACGTGGCATATGAGAAATTCCCTAAGCCCCGGACCTGTCGATTTTGGTCAAAAATGAAAATTTCAAAAGTGCCCCAATTTCTGCTTTAAACTTTAGGTACTATCCCAAAATATATCACTAAGGTGACAGAAGTTGATTTCGGAGCATCGTTTTTGAACAGGAGCTTCAACCATATTGTGGCATATGAGAAATTCCCTAAGCCCCGGACCTGTCGATTTTGGTCAAAAATGAAAATTTCAAAAGTGCCCCAATTTCTGCTTTAAACTTTAGCTACTATCCCAAAATGTATCACTAAGGTGACAGAAGTTGATTTCGGAGCATCATTTTTGAACAGGAGCTTCAACCGTTATGTGGCATATGAAAAATTCCCTAAGCCCCGGACCTATCGATTTTGGTCAAAAATGAAAATTTCAAAAGTGCCCCAATTTCTGCTTTAAACTTTAGGTACTATCCCAAAATATATCACTAAGGTGACAGAAGTTGATTTCGGAGCATCATTTTTGAACAGGAGCTTCAACCAAATTGTGGCATATGAGAAATTCCCTAAGCCCCGGACCTGTCGATTTTGGTCAAAAATGAAAATTTCAAAAGTGCCCCAATTTCTGCTTTAAACTTTAGGTACTATCCCAAAATGTATCACTAAGGTGACAGAAGTTGATTTCGGAGCATCATTTTTGAACAGGAGCTTCAACCATTACGTGGCATATGAGAAATTCCCTAAGCCCCGGACCTGTCGATTTTGGTCAAAAATGAAAATTTCAAAAGTGCCCCAATTTCTGCTTTAAACTTTAGGTACTATCCCAAAATATATCACTAAGGTGACAGAAGTTGATTTCGGAGCATCATTTTTGAACAGGAGCTTCAAATAAATTGTGGCATATGAGAAATTCCATAAGCCCCGGACCTGTCGATTTTGGTCAAAAATGAAAATTTCAAAAGTGCCCCAATTTCTGCTTTAAACTTTAGGTACTATCCCAAAATGTATCACTAAGGTGACAGAAGTTGATTTCGGAGCATCATTTTTGAACAGGAGCTTCAACCATTATGTGGCATATGAGAAATTCCCTAAGCCCCGGACCTGTCGATTTTGGTCAAAAATGAAAATTTCAAAAGTGCCCCAATTTCTGCTTTAAACTTTAGGTACTATCCCAAAATATATCACTAAGTGACAGAAGTTGATTTCGGAGCATCATTTTTGAACAGGAGCTTCAACCGTTTTGTGGCATATGAGAAATTCCCTAAGCCCGGGACCCATCGATTTTGGTCAAAAATTTAAATTCCAAAAGTGCCCAATTTCTGCTTTAAACTTTAGATACCATCCCAAAATGTATCACTAGGGTTACAGAAGTTGATTTCGGAGCATGATTTTTGAACAGGAGCATCAACCGTTTTGCAGCATATGAGAAATTCCCTAAGCCCCGGACCCATCGATTTTGGTAAAAATGACATTTCCAAAAGTGCACAATTTCTGCTTTAAACTTTAGGTACCATCCCAAAATGTATCACTGGGGTTATAGAAGTTGATTTTGTAGCATGAATTTTGAACAGGAGCTTCAACCGTTTTGCGGCATATGAGAAATTCCCTAAGCCCCGGACCCATCGATTTTGGTCAAAATGAAAATTCCAAATGTGCCCCAAATTCTGCTTTAAACTTTAGGTACCTTCACAAAATGTATCACTGAGGTGACAGAAGTTGATTTCGGAGCATGATTTTTGAACAGGAGCTTCAACCGTTTTGCGGCATATGAGAAATTCCCTAAGCCCCGGACCCATCGATTTTGGTCAAAAATGAAAATTCCAAAAGTGCACAATTTCTGCTTTAAACTTTAGGTACTATCCCAAAATGTATCACTAAGTGACAGAAGTTGATTTCGGAGCATCGTTTTTGAACAGGAGCTTCAACCGTTTTGCGGCATATGAGAAATTCCCTAAGCCCCGGACCCATTGATTTTGGTCAAAAATGAAAATTCCAAAAGTGCACAATTTCTGCTTTAAACTTTAGGTATTATCCCAAAATGTATCACTAAGTGACAGAAGTTGATTTCGGAGCATCATTTTTGAACAGGAGCTTCAACCGTTTTGTGGCATATGAGAAATTCCCTAAGCCCCGGACCTGTTGATTTTGGTCAAAAATGAAAATATCAAAAGTGCCCCAATTTCTGCTTTAAACTTTAGGTACTATCCCAAAATGTATCACTAAGGTGACAGAAGTTGATTTCGGAGCATCATTTTTGAACAGGAGCTTCAACCGTTTTGTGGCATATGAGAAATTCTCTAAGCCCCGGACCTGTCGATTTTGGTCAAAAATGAAAATTTCAAAAGTGCCCCAATTTCTGCTTTAAACTTTAGGTACTATCCCAAAATGTATCACTAAGGTGACAGAAGTTGATTTCGGAGCATCATTTTTGATCAGGAGCTTCAACCATATTGTGGCATATGAGAAATTCTCTAAGCCCCAGACCTGTCGATTTTGGTCAAAAATGAAAATTTTAAAAGTGCCCCAATTTCTGCTTTAAACTTTAGGTACTATCCCAAAATGTATCACTAAGGTGACAGAAGTTGATTTCGGAGCATCATTTTTGAACAGGAGCTTCAACCGTTATGTGGCATTTGAGAAATTCCCTAAGCCCCGGACCTGTCAATTTTGGTCAAAAATGAAAATTTCAAAAGTGCCCCAACTTCTGCTTTAAACTTTAGGTACTATCCCAAAATGTATCACTAAGGTGACAGAAGTTGATTTCGGAGCATCATTTTTGAACAGGAGCTTCAACCGTTTTGCAGCATATGAGAAATTCCCTAAGCCCCGGACCCATCGATTTTGGTCAAAAATTAAAATTCCAAAAGTGCCCCAATTTCTGCTATAAACTTAAGGTACCATCCCAAAATGTATCACTGAGGTGACAGAAGTTGATTTCGGAGCATGATTTTTGAACTGGAGCTTCAAAAGTTTTGCGGCATATAAAAAATTCCCTAAGCCCCGGTCCCATCGATTTTGGTCAAAAATGAAAATTCCAAAGGTGCCCCAATTTCTGCTTTAAACTTTAGGTACCATCCCAAAATGTATCACTGAGGTGACAGAAGTTGATTTCGGAGCATGATTTTTGAACAGGAGCTTCAACCGTTTTGCGGCATATGAGAAATTCCCTATGCCCCGGACCCATCGATTTTGGTCAAAAATGAAAATTCCAAAAGTGCACAATTTCTGCTTTAAACTTTAGGTACTATCCCAAAATGTATCACTAAGGTGACAAAAGTTGATTTCGGAGCATCGTTTTTGAACAGGAGCTTCAACCGTTTTGTGGCATATGAGAAATTCCCTAAGCCCCGGACCTGTTGATTTTGGTCAAAAATGAAAATATCAAAAGTGCCCCAATTTCTGCTTTAAACTTTAGGTACTATCCCAAAATGTATCACTAAGGTGACAGAAGTTGATTTCGGAGCATCATTTTTGAACAGGAGCTTCAACCGTTTTGTGGCATATGAGAAATTCTCTTAGCCCCGGACCTGTCGATTTTGGTCAAAAATGAAAATTTCAAAAGTGCCCCAATTTCTGCTTTAAACTTTAGGTACTATCCCAAAATGTATCACTAAGGTGACAGAAGTTGATTTCGGAGCATCATTTTTGAACAGGAGCTTCAACCGTTTTGTGGCATATGAGAAATTCTCTAAGCCCCGGACCTGTCGATTTTGGTCAAAAATGAAAATTTCAAAAGTGCCCCAATTTCTGCTTTAAACTTTAGGTACTATCCCAAAATGTATCACTAAGTGACAGAAGTTGATTTCGGAGCATCATTTTTGAACAGGAGCTTCAACCGTTTTGCAGCATATGAGAAATTCCCTAAGCCCCGGACCCATCGATTTTGGTCAAAAATTAAAATTCCAAAAGTGCCCCAATTTCTGCTATAAACTTAAGGTACCATCCCAAAATGTATCACTGAGGTGACAGAAGTTGATTTCGCAGCATGATTTTTGAACTGGAGCTTCAACAGTTTTGCGGCATATAAAAAATTCCCTAAGCCCCGGTCCCATCGATTTTGGTCAAAAATGAAAATTCCAAAGGTGCCCCAATTTCTGCTTTAAACTTTAGGTACCATCCCAAAATGTATCACTGAGGTGACAGAAGTTGATTTCGGAGCATGATTTTTGAACAGGAGCTTCAACCGTTTTGCGGCATATGAGAAATTCCCTAAGCCCCGGCCCCATCGATTTTGGTCAAAAATGAAAATTCCAAAAGTGCACAATTCCTGCTTTAAACTTTAGGTACTATCCCAAAATGTATCACTAAGTGACAAAAGTTGATTTCGGAGCATCGTTTTTGAACAGGAGCTTCAACCGTTTTGTGGCATATGAGAAATTCCCTAAGCCCCGGACCTGTTGATTTTGGTCAAAAATGAAAATATCAAAAGTGCCCCAATTTCTGCTTTAAACTTTAGGTACTATCCCAAAATGTATCACTAAGGTGACAGAAGTTGATTTCGGAGCATCATTTTTGAACAGGAGCTTCAACCATATTGTATCATATGAGAAATTCTCTAAGCCCCAGACCTGTCGATTGTGGTCAAAAATGAAAATTTCAAAAGTGCCCCAATTTCTGCTTTAAACTTTAGGTACTATCCCAAAATGTATCACTAAGGTGACAGAAGTTGATTTCGGAGCATCATTTTTGAACAGGAGCTTCAACCGTTTTGTGGCATATGAGAAATTCTCTAAGCCCCGGACCTGTCGATTTTGGTCAAAAATGAAAATTTCAAAAGTGCCCCAATTTCTGCTTTAAACTTTAGGTACTATCCCAAAATGTATCACTAAGTGACAGAAGTTGATTTCGGAGCATCATTTTTGAACAGGAGCTTCAACCGTTTTGCAGCATATGAGAAATTCCCTAAGCCCCGGACCCATCGATTTTGGTCAAAAATTAAAATTCCAAAAGTGCCCCAATTTCTGCTATAAACTTAAGGTACCATCCCAAAATGTATCACTGAGGTGACAGAAGTTGATTTCGCAGCATGATTTTTGAACTGGAGCTTCAACAGTTTTGCGGCATATAAAAAATTCCCTAAGCCCCGGTCCCATCGATTTTGGTCAAAAATGAAAATTCCAAAGGTGCCCCAATTTCTGCTTTAAACTTTAGGTACCATCCCAAAATGTATCACTGAGGTGACAGAAGTTGATTTCGGAGCATGATTTTTGAACAGGAGCTTCAACCATTTTGCGGCATATGAGAAATTCCCTAAGCCCCGGCCCCATCGGTTTTGGTCAAAAATGAAAATTCCAAAAGTGCACAATTTCTGCTTTAAACTTTAGGTACTATCCCAAAATGTATCACTAAGTGACAAAAGTTGATTTCGGAGCATCGTTTTTGAACAGGAGCTTCAACCGTTTTGTGGCATATGAGAAATTCCCTAAGCCCCGGACCTGTTGATTTTGGTCAAAAATGAAAATATCAAAAGTGCCCCAATTTCTGCTTTAAACTTTAGGTACTATCCCAAAATGTATCACTAAGGTGACAGAAGTTGATTTCGGAGCATCATTTTTGAACAGGAGCTTCAACCATATTGTATCATATGAGAAATTCTCTAAGCCCCAGACCTGTCGATTGTGGTCAAAAATGAAAATTTCAAAAGTGCCCCAATTTCTGCTTTAAACTTTAGGTACTATCCCAAAATGTATCACTAAGGTGACAGAAGTTGATTTCGGAGCATCATTTTTGAACAGGAGCTTCAACCGTTATGTGGCATTTGAGAAATTCCCTAAGCCCCGGACCTGTCAATTTTGGTCAAAAATGAAAATTTCAAAAGTGCCCCAATTTCTGCTTTAAACTTTAGGTACTATCCCAAAATGTATCACTAAGTGACAGAAGTTGATTTCGGAGCATCGTTTTTGAACAGGAGCTTCAACCGTTTTGTGGCATTTGAGAAATTCCCTAAGCCCCGGACCTGTTGATTTTGGTCAAAAATGAAAATATCAAAAGTGCCCCAATTTCTGCTTTAAACTTTAGGTACTATCCCAAAATGTATCACTAAGGTGACAGAAGTTGATTTCGGAGCATCATTTTTGAACTGGAGCTTCAACCGTTTTGTGGCATATGAGAAATTCCCTAAGCCCCGAACCTGTCGAAATTGGTCAAAAATGAAAATATCAAAAGTGCCCCAATTTCTACTTTAAACTTTAGGTACTATCCCAAAATGTATCACTAAGGTGACAGAAGTTGATTTCGGAGCATCATTTTGGAACAGGAGCTTCAACCATATTGTGGCATATGAGAAATTCCCTAAGCCCCGGACCTGTCGATTTTGGTCAAAAATGAAAATTTCAAAAGTGCCCCAATTTCTGCTTTAAACTTTAGGTACCATCCCAAAATGTATCACTGGGGTCATAGAAGTTGATTTCGGAGCATCATTTTTGAACAGGAGCTTCAACCGTTTTGTGGCATATGAGAAATTCCCTAAGCCCCGGACCTGTCGATTTTGGTCAAAAATGAAAATTTCAAAAGTGCCCCAATTTCTGCTTTAAACTGTAGGTACCATCCCAAAATGTATCACTGGGGTTATAGAAGTTGATTTCGGAGCATGATTTTTGAACAGGAGCTTCAACCGTTTTGAGCCATATGAGAAATTCCCTAAGCCCCGGACCCATCGATTTTGGTCAAAAATTAAAATTCCAAAAGTGCACCAATTTCTGCTTTAAACTTTAGGTACCATCCCAAAATGTATCACTGAAGTTATAGAAGTTGATTTCGGAGCATGATTTTTGAACAGGAGCTTCAACCGTTTTGCGGCATATGAGAAATTCCCTAAGCCCCGGACCCATCGATTTTGGTCAAAATGAAAATTCCAAATGTGCCCCAATTTCTGCTTTAAACTTTAGGTACCTTCACAAAATGTATCACTGAGGTGACAGAAGTTGATTTCGGAGCATGATTTTTGAACAGGAGCTTCAACAGTTTTGCGGCATATAAAAAATTCCCTAAGCCCCGGTCCCATCGATTTTGGTCAAAATGAAAATTCCAAATGTGCCCCAATTTCTGCTTTAAACTTTAGGTACCATCCCAAAATGTATCACTGAGGTGACAGAAGTTGATTACGGAGCATGATTTTTGAACAGGAGCTTCAACCGTTTTGCGGCATATGAGAAATTCCCTAAGCCCCGAATTCATTGATTTTGGTCAAAAATTAAAATTCCAAAAGTGCCCCAATTTCTGCTTTAAACTTAAGGTACCTTACCAAAATATATCACTGATGTGACAGAAGTTGATTTCGGAGCATAAATTTTGAACAGGAGCTTCAACCATTTTGCGGCATATGAGACATTACCTAAGCCCCCGGACCCATCGATTTTGGTCAAAAATTAAAATTCAAAAAGTGCCCAATTTCTGCTTTAAACTTTAGATACCATCCCAAAATGTATCACTAGGGTTACAGAAGTTGATTTCAGAGCATGAATTTTGAATAGGAGCTTCAACCGTTTTGCGGCATATGAGAAATTCCCTAAGCCCGGGACCCAACGATTTTGGTCAAAAATTAAAATTCCAAAAGTGCCCAATTTCTGCTTTAAACTTTAGATACCATCCCAAAATGTATCACTAGGGTTACAGAAGTTGATTTCGGAGCATGATTTTTGAACAGGAGCATCAACCGTTTTGCAGCATGTGAGAAATTCCCTAAGCCCCGGACCCATCGATTTTGGTAAAAATGAAATTTCCAAAAGTGCACAATTTCTGCTTTAAACTTTAGGTACCATCCCAAAATGTATCACTGGGGTTATAGAAGTTGATTTCGTAGCATGAATTTTGAACAGGAGCTTCAACCGTTTTGCGGCATATGAGAAATTCCCTAAGCCCCGGACCCATCGATTTTGGTCAAAATGAAAATTCCAAATGTGCCCCAATTTCTGCTTTAAACTTTAGGTACCTTCACAAAATGTATCACTGAGGTGACAGAAGTTGATTTCGGAGCATGATTTTTGAACTGGAGCTTCAACCGTTTTGCGGCATATAAAAAATTCCCTAAGCCCCGGTCCCATCGATTTTGGTCAAAAATGAAAATTCCAAAGGTGCCCCAATTTCTGCTTTAAACTTTAGGTACCATCCCAAAATGTATCACTGAGGTGACAGAAGTTGATTTCGGAGCATGATTTTTGAACAGGAGCTTCAACCGTTTTGCGGCATATGAGAAATTCCCTAAGCCCCGGACCCATCGATTTTGGTCAAAAATGAAAATTCCAAAAGTGCACAATTTCTGCTTTAAACTTTAGGTACTATCCCAAAATGTATCACTAAGTGACAGAAGTTGATTTCGGAGCATCGTTTTTGAACAGGAGCTTCAACCGTTTTGTGGCATATGAGAAATTCCCTAAGCCCCGGACCTGTTGATTTTGGTCAAAAATTAAAATATCAAAAGTGCCCCAATTTCTGCTTTAAACTTTAGGTACTATCCCAAAATGTATCACTAAGGTGACAGAAGTTGATTTCGGAGCATCATTTTTGAACAGGAGCTTCAACCGTTTTGTGGCATATGAGAAATTCTCTAAGCCCCGGACCTGTCGATTTTGGTCAAAAATGAAAATTTCAAAAGTGCCCCAATTTCTGCTTTAAACTTTAGGTACTATCCCAAAATGTATCACTAAGGTGACAGAAGTTGATTTTGGAGCATCATTTTTGAACAGGAGCTTCAACCGTTTTGCAGCATATGAGAAATTCCCTAAGCCCCGGACCCATCGATTTTGGTCAAAAATTAAAATTCCAAAAGTGCCCCAATTTCTGCTATAAACTTAAGGTACCATCCCAAAATGTATCACTGAGGTGACAGAAGTTGATTTCGGAGCATGATTTTTGAACTGGAGCTTCAACAGTTTTGCGGCATACAAAAAATTCCCTAAGCCCCGGTCCCATCGATTTTGGTCAAAAATGAAAATTCCAAAGGTGCCCCAATTTCTGCTTTAAACTTTAGGTACCATCCCAAAAAGTATCACTGAGGTGACAGAAGTTGATTTCGGAGCATGATTTTTGAACAGGAGCTTCAACCGTTTTGCGGCATATGAGAAATTCCCTAAGCCCCGGACCCATCGATTTTGGTCAAAAATGAAAATTCCAAAAGTGCACAATTTCTGCTTTAAACTTTAGGTACCATCCCAAAATGTATCACTGGGGTTATAGAAGTTGATTTCGTAGCATGAATTTTGAACAGGAGCTTCAACCGTTTTGCGGCATATGAGAAATTCCCTAAGCCCCGGACCCATCGATTTTGGTCAAAATGAAAATTCCAAATGTGCCCCAATTTCTGCTTTAAACTTTAGGTACCTTCACAAAATGTATCACTGAGGTGACAGAAGTTGATTTCGGAGCATCATTTTTGAACAGGAGCTTCAACCGTTTTGCAGCATATGAGAAATTCCCTAAGCCCTGGTCCCATCGATTTTGGTCAAAAATTAAAATTCCAAAAGTGCCCCAATTTCTGCTATAAACTTAAGGTACCATCCCAAAATGTGTCACTGAGGTGACAGAAGTTGATTTCGGAGCATGATTTTTGTACAGGAGCTTCAACAGTTTTGCGGCATATTAAAAATTTTCTAAGCCCCGGTCCCATCGATTTTGGTCAAAAATTAAAATTCCAAAGGTGCCCCAATTTCTGCTTTAAACTTTAGGTACCATCCCAAAATGTATAACTAAGGTGACAGAAGTTGATTTCGGAGCAGGATTTTTGAACAGGAGCTTCAACCGTTTTGCGGCATATGAGAAATTACCTAAGCCCCGGACCCATCGATTTTGGTCAAAAATGCAAATTCCAAAAGTTCCCCAATTTCAGCTTTAAACTTAAGGTACCTTACCAAAATATATCACTGAGGTGACAGAAGTTGATTTCGGAGTATGATTTTTGAACAGGAGCTTCAACCGTTTTGCGGCATATGAGAAATTCCCTAAGCCCCGGACCCATCAATTTTGGTAAAAATGAAAATTCCAAAAGTGCACAATTTCTGCTTTAAACTTTAGGTACCGTCCCAAAATGTATCACTGAGGTGACAGAAGTTGATTTTGGAGCATGATTTTTGAACAGGAGCATCAACCGTTTTGCAGCATATGAGAAATTCCCTAAGCCCCGGACTCATCGATTTTAGTCAAAAATGAAAATTCCAATAGTGCCCCAATTTCTGCTTTAAACTTTAGGTACTATCCCAAAATGTATCACTAAGGTGACAGAGGTTGATTTCGGAGCATGATTTTTGAACAGGAGCTTCAACCGTTTTGCGGCATATAAGAAATTCCCTAAGCCCCGGACCCATCGATTTTGGTAAAAATGAAAATTCCAAAAGTGCACAATTTCTGCTTTAAACTTTAGGTACCGTCCCAAAATGTATCACTGAGGTGACAGAAGTTGATTTTGGAGCATGATTTTTGAACAGGAGCTTCAACCGTTTTGCGGCATATGAGAAATTCCCTAAGCCCCGGACCCATCAATTTTGGTAAAAATGAAAATTCCAAAAGTGCACAATTTCTGCTTTAAACTTTAGGTACCGTCCCAAAATGTATCACTGAGGTGACAGAAGTTGATTTTGGAGCATGATTTTTGAACAGGAGCATCAACCGTTTTGCAGCATATGAGAAATTCCCTAAGCCCCGGACTCATCGATTTTAGTCAAAAATGAAAATTCCAATAGTGCCCCAATTTCTGCTTTAAACTTTAGGTACCGTCCCAAAATGTATCACTGAGGTGACAGAAGTTGATTTTGGAGCATGATTTTTGAACAGGAGCATCCACCAATTTGCAGCATATGAGAAATTCACTAAGCCCCGGACCATCAATTTTAGTCAAAAATGAAAATTCCAAAAGTGCCCCAATTTCTGCTTTAAACTTTAGGTACCATCCCAAAATGTATCACTGAGGTGACAGAAGTTGATTTCGGAGCATGATTTTTGAACAGGAGCTTCAACCGTTTTGCGGCATATGAGAAATTCCCTAAGCCCCGGACCCATCGATTTTGGTAAAAATGAAAATTCCAAAAGTGCACAATTTCTGCTTTAAACTTTAGGTACCATCCCAAAATGTATCACTGAGGTTATAGAAGTTGATTTCGTAGCATGAATTTTGAACAGGAGCTTCAACCGTTTTGCGGCATATGAGAAATTCCCTAAGCCCCGGACCCATCGATTTTGGTCAAAATGAAAATTCCAAATGTGCCCCAATTTCTTCTTTAAACTTTAGGTACCTTCACAAAATGTATCACTGAGGTGACAGAAGTTGATTTCGGAGCATAATTTTTGAACAGGAGCTTTAACCGTTTTGCGGCATATGAGAAATTCCCTAAGCCCCGGACCCATCGATTTTGGTCAAAAATTAAAATTCCAAAAGTGCCCCAATTTCTGCTATAAACTTAAGGTACCATCCCAAAATGTATCACTGAGGTGACAGAAGTTGATTTCGGAGCATGATTTTTGAACAGGAGCTTCAACAGTTTTGCGGCATATAAAAAATTCCCTAAGCCCCGGTCCCATCGATTTTGGTCAAAAATGAAAATTCCAAAAGTGCCCCAATTTCTGCTTTAAACTTTAGGTACCATCCCAAAATGTATCACTGAGGTGACAGAAGTTGATTTCGGAGCATGATTTTTGAACAGGAGCTTCAACCGTTTTGCGGCATATGAGAAATTCCCTAAGCCCCGGACCCATCGATTTTG
Source organism: Pseudophryne corroboree (assembly GCF_028390025.1). Taxonomy (NCBI): domain Eukaryota; kingdom Metazoa; phylum Chordata; class Amphibia; order Anura; family Myobatrachidae; genus Pseudophryne; species Pseudophryne corroboree. Next base: position 143,984,629 of record NC_086450.1, read on the forward strand.
GTCAAAAATGAAAATTCCAAAAGTTCCCCAATTTCAGCTTTAAACTTAAGGTACCTTACCAAAATATATCACTGAGGTGACAGAAGTTGATTTCGGAGCATGATTTTTGAACAGGAGCTTCAACCGTTTTGCGGCATATGAGAAATTCCCTAAGCCCCGGACCCATCGATTTTATTAAAAATGAAAATTTCAAAAGTGCACAATTTCTGCTTTAAACTTTAGGTACCGTCCCAAAATGTATCACTGGGGTTATAGAAGTTGATTTCGGAGCATGATTTTTGAACAAGAGCTTCAACCGTTTTGCGGCATATGAGAAATTCCCTAAGCCCCGGACCCATCGATTTTGGTCAAAACTGAAAATTTCAAAAGTGCACAATTTCTGCTTTAAACTTTAGGTACTATCCCAAAATGTATCACTAAGTGACAGAAGTTGATTTCGGAGCATCGTTTTTGAACAGGAGCTTCAACCGTTTTGTGGCATATGAGAAATTCCCTAAGCCCCGGACCTGTCGATTTTGGTCAAAAATAAAAATATCAAAAGTGCCCCAATTTCTGCTTTAAACTTTAGGTACTATCCCAAAATGTATCACTAAGGTGACAGAAGTTGATTTCGGAGCATCATTTTTGAACAGGAGCTTCAACCGTTTTGTGGCATATGAGAAATTCTCTAAGCTCCGGACCTGTCGATTTTGGTCAAAAATGAAAATTTCAAAAGTGCCCCAATTTCTGCTTTAAACTTTAGGTACTATCCCAAAATGTATCACTAAGGTGACAGAAGTTGATTTCGGAGCATCATTTTTGAACAGGAGCTTCAACCATATTGTGGCATATGAGAAATTCTCTAAGCCCCAGACCTGTCGATTTTGGTCAAAAATGAAAATGTCAAAAGTGCCCCAATTTCTGCTTTAAACTTTAGATACTATCCCAAAATGTATCACTGGGGTCATAGAAGTTGATTTCGAAGCATCATTTTTGAACAGGAGCTTCAACCGTTTTGTGGCATATGAGAAATTCCCTAAGCCCCGGACCTGTCGATTTTGGTCAAAAATGAAAATTTCAAAAGTGCCCCAATTTCTGCTTTAAACTGTAGGTACCATCCCAACATGTATCACTGGGGTTATAGAAGTTGATTTCGGAGCATGATTTTTGAACAGGAGCTTCAACCGTTTTGCGGCATATGAGAAATTCCCTAAGCCCCGGACCCATCAATTTTGGTCAAAAATGAAAATTCCAAAAGTGCACAATTTCTGCTTTAAACTTTAGGTACCATCCCAAAATGTATCACTGAAGTTATAGAAGTTGATTTCGGAGCATGATTTTTGAACAGGAGCTTCAACCGTTTTGCAGCATATGAGAAATTCCCTAAGCCCCGGACCCATCGATTTTGGTCAAAATGAAAATTCCAAATGTGCCCCAATTTCTGCTTTAAACTTTAGGTACCTTCACAAAATGTATCACTGAGGTGACAGAAGTTGATTTCGGAGCATAAATTTTGAACAGGAGCTTCAACCATTTTGCGGCATATGAGACATTCCCTAAGCCCCCGGACCCATCGATTTTGGTCAAAAATTAAAATTCAAAAAGTGCCCAATTTCTGCTTTAAACTTTAGATACCATCCCAAAATGTATCACTGAGGTGACAGAAGTTGAATACGGAGCATGAATTTTGAATAGGAGCTTCAACCGTTTTGCGGCATATGAGAAATTCCCTAAGCCCGGGACCCAACGATTTTGGTCAAAAATAAAAATTCCAAAAGTGCCCAATTTCTGCTTTAAACTTTAGATACCATCCCAAAATGTATCACTAGGGTTACAGAAGTTGATTTCGGAGCATGATTTTTGAACAGGAGCATCAACCGTTTTGCAGCATATGAGAAATTCCCTAAGCCCCGGACCCATCGATTTTGGTAAAAATGAAATTTCCAAAAGTGCACAATTTCTGCTTTAAACTTTAGGTACCATCCCAAAATGTATCACTGGGGTTATAGAAGTTGATTTCGTAGCATGAATTTTGAACAGGAGCTTCAACCGTTTTGCGGCATATGAGAAATTCCCTAAGCCCCGGACCCATCGATTTTGGTCAAAAATGAAAATTTCAAAAGTGCCCCAATTTCTGCTTTAAACTGTAGGTACCATCCCAACATGTATCACTGGGGTTATAGAAGTTGATTTCGGAGCATGATTTTTGAACAGGAGCTTCAACCGTTTTGCGGCATATGAGAAATTCCCTAAGCCCCGGACCCATCGATTTTGGTCAAAAATGAAAATTCCAAAAGTGCACAATTTCTGCTTTAAACTTTAGGTACCATCCCAAAATGTATCACTGAAGTTATAGAAGTTGATTTCGGAGCATGATTTTTGAACAGGAGCTTCAACCGTTTTGCGGCATATGAGAAATTCCCTAAGCCCCGGACCCATCGATTTTGGTCAAAATGAAAATTCCAAATGTGCCCCAATTTCTGCTTTAAACTTTAGGTACCTTCACAAAATGTATCACTGAGGTGACAGAAGTTGATTTCGGAGCATGATTTTTGAACAGGAGCTTCAACAGTTTTGCGGCATATAAAAAATTCCCTAAGCCCCGGTCCCATCGATTTTGGTCAAAAATGAAAATTCCAAAGGTGCCCCAATTTCTGCTTTAAACTTTAGGTACCATCCCAAAATGTATCACTGAGGTGACAGAAGTTGAATACGGAGCATGATTTTTGAACAGGAGCTTCAACCGTTTTGCGGCATATGAGAAATTCCCTAAGCCCCGGACCCATTGATTTTGGTCAAAAATTAAAATTCCAAAAGTGCCCCAATTTCTGCTTTAAACTTAAGGTACCTTACCAAAATATATCACTGATGTGACAGAAGTTGATTTCGGAGCATAAATTTTGAACAGGAGCTTCAACCATTTTGCGGCAAATGATACATTCCCTAAGCCCCCGGACCCATCGATTTTGGTCAAAAATTAAAATTCAAAAAGTGCCCAATTTCTGCTTTAAACTTTAGATACCATCCCAAAATGTATCACTAGGGTTACAGAAGTTGATTTCGGAGCATGAATTTTGAATAGGAGCTTCAACCGTTTTGCGGCATATGAGAAATTCCCTAAGCCCGGGACCCAACGATTTTGGTCAAAAATTAAAATTCCAAAAGTGCCCAATTTCTGCTTTAAACTTTAGATACCATCCCAAAATGTATCACTAGGGTTACAGAAGTTGATTTCGGAGCATGATTTTTGAACAGGAGCATCAACCGTTTTGCAGCATATGAGAAATTCCCTAAGCCCCGGACCCATCGATTTTGGTAAAAATGAAATTTCCAAAAGTGCACAATTTCTGCTTTAAACTTTAGGTACCATCCCAAAATGTATCACTGGGGTTATAGAAGTTGATTTCGTAGCATGAATTTTGAACAGGAGCTTCAACCGTTTTGCGGCATATGAGAAATTCCCTAAGCCCCGGACCCATCGATTTTGGTCAAAATGAAAATTCCAAATGTGCCCCAATTTCTGCTTTAAACTTTAGGTACCTTCACAAAATGTATCACTGAGGTGACAGAAGTTGATTTCGGAGCATCATTTTTGAACAGGAGCTTCAACCGTTTTGCAGCATATGAGAAATTCCCTAAGCCCCGGACCCATCGATTTTGGTCAAAAATTAAAATTCCAAAAGTGCCCCAATTTCTGCTATAAACTTAAGGTACCATCCCAAAATGTATCACTGAGGTGACAGAAGTTGATTTCGGAGCATGATTTTTGAACTGGAGCTTCAACAGTTTTGCGGCATATAAAAAATTCCCTAAGCCCCGGTCCCATCGATTTTGGTCAAAAATGAAAATTCCAAAGGTGCCCCAATTTCTGCTTTAAACTTTAGGTACCATCCCAAAATGTATCACTGAGGTGACAGAAGTTGATTTCGGAGCATGATTTTTGAACAGGAGCTTCAACCGTTTTGCGGCATATGAGAAATTCCCTAAGCCCCGGACCCATCGATTTTGGTCAAAAATGAAAATTCCAAAAGTGCACAATTTCTGCTTTAAACTTTAGGTACTATCCCAAAATGTATCACTAAGTGACAGAAGTTGATTTCGGAGCATCGTTTTTGAACAGGAGCTTCAACCGTTTTGTGGCATATGAGAAATTCCCTAAGCCCCGGACCTGTTGATTTTGGTCAAAAATGAAAATATCAAAAGTGCCCCAATTTCTGCTTTAAACTTTAGGTACTATCCCAAAATGTATCACTAAGGTGACAGAAGTTGATTTCGGAGCATCATTTTTGAACAGGAGCTTCAACCGTTTTGTGGCATATGAGAAATTCTCTAAGCCCCGGACCTGTCGATTTTGGTCAAAAATGAAAATTTCAAAAGTGCCCCAATTTCTGCTTTAAACTTTAGGTACTATCCCAAAATGTATCACTAAGGTGACAGAAGTTGATTTTGGATCATCATTTTTGAACAGGAGCTTCAACCATATTGTGGCATATGAGAAATTCTCTAAGCCCCAGACCTGTCGATTTTGGTCAAAAATGAAAATTTCAAAAGTGCCCCAATTTCTGCTTTAAACTTTAGGTACTATCCCAAAATGTATCACTAAGGTGACAGAAGTTGATTTCGGAGCATCATTTTTGAACAGGAGCTTCAACCGTTATGTGGCATTTGAGAAATTCCCTAAGCCCCGGACCTGTCAATTTTGGTCAAAAATGAAAATTTCAAAAGTGCCCCAATTTCTGCTTTAAACTTTAGGTACTATCCCAAAATGTATCACTAAGTGACAGAAGTTGATTTCGGAGCATCATTTTTGAACAGGAGCTTCAACCGTTTTGCAGCATATGAGAAATTCCCTAAGCCCCGGACCCATCGATTTTGGTCAAAAATTAAAATTCCAAAAGTGCCCCAATTTCTGCTATAAACTTAAGGTACCATCCCAAAATGTATCACTGAGGTGACAGAAGTTGATTTCGGAGCATGATTTTTGAACTGGAGCTTCAACAGTTTTGCGGCATATAAAAAATTCCCTAAGCCCCGGTCCCATCGATTTTGGTCAAAAATGAAAATTCCAAAGGTGCCCCAATTTCTGCTTTAAACTTTAGGTACCATCCCAAAATGTATCACTGAGGTGACAGAAGTTGATTTCGGAGCATGATTTTTGAACAGGAGCTTCAACCGTTTTGCGGCATATGAGAAATTCCCTAAGCCCCGGACCCATCGATTTTGGTCAAAAATGAAAATTCCAAAAGTGCACAATTTCTGCTTTAAACTTTAGGTACTATCCCAAAATGTATCACTAAGTGACAGAAGTTGATTTCGGAGCATCGTTTTTGAACAGGAGCTTCAACCGTTTTGTGGCATATGAGAAATTCCCTAAGCCCCGGACCTGTTGATTTTGGTCAAAAATGAAAATATCAAAAGTGCCCCAATTTCTGCTTTAAACTTTAGGTACTATCCCAAAATGTATCACTAAGGTGACAGAAGTTGATTTCGGAGCATCATTTTTGAACAGGAGCTTCAACCGTTTTGTGGCATATGAGAAATTCTCTAAGCCCCGGACCTGTCGATTTTGGTCAAAAATGAAAATTTCAAAAGTGCCCCAATTTCTGCTTTAAACTTTAGGTACTATCCCAAAATGTATCACTAAGGTGACAGAAGTTGATTTTGGATCATCATTTTTGAACAGGAGCTTCAACCATATTGTGGCATATGAGAAATTCTCTAAGCCCCAGACCTGTCGATTTTGGTCAAAAATGAAAATTTCAAAAGTGCCCCAATTTCTGCTTTAAACTTTAGGTACTATCCCAAAATGTATCACTAAGGTGACAGAAGTTGATTTCGGAGCATCATTTTTGAACAGGAGCTTCAACCGTTATGTGGCATTTGAGAAATTCCCTAAGCCCCGGACCTGTCAATTTTGGTCAAAAATGAAAATTTCAAAAGTGCCCCAATTTCTGCTTTAAACTTTAGGTACTATCCCAAAATGTATCACTAAGTGACAGAAGTTGATTTCGGAGCATCATTTTTGAACAGGAGCTTCAACCGTTTTGCAGCATATGAGAAATTCCCTAAGCCCCAGACCCATCGATTTTGGTCAAAAATTAAAATTCCAAAAGTGCCCCAATTTCTGCTATAAACTTAAGGTACCATCCCAAAATGTATCACTGAGGTGACAGAAGTTGATTTCGGAGCATGATTTTTGAACTGGAGCTTCAACAGTTTTGCGGCATATAAAAAATTCCCTAAGCCCCGGTCCCATCGATTTTGGTCAAAAATGAAAATTCCAAAGGTGCCCCAATTTCTGCTTTAAACTTTAGGTACCATCCCAAAATGTATCACTGAGGTGACAGAAGTTGATTTCGGAGCATGATTTTTGAACAGGAGCTTCAACCGTTTTGCGGCATATGAGAAATTCCCTAAGCCCCGGACCCATCGATTTTGGTCAAAAATGAAAATTCCAAAAGTGCACAATTTCTGCTTTAAACTTTAGGTACTATCCCAAAATGTATCACTAAGTGACAGAAGTTGATTTCGGAGCATCGTTTTTGAACAGGAGCTTCAACCGTTTTGTGGCATATGAGAAATTCCCTAAGCCCCGGACCTGTTGATTTTGGTCAAAAATGAAAATATCAAAAGTGCCCCAATTTCTGCTTTAAACTTTAGGTACTATCCCAAAATGTATCACTAAGGTGACAGAAGTTGATTTCGGAGCATCATTTTTGAACAGGAGCTTCAACCGTTTTGTGGCATATGAGAAATTCTCTAAGCCCCGGACCTGTCGATTTTGGTCAAAAATGAAAATTTCAAAAGTGCCCCAATTTCTGCTTTAAACTTTAGGTACTATCCCAAAATGTATCACTAAGGTGACAGAAGTTGATTTTGGATCATCATTTTTGAACAGGAGCTTCAACCATATTGTGGCATATGAGAAATTCTCTAAGCCCCAGACCTGTCGATTTTGGTCAAAAATGAAAATTTCAAAAGTGCCCCAATTTCTGCTTTAAACTTTAGGTACTATCCCAAAATGTATCACTAAGGTGACAGAAGTTGATTTCGGAGCATCATTTTTGAACAGGAGCTTCAACCGTTATGTGGCATTTGAGAAATTCCCTAAGCCCCGGACCTGTCAATTTTGGTCAAAAATGAAAATTTCAAAAGTGCCCCAATTTCTGCTTTAAACTTTAGGTACTATCCCAAAATGTATCACTAAGTGACAGAAGTTGATTTCGGAGCATCATTTTTGAACAGGAGCTTCAACCGTTTTGCAGCATATGAGAAATTCCCTAAGCCCCGGACCCATCGATTTTGGTCAAAAATTAAAATTCCAAAAGTGCCCCAATTTCTGCTATAAACTTAAGGTACCATCCCAAAATGTATAACTGAGGTGACAGAAGTTGATTTCGGAGCATGATTTTTGAACTGGAGCTTCAACAGTTTTGCGGCATATAAAAAATTCCCTAAGCCCCGGTCCCATCGATTTTGGTCAAAAATGAAAATTCCAAAGGTGCCCCAATTTCTGCTTTAAACTTTAGGTACCATCCCAAAATGTATCACTGAGGTGACAGAAGTTGATTTCGGAGCATGATTTTTGAACAGGAGCTTCAACCGTTTTGCGGCATATGAGAAATTCCCTAAGCCCCGGACCCATCGATTTTGGTCAAAAATGAAAATTCCAAAAGTGCACAATTTCTGCTTTAAACTTTAGGTACTATCCCAAAATGTATCACTAAGTGACAGAAGTTGATTTCGGAGCATCATTTTTGAACAGGAGCTTCAACCGTTTTGTGGCATATGAGAAATTCCCTAAGCCCCGGACCTGTTGATTTTGGTCAAAAATGAAAATATCAAAAGTGCCCCAATTTCTGCTTTAAACTTTAGGTACTATCCCAAAATGTATCACTAAGGTGACAGAAGTTGATTTCGGAGCATCATTTTTGAACAGGAGCTTCAACCGTTTTGTGGCATATGAGAAATTCTCTAAGCCCCGATCCTGTCGATTTTGGTCAAAAATGAAAATTTCAAAAGTGCCCCAATTTCTGCTTTAAACTTTAGGTACTATCCCAAAATGTATCACTAAGGTGACAGAAGTTGATTTCGGAGCATCATTTTTGAACAGGAGCTTCAACCGTTTTGTGGCATATGAGAAATTCCCTAAGACCCGGACCTGTCGAAATTGGTCAAAAATGAAAATATCAAAAGTGCCCCAATTTCTGCTTTAAACTTTAGGTACTATCCCAAAATGTATCACTAAGGTGACAGAAGTTGATTTCGGAGCATCATTTTGGAACAGGAGCTTCAACCATATTGTGGCATATGAGAAATTCCCTAAGCCCCGGACCTGTCGATTTTGGTCAAAAATGAAAATTCCAAAAGTGCCCCAATTTCTGCTTTAAACTTTAGGTACCATCCCAAAATGTATCACTGGGGTCATAGAAGTTGATTTCGGAGCATCATTTTTGAACAGGAGCTTCAACCGTTTTGTGGCATATGAGAAATTCCCTAAGCCCCGGACCCATCGATTTTGGTCAAAAATGAAAATTCCAAAAGTGCACAATTTCTGCTTTAAACTTTAGGTACTATCCCAAAATGTATCACTAAGTGACAGAAGTTGATTTCGGAGCATCGTTTTTGAACAGGAGCTTCAACCGTTTTGTGGCATATGAGAAATTCCCTAAGCCCCGGACCTGTTGATTTTGGTCAAAAATGAAAATATCAAAAGTGCCCCAATTTCTGCTTTAAACTTTAGGTACCATCCCAAAATGTATCACTGAGGTGACAGAAGTTGATTTCGGAGCATGATTTTTGAACAGGAGCTTCAACCGTTTTGCGGCATATGAGAAATTCCCTAAGCCCCGGACCCATCGATTTTGGTCAAAAATGAAAATTCCAAAAGTGCACAATTTCTGCTTTAAACTTTAGGTACTATCCCAAAATGTATCACTAAGTGACAGAAGTTGATTTCGGAGCATCGTTTTTGAACAGGAGCTTCAACCGTTTTGTGGCATATGAGAAATTCCCTAAGCCCCGGACCTGTTGATTTTGGTCAAAAATGAAAATATCAAAAGTGCCCCAATTTCTGCTTTAAACTTTAGGTACTATCCCAAAATGTATCACTAAGGTGACAGAAGTTGATTTCGGAGCATCATTTTTGAACAGGAGCTTCAACCGTTTTGTGGCATATGAGAAATTCTCTAAGCCCCGGACCTGTCGATTTTGGTCAAAAATGAAAATTTCAAAAGTGCCCCAATTTCTGCTTTAAACTTTAGGTACTATCCCAAAATGTATCACTAAGGTGACAGAAGTTGATTTTGGATCATCATTTTTGAACAGGAGCTTCAACCATATTGTGGCATATGAGAAATTCTCTAAGCCCCAGACCTGTCGATTTTGGTCAAAAATGAAAATTTCAAAAGTGCCCCAATTTCTGCTTTAAACTTTAGGTACTATCCCAAAATGTATCACTAAGGTGACAGAAGTTGATTTCGGAGCATCATTTTTGAACAGGAGCTTCAACCGTTATGTGGCATTTGAGAAATTCCCTAAGCCCCGGACCTGTCAATTTTGGTCAAAAATGAAAATTTCAAAAGTGCCCCAATTTCTGCTTTAAACTTTAGGTACTATCCCAAAATGTATCACTAAGTGACAGAAGTTGATTTCGGAGCATCATTTTTGAACAGGAGCTTCAACCGTTTTGCAGCATATGAGAAATTCCCTAAGCCCCGGACCCATCGATTTTGGTCAAAAATTAAAATTCCAAAAGTGCCCCAATTTCTGCTATAAACTTAAGGTACCATCCCAAAATGTATAACTGAGGTGACAGAAGTTGATTTCGGAGCATGATTTTTGAACTGGAGCTTCAACAGTTTTGCGGCATATAAAAAATTCCCTAAGCCCCGGTCCCATCGATTTTGGTCAAAAATGAAAATTCCAAAGGTGCCCCAATTTCTGCTTTAAACTTTAGGTACCATCCCAAAATGTATCACTGAGGTGACAGAAGTTGATTTCGGAGCATGATTTTTGAACAGGAGCTTCAACCGTTTTGCGGCATATGAGAAATTCCCTAAGCCCCGGACCCATCGATTTTGGTCAAAAATGAAAATTCCAAAAGTGCACAATTTCTGCTTTAAACTTTAGGTACTATCCCAAAATGTATCACTAAGTGACAGAAGTTGATTTCGGAGCATCGTTTTTGAACAGGAGCTTCAACCGTTTTGTGGCATATGAGAAATTCCCTAAGCCCCGGACCTGTTGATTTTGGTCAAAAATGAAAATATCAAAAGTGCCCCAATTTCTGCTTTAAACTTTAGGTACTATCCCAAAATGTATCACTAAGGTGACAGAAGTTGATTTCGGAGCATCATTTTTGAACAGGAGCTTCAACCGTTTTGTGGCATATGAGAAATTCTCTAAGCCCCGATCCTGTCGATTTTGGTCAAAAATGAAAATTTCAAAAGTGCCCCAATTTCTGCTTTAAACTTTAGGTACTATCCCAAAATGTATCACTAAGGTGACAGAAGTTGATTTCGGAGCATCATTTTTGAACAGGAGCTTCAACCGTTTTGTGGCATATGAGAAATTCCCTAAGACCCGGACCTGTCGAAATTGGTCAAAAATGAAAATATCAAAAGTGCCCCAATTTCTGCTTTAAACTTTAGGTACTATCCCAAAATGTATCACTAAGGTGACAGAAGTTGATTTCGGAGCATCATTTTGGAACAGGAGCTTCAACCATATTGTGGCATATGAGAAATTCCCTAAGCCCCGGACCTGTCGATTTTGGTCAAAAATGAAAATTCCAAAAGTGCCCCAATTTCTGCTTTAAACTTTAGGTACCATCCCAAAATGTATCACTGGGGTCATAGAAGTTGATTTCGGAGCATCATTTTTGAACAGGAGCTTCAACCGTTTTGTGGCATATGAGAAATTCCCTAAGCCCCGGACCCATCGATTTTGGTCAAAAATGAAAATTCCAAAAGTGCACAATTTCTGCTTTAAACTTTAGGTACCATCCCAAAATGTATCACTGGGGTTATAGAAGTTGATTTCGTAGCATGAATTTTGAACAGGAGCTTCAACCGTTTTGTGGCATATGAGAAATTCCCTAAGCCCCGGACCCATCGATTTTGGTCAAAATGAAAATTCCAAATGTGCCCCAATTTCTGCTTTAAACTTTAGGTACCTTCACAAAATGTATCACTGAGGTGACAGAAGTTGATTTCGGAGCATCATTTTTGAACAGGAGCTTCAACCGTTTTGCAGCATATGAGAAATTCCCTAAGCCCCGGTCCCATCGATTTTGGTCAAAAATTAAAATTCCAAAAGTGCCCCAATTTCTGCTATAAACTTAAGATACCATCCCAAAATGTATCACTGAGGTGACAGAAGTTGATTTCGGAGCATGATTTTTGAACAGGAGCTTCAACCGTTTTGCGGCATATTAGAAATTCCCTAAGCCCCGGACCCATCAATTTTGGTAAAAATGAAAATTCCAAAAGTGCACAATTTCTGCTTTAAACTTTAGGTACCGTCCCAAAATGTATCACTGAGGTGACAGAAGTTGATTTTGGAGCATGATTTTTGAACAGGAGCATCAACCGTTTTGCAGTATATGAGAAATTCCCTAAGCCCCGGACTCATCGATTTTAGTCAAAAATGAAAATTCCAATAGTGCCCCAATTTCTGCTTTAAACTTTAGGTACTATCCCAAAATGTATCACTAAGGTGACAGAGGTTGATTTCGGAGCATGATTTTTGAACAGGAGCTTCAACCGTTTTGCGGCATATAAGAAATTCCCTAAGCCCCGGACCCATCGATTTTGGTAAAAATGAAAATTCCAAAAGTGCACAATTTCTGCTTTAAACTTTAGGTACCGTCCCAAAATGTATCACTGAGGTGACAGAAGTTGATTTTGGAGCATGATTTTTGAACAGGAGCATCCACCAATTTGCAGCATATGAGAAATTCCCTAAGCCCCGGACCCATCAATTTTAGTCAAAAATGAAAATTCCAAAAGTGCCCCAATTTCTGCTTTAAACTTTAGGTACCATCCCAAAATGTATCACTGAGGTGACAGAAGTTGATTTCGGAGCATGATTTTTTAACAGGAGCTTCAACCGTTTTGCGGCATATGAGAAATTCCCTAAGCCCCGGACCCATCGATTTTGGTAAAAATGAAAATTCCAAAAGTGCACAATTTCTGCTTTAAACTTTAGGTACCATCCCAAAATGTATCACTGGGGTTATAGAAGTTGATTTCGTAGCATGAATTTTGAACAGGAGCTTCAACCGTTTTGCGGCATATGAGAAATTCCCTAAGCCCCGGACCCATCGATTTTGGTCAAAATGAAAATTCCAAATGTGCCCCAATTTCTTCTTTAAACTTTAGGTACCTTCACAAAATGTATCACTGAGGTGACAGAAGTTGATTTCGGAGCATAATTTTTGAACAGGAGCTTCAACCGTTTTGCGGCATATGAGAAATTCCCTAAGCCCCGGACCCATCGATTTTGGTCAAAAATTAAAATTCCAAAAGTGCCCCAATTTCTGCTATAAACTTAAGGTACCATCCCAAAATGTATCATTGAGGTGACAGAAGTTGATTTCGGAGCATGATTTTTGAACAGGAGCTTCAACAGTTTTGCGGCATATAAAAAATTCCCTAAGCCCCGGTCCCATCGATTTTGGTTAAAAATGAAAATTCCAAAGGTGCCCCAATTTCTGCTATAAACTTTAGGTACCATCCCAAAATGTATCACTGAGGTGACAGAAGTTGATTTCGGAGCATGATTTTTGAACAGGAGCTTCAACCGTTTTGCGGCATATGAGAAATTCCCTAAGCCCCGGACCCATCGATTTTTGTCAAAAATGAAAATTCCAAAAGTTCCCCAATTTCAGCTTTAAACTTAAGGTACCTTACCAAAATATATCACTGAGGTGACAGAAGTTGATTTCGGAGCATGATTTTTGAACAGGAGCTTCAACCGTTTTGCGGCATATGAGAAATTCCCTAAGCCCCGGACCCATCGATTTTGGTAAAAATGAAAATTCCAAAAGTGCACAATTTCTGCTTTAAACTTTAGGTACCGTCCCAAAATGTATCACTGGGGTTATAGAAGTTGATTTCGGAGCATGATTTTTGAACAAGAGCTTCAACCGTTTTGCGGCATATGAGAAATTCCCTAAGCCCCGGACCCATCGATTTTGGTCAAAAATGAAAATTTCAAAAGTGCACAATTTCTGCTTTAAACTTTAGGTACTATCCCAAAATGTATCACTAAGTGACAGAAGTTGATTTCGGAGCATCGTTTTTGAACAGGAGCTTCAACCGTTTTGTGGCATATGAGAAATTCCCTAAGCCCCGGACCTGTCGATTTTGGTCAAAAATAAAAATATCAAAAGTGCCCCAATTTCTGCTTTAAACTTTAGGTACTATCCCAAAATGTATCACTAAGGTGACAGAAGTTGATTTCGGAGCATCATTTTTGAACAGGAGCTTCAACCGTTTTGTGGCATATGAGAAATTCTCTAAGCTCCGGACCTGTCGATTTTGGTCAAAAATGAAAATTTCAAAAGTGCCCCAATTTCTGCTTTAAACTTTAGGTACTATCCCAAAATGTATCACTAAGGTGACAGAAGTTGATTTCGGAGCATCATTTTTGAACAGGAGCTTCAACCATATTGTGGCATATGAGAAATTCTCTAAGCCCCAGACCTGTCGATTTTGGTCAAAAATGAAAATTTCAAAAGTGCCCCAATTTCTGCTTTAAACTTTAGATACTATCCTAAAATGTATCACTAAGGTGACAGAAGTTGATTTCGGAGCATCATTTTTGAACAGGAGCTTCAACCGTTATGTGGCATTTGAGAAATTCCCTAAGCCCCGGACCTGTCAATTTTGGTCAAAAATGAAAATTTCAAAAGTGCCCCAATTTCTGCTTTAAACTTTAGGTACTATCCCAAAATGTATCACTAAGTGACAGAAGTTGATTTCGGAGCATCGTTTTTGAACAGGAGCTTCAACCGTTTTGTGGCATATGAGAAATTCCCTAAGCCTCGGACCTGTTGATTTTGGTCAAAAATGAAAATATCAAAAGTGCCCCAATTTCTGCTTTAAACTTTAGGTACTATCCCAAAATGTATCACTAAGGTGACAGAAGTTGATTTCGGAGCATCATTTTTGAACAGGAGCTTCAACCGTTTTGTGGCATATGAGAAATTCTCTAAGCCCCGGACCCATCAATTTTGGTAAAAATGAAAATTCCAAAAGTGCACAATTTCTGCTTTAAACTTTAGGTACCGTCCCAAAATGTATCACTGAGGTGACAGAAGTTGATTTTGGAGCATGATTTTTGAACAGGAGCATCAACCGTTTTGCAGTATATGAGAAATTCCCTAAGCCCCGGACTCATCGATTTTAGTCAAAAATGAAAATTCCAATAGTGCCCCAATTTCTGCTTTAAACTTTAGGTACTATCCCAAAATGTATCACTAAGGTGACAGAGGTTGATTTCGGAGCATGATTTTTGAACAGGAGCTTCAACCGTTTTGCGGCATATAAGAAATTCCCTAAGCCCCGGACCCATCGATTTTGGTAAAAATGAAAATTCCAAAAGTGCACAATTTCTGCTTTAAACTTTAGGTACCGTCCCAAAATGTATCACTGAGGTGACAGAAGTTGATTTTGGAGCATGATTTTTGAACAGGAGCATCCACCAATTTGCAGCATATGAGAAATTCCCTAAGCCCCGGACCCATCAATTTTAGTCAAAAATGAAAATTCCAAAAGTGCCCCAATTTCTGCTTTAAACTTTAGGTACCATCCCAAAATGTATCACTGAGGTGACAGAAGTTGATTTCGGAGCATGATTTTTTAACAGGAGCTTCAACCGTTTTGCGGCATATGAGAAATTCCCTAAGCCCCGGACCCATCGATTTTGGTAAAAATGAAAATTCCAAAAGTGCACAATTTCTGCTTTAAACTTTAGGTACCATCCCAAAATGTATCACTGGGGTTATAGAAGTTGATTTCGTAGCATGAATTTTGAACAGGAGCTTCAACCGTTTTGCGGCATATGAGAAATTCCCTAAGCCCCGGACCCATCGATTTTGGTCAAAATGAAAATTCCAAATGTGCCCCAATTTCTTCTTTAAACTTTAGGTACCTTCACAAAATGTATCACTGAGGTGACAGAAGTTGATTTCGGAGCATAATTTTTGAACAGGAGCTTCAACCGTTTTGCGGCATATGAGAAATTCCCTAAGCCCCGGACCCATCGATTTTGGTCAAAAATTAAAATTCCAAAAGTGCCCCAATTTCTGCTATAAACTTAAGGTACCATCCCAAAATGTATCATTGAGGTGACAGAAGTTGATTTCGGAGCATGATTTTTGAACAGGAGCTTCAACAGTTTTGCGGCATATAAAAAATTCCCTAAGCCCCGGTCCCATCGATTTTGGTTAAAAATGAAAATTCCAAAGGTGCCCCAATTTCTGCTATAAACTTTAGGTACCATCCCAAAATGTATCACTGAGGTGACAGAAGTTGATTTCGGAGCATGATTTTTGAACAGGAGCTTCAACCGTTTTGCGGCATATGAGAAATTCCCTAAGCCCCGGACCCATCGATTTTTGTCAAAAATGAAAATTCCAAAAGTTCCCCAATTTCAGCTTTAAACTTAAGGTACCTTACCAAAATATATCACTGAGGTGACAGAAGTTGATTTCGGAGCATGATTTTTGAACAGGAGCTTCAACCGTTTTGCGGCATATGAGAAATTCCCTAAGCCCCGGACCCATCGATTTTGGTAAAAATGAAAATTCCAAAAGTGCACAATTTCTGCTTTAAACTTTAGGTACCGTCCCAAAATGTATCACTGGGGTTATAGAAGTTGATTTCGGAGCATGATTTTTGAACAAGAGCTTCAACCGTTTTGCGGCATATGAGAAATTCCCTAAGCCCCGGACCCATCGATTTTGGTCAAAAATGAAAATTTCAAAAGTGCACAATTTCTGCTTTAAACTTTAGGTACTATCCCAAAATGTATCACTAAGTGACAGAAGTTGATTTCGGAGCATCGTTTTTGAACAGGAGCTTCAACCGTTTTGTGGCATATGAGAAATTCCCTAAGCCCCGGACCTGTCGATTTTGGTCAAAAATAAAAATATCAAAAGTGCCCCAATTTCTGCTTTAAACTTTAGGTACTATCCCAAAATGTATCACTAAGGTGACAGAAGTTGATTTCGGAGCATCATTTTTGAACAGGAGCTTCAACCGTTTTGTGGCATATGAGAAATTCTCTAAGCTCCGGACCTGTCGATTTTGGTCAAAAATGAAAATTTCAAAAGTGCCCCAATTTCTGCTTTAAACTTTAGGTACTATCCCAAAATGTATCACTAAGGTGACAGAAGTTGATTTCGGAGCATCATTTTTGAACAGGAGCTTCAACCATATTGTGGCATATGAGAAATTCTCTAAGCCCCAGACCTGTCGATTTTGGTCAAAAATGAAAATTTCAAAAGTGCCCCAATTTCTGCTTTAAACTTTAGATACTATCCTAAAATGTATCACTAAGGTGACAGAAGTTGATTTCGGAGCATCATTTTTGAACAGGAGCTTCAACCGTTATGTGGCATTTGAGAAATTCCCTAAGCCCCGGACCTGTCAATTTTGGTCAAAAATGAAAATTTCAAAAGTGCCCCAATTTCTGCTTTAAACTTTAGGTACTATCCCAAAATATATCACTAAGTGACAGAAGTTGATTTCGGAGCATCGTTTTTGAACAGGAGCTTCAACCGTTTTGTGGCATATGAGAAATTCCCTAAGCCTCGGACCTGTTGATTTTGGTCAAAAATGAAAATATCAAAAGTGCCCCAATTTCTGCTTTAAACTTTAGGTACTATCCCAAAATGTATCACTAAGGTGACAGAAGTTGATTTCGGAGCATCATTTTTGAACAGGAGCTTCAACCGTTTTGTGGCATATGAGAAATTCTCTAAGCTCTGGACCTGTCGATTTTGGTCAAAAATGAAAATTTCAAAAGTGCCCCAATTTCTGCTTTAAACTTTAGGTACTATCCCAAAATGTATCACTAGGGTGACAGAAGTTGATTTCGGAGCATCATTTTTGAACAGGAGCTTCAACCATATTGTGGCATATGAGAAATTCTCTAAGCCCCAGACCTGTCGATTTTGGTCAAAAATGAAAATTTCAAAAGTGCCCCAATTTCTGCTTTAAACTTTAGATACTATCCTAAAATGTATCACTAAGGTGACAGAAGTTGATTTCGGAGCATCATTTTTGAACAGGAGCTTCAACCGTTATGTGGCATTTGAGAAATTCCCTAAGCCCCGGACCTGTCAATTTTGGTCAAAAATGAAAATTTCAAAAGTGCCCCAATTTCTGCTTTAAACTTTAGGTACTATCCCAAAATGTATCACTAAGTGACAGAAGTTGATTTCGGAGCATCGTTTTTGAACAGGAGCTTCAACCGTTTTGTGGCATATGAGAAATTCCCTAAGCCTCGGACCTGTTGATTTTGGTCAAAAATGAAAATATCAAAAGTGCCCCAATTTCTGCTTTAAACTTTAGGTACTATCCCAAAATGTATCACTAAGGTGACAGAAGTTGATTTCGGAGCATGATTTTTGAACAGGAGCTTCAACCGTTTTGTGGCATATGAGAAATTCTCTAAGCTCTGGACCTGTCGATTTTGGTCAAAAATGAAAATTTCAAAAGTGCCCCAATTTCTGCTTTAAACTTTAGGTACTATCCCAAAATGTATCACTAAGGTGACAGAAGTTGATTTCGGAGCATCATTTTTGAACAGGAGCTTCAACCATATTGTGGCATATGAGAAATTCTCTAAGCCCCAGACCTGTCGATTTTGGTCAAAAATGAAAATTTCAAAAGTGCCCCAATTTCTGCTTTAAACTTTAGGTACCGTCCCAAAATGTATCACTTGGGTTATAGAAGTTGATTTCGGAGCATGATTTTTGAACAAGAGCTTCAACCGTTTTGTGGCATATGAGAAATTCCCTAAGCCCCGGACCTGTCGATTTTGGTCAAAAATAAAAATATCAAAAGTGCCCCAATTTCTGCTTTAAACTTTAGGTACTATCCCAAAATGTATCACTAAGGTGACAGAAGTTGATTTCGGAGCATCATTTTTGAACAGGAGCTTCAACCGTTTTGTGGCATATGAGAAATTCTCTAAGCTCCGGACCTGTCGATTTTGGTCAAAAATGAAAATTTCAAAAGTGCCCCAATTTCTGCTTTAAACTTTAGGTACTATCCCAAAATGTATCACTAAGGTGACAGAAGTTGATTTCGGAGCATCATTTTTGAACAGGAGCTTCAACCATATTGTGGCATATGAGAAATTCTCTAAGCCCCGGACCCATCGATTTTTGTCAAAAATGAAAATTCCAAAAGTTCCCCAATTTCAGCTTTAAACTTAAGGTACCTTACCAAAATATATCACTGAGGTGACAGAAGTTGATTTCGGAGCATGATTTTTGAACAGGAGCTTCAACCGTTTTGCGGCATATGAGAAATTCCCTAAGCCCCGGACCCATCGATTTTGGTAAAAATGAAATTCCAAAAGTGCACAATTTCTGCTTTAAACTTTAGGTACCGTCCCAAAATGTATCACTGGGGTTATAGAAGTTGATTTCGGAGCATGATTTTTGAACAAGAGCTTCAACCGTTTTGCGGCATATGAGAAATTCCCTAAGCCCCGGACCCATCGATTTTGGTCAAAAATGAAAATTTCAAAAGTGCACAATTTCTGCTTTAAACTTTAGGTACTATCCCAAAATGTATCACTAAGTGACAGAAGTTGATTTCGGAGCATCGTTTTTGAACAGGAGCTTCAACCGTTTTGTGGCATATGAGAAATTCCCTAAGCCCCGGACCTGTCGATTTTGGTCAAAAATAAAAATATCAAAAGTGCCCCAATTTCTGCTTTAAACTTTAGGTACTATCCCAAAATGTATCACTAAGGTGACAGAAGTTGATTTCGGAGCATCATTTTTGAACAGGAGCTTCAACCGTTTTGTGGCATATGAGAAATTCTCTAAGCTCCGGACCTGTCGATTTTGGTCAAAAATGAAAATTTCAAAAGTGCCCCAATTTCTGCTTTAAACTTTAGGTACTATCCCAAAATGTATCACTAAGGTGACAGAAGTTGATTTCGGAGCATCATTTTTGAACAGGAGCTTCAACCATATTGTGGCATATGAGAAATTCTCTAAGCCCCAGACCTGTCGATTTTGGTCAAAAATGAAAATTTCAAAAGTGCCCCAATTTCTGCTTTAAACTTTAGATACTATCCTAAAATGTATCACTAAGGTGACAGAAGTTGATTTCGGAGCATCATTTTTGAACAGGAGCTTCAACCGTTATGTGGCATTTGAGAAATTCCCTAAGCCCCGGACCTGTCAATTTTGGTCAAAAATGAAAATTTCAAAAGTGCCCCAATTTCTGCTTTAAACTTTAGGTACTATCCCAAAATGTATCACTAAGTGACAGAAGTTGATTTCGGAGCATCGTTTTTGAACAGGAGCTTCAACCGTTTTGTGGCATATGAGAAATTCCCTAAGCCTCGGACCTGTTGATTTTGGTCAAAAATGAAAATATCAAAAGTGCCCCAATTTCTGCTTTAAACTTTAGGTACTATCCCAAAATGTATCACTAAGGTGACAGAAGTTGATTTCGGAGCATCATTTTTGAACAGGAGCTTCAACCGTTTTGTGGCATATGAGAAATTCTCTAAGCTCTGGACCTGTCGATTTTGGTCAAAAATGAAAATTTCAAAAGTGCCCCAATTTCTGCTTTAAACTTTAGGTACTATCCCAAAATGTATCACTAGGGTGACAGAAGTTGATTTCGGAGCATCATTTTTGAACAGGAGCTTCAACCATATTGTGGCATATGAGAAATTCTCTAAGCCCCAGACCTGTCGATTTTGGTCAAAAATGAAAATTTCAAAAGTGCCCCAATTTCTGCTTTAAACTTTAGATACTATCCTAAAATGTATCACTAAGGTGACAGAAGTTGATTTCGGAGCATCATTTTTGAACAGGAGCTTCAACCGTTATGTGGCATTTGAGAAATTCCCTAAGCCCCGGACCTGTCAATTTTGGTCAAAAATGAAAATTTCAAAAGTGCCCCAATTTCTGCTTTAAACTTTAGGTACTATCCCAAAATGTATCACTAAGTGACAGAAGTTGATTTCGGAGCATCGTTTTTGAACAGGAGCTTCAACCGTTTTGTGGCATATGAGAAATTCCCTAAGCCTCGGACCTGTTGATTTTGGTCAAAAATGAAAATATCAAAAGTGCCCCAATTTCTGCTTTAAACTTTAGGTACTATCCCAAAATGTATCACTAAGGTGACAGAAGTTGATTTCGGAGCATGATTTTTGAACAGGAGCTTCAACCGTTTTGTGGCATATGAGAAATTCTCTAAGCTCTGGACCTGTCGATTTTGGTCAAAAATGAAAATTTCAAAAGTGCCCCAATTTCTGCTTTAAACTTTAGGTACTATCCCAAAATGTATCACTAAGGTGACAGAAGTTGATTTCGGAGCATCATTTTTGAACAGGAGCTTCAACCATATTGTGGCATATGAGAAATTCTCTAAGCCCCAGACCTGTCGATTTTGGTCAAAAATGAAAATTTCAAAAGTGCCCCAATTTCTGCTTTAAACTTTAGGTACCGTCCCAAAATGTATCACTGGGGTTATAGAAGTTGATTTCGGAGCATGATTTTTGAACAGGAGCTTCAACCGTTTTGCGGCATATGAGAAATTCCCTAAGCCCCGGACCCATCGATTTTGGTAAAAATGAAAATTCCAAAAGTGCACAATTTCTGCTTTAAACTTTAGGTACCGTCCCAAAATGTATCACTGGGGTTATAGAAGTTGATTTCGGAGCATGATTTTTGAACAAGAGCTTCAACCGTTTTGCGGCATATGAGAAATTCCCTAAGCCCCGGACCCATCGATTTTGGTCAAAAATGAAAATTTCAAAAGTGCACAATTTCTGCTTTAAACTTTAGGTACTATCCCAAAATGTATCACTAAGTGACAGAAGTTGATTTCGGAGCATCGTTTTTGAACAGGAGCTTCAACCGTTTTGTGGCATATGAGAAATTCTCTAAGCTCCGGACCTGTCGATTTTGGTCAAAAATGAAAATTTCAAAAGTGCCCCAATTTCTGCTTTAAACTTTAGGTACTATCCCAAAATGTATCACTAAGGTGACAGAAGTTGATTTCGGAGCATCATTTTTGAACAGGAGCTTCAACCATATTGTGGCATATGAGAAATTCTCTAAGCCCCAGACCTGTCGATTTTGGTCAAAAATGAAAATTTCAAAAGTGCCCCAATTTCTGCTTTAAACTTTAGATACTATCCTAAAATGTATCACTAAGGTGACAGAAGTTGATTTCGGAGCATCATTTTTGAACAGGAGCTTCAACCGTTATGTGGCATTTGAGAAATTCCCTAAGCCCCGGACCTGTCAATTTTGGTCAAAAATGAAAATTTCAAAAGTGCCCCAATTTCTGCTTTAAACTTTAGGTACTATCCCAAAATGTATCACTAAGTGACAGAAGTTGATTTCGGAGCATCGTTTTTGAACAGGAGCTTCAACCGTTTTGTGGCATATGAGAAATTCCCTAAGCCTCGGACCTGTTGATTTTGGTCAAAAATGAAAATATCAAAAGTGCCCCAATTTCTGCTTTAAACTTTAGGTACTATCCCAAAATGTATCACTAAGGTGACAGAAGTTGATTTCGGAGCATCATTTTTGAACAGGAGCTTCAACCGTTTTGTGGCATATGAGAAATTCTCTAAGCTCTGGACCTGTCGATTTTGGTCAAAAATGAAAATTTCAAAAGTGCCCCAATTTCTGCTTTAAACTTTAGGTACTATCCCAAAATGTATCACTAGGGTGACAGAAGTTGATTTCGGAGCATCATTTTTGAACAGGAGCTTCAACCATATTGTGGCATATGAGAAATTCTCTAAGCCCCAGACCTGTCGATTTTGGTCAAAAATGAAAATTTCAAAAGTGCCCCAATTTCTGCTTTAAACTTTAGATACTATCCTAAAATGTATCACTAAGGTGACAGAAGTTGATTTCGGAGCATCATTTTTGAACAGGAGCTTCAACCGTTATGTGGCATTTGAGAAATTCCCTAAGCCCCGGACCTGTCAATTTTGGTCAAAAATGAAAATTTCAAAAGTGCCCCAATTTCTGCTTTAAACTTTAGGTACTATCCCAAAATGTATCACTAAGTGACAGAAGTTGATTTCGGAGCATCGTTTTTGAACAGGAGCTTCAACCGTTTTGTGGCATATGAGAAATTCCCTAAGCCTCGGACCTGTTGATTTTGGTCAAAAATGAAAATATCAAAAGTGCCCCAATTTCTGCTTTAAACTTTAGGTACTATCCCAAAATGTATCACTAAGGTGACAGAAGTTGATTTCGGAGCATGATTTTTGAACAGGAGCTTCAACCGTTTTGTGGCATATGAGAAATTCTCTAAGCTCTGGACCTGTCGATTTTGGTCAAAAATGAAAATTTCAAAAGTGCCCCAATTTCTGCTTTAAACTTTAGGTACTATCCCAAAATGTATCACTAAGGTGACAGAAGTTGATTTCGGAGCATCATTTTTGAACAGGAGCTTCAACCATATTGTGGCATATGAGAAATTCTCTAAGCCCCAGACCTGTCGATTTTGGTCAAAAATGAAAATTTCAAAAGTGCCCCAATTTCTGCTTTAAACTTTAGGTACCGTCCCAAAATGTATCACTGGGGTTATAGAAGTTGATTTCGGAGCATGATTTTTGAACAAGAGCTTCAACCGTTTTGTGGCATATGAGAAATTCCCTAAGCCCCGGACCTGTCGATTTTGGTCAAAAATAAAAATATCAAAAGTGCCCCAATTTCTGCTTTAAACTTTAGGTACTATCCCAAAATGTATCACTAAGGTGACAGAAGTTGATTTCGGAGCATCATTTTTGAACAGGAGCTTCAACCGTTTTGTGGCATATGAGAAATTCTCTAAGCTCCGGACCTGTCGATTTTGGTCAAAAATGAAAATTTCAAAAGTGCCCCAATTTCTGCTTTAAACTTTAGGTACTATCCCAAAATGTATCACTAAGGTGACAGAAGTTGATTTCGGAGCATCATTTTTGAACAGGAGCTTCAACCATATTGTGGCATATGAGAAATTCTCTAAGCCCCGGACCCATCGATTTTTGTCAAAAATGAAAATTCCAAAAGTTCCCCAATTTCAGCTTTAAACTTAAGGTACCTTACCAAAATATATCACTGAGGTGACAGAAGTTGATTTCGGAGCATGATTTTTGAACAGGAGCTTCAACCGTTTTGCGGCATATGAGAAATTCCCTAAGCCCCGGACCCATCGATTTTGGTAAAAATGAAAATTCCAAAAGTGCACAATTTCTGCTTTAAACTTTAGGTACCGTCCCAAAATGTATCACTGGGGTTATAGAAGTTGATTTCGGAGCATGATTTTTGAACAAGAGCTTCAACCGTTTTGCGGCATATGAGAAATTCCCTAAGCCCCGGACCCATCGATTTTGGTCAAAAATGAAAATTTCAAAAGTGCACAATTTCTGCTTTAAACTTTAGGTACTATCCCAAAATGTATCACTAAGTGACAGAAGTTGATTTCGGAGCATCATTTTTGAACAGGAGCTTCAACCGTTTTGTGGCATATGAGAAATTCCCTAAGCCCCGGACCTGTCGATTTTGGTCAAAAATAAAAATATCAAAAGTGCCCCAATTTCTGCTTTAAACTTTAGGTACTATCCCAAAATGTATCACTAAGGTGACAGAAGTTGATTTCGGAGCATCATTTTTGAACAGGAGCTTCAACCGTTTTGTGGCATATGAGAAATTCTCTAAGCTCTGGACCTGTCGATTTTGGTCAAAAATGAAAATTTCAAAAGTGCCCCAATTTCTGCTTTAAACTTTAGGTACTATCCCAAAATGTATCACTAGGGTGACAGAAGTTGATTTCGGAGCATCATTTTTGAACAGGAGCTTCAACCATATTGTGGCATATGAGAAATTCTCTAAGCCCCAGACCTGTCGATTTTGGTCAAAAATGAAAATTTCAAAAGTGCCCCAATTTCTGCTTTAAACTTTAGATACTATCCTAAAATGTATCACTAAGGTGACAGAAGTTGATTTCGGAGCATCATTTTTGAACAGGAGCTTCAACCGTTATGTGGCATTTGAGAAATTCCCTAAGCCCCGGACCTGTCAATTTTGGTCAAAAATGAAAATTTCAAAAGTGCCCCAATTTCTGCTTTAAACTTTAGGTACTATCCCAAAATGTATCACTAAGTGACAGAAGTTGATTTCGGAGCATCGTTTTTGAACAGGAGCTTCAACCGTTTTGTGGCATATGAGAAATTCCCTAAGCCTCGGACCTGTTGATTTTGGTCAAAAATGAAAATATCAAAAGTGCCCCAATTTCTGCTTTAAACTTTAGGTACTATCCCAAAATGTATCACTAAGGTGACAGAAGTTGATTTCGGAGCATGATTTTTGAACAGGAGCTTCAACCGTTTTGTGGCATATGAGAAATTCTCTAAGCTCTGGACCTGTCGATTTTGGTCAAAAATGAAAATTTCAAAAGTGCCCCAATTTCTGCTTTAAACTTTAGGTACTATCCCAAAATGTATCACTAAGGTGACAGAAGTTGATTTCGGAGCATCATTTTTGAACAGGAGCTTCAACCATATTGTGGCATATGAGAAATTCTCTAAGCCCCAGACCTGTCGATTTTGGTCAAAAATGAAAATTTCAAAAGTGCCCCAATTTCTGCTTTAAACTTTAGGTACCGTCCCAAAATGTATCACTGGGGTTATAGAAGTTGATTTCGGAGCATGATTTTTGAACAAGAGCTTCAACCGTTTTGTGGCATATGAGAAATTCCCTAAGCCCCGGACCTGTCGATTTTGGTCAAAAATAAAAATATCAAAAGTGCCCCAATTTCTGCTTTAAACTTTAGGTACTATCCCAAAATGTATCACTAAGGTGACAGAAGTTGATTTCGGAGCATCATTTTTGAACAGGAGCTTCAACCGTTTTGTGGCATATGAGAAATTCTCTAAGCTCCGGACCTGTCGATTTTGGTCAAAAATGAAAATTTCAAAAGTGCCCCAATTTCTGCTTTAAACTTTAGGTACTATCCCAAAATGTATCACTAAGGTGACAGAAGTTGATTTCGGAGCATCATTTTTGAACAGGAGCTTCAACCATATTGTGGCATATGAGAAATTCTCTAAGCCCCGGACCCATCGATTTTTGTCAAAAATGAAAATTCCAAAAGTTCCCCAATTTCAGCTTTAAACTTAAGGTACCTTACCAAAATATATCACTGAGGTGACAGAAGTTGATTTCGGAGCATGATTTTTGAACAGGAGCTTCAACCGTTTTGCGGCATATGAGAAATTCCCTAAGCCCCGGACCCATCGATTTTGGTAAAAATGAAAATTCCAAAAGTGCACAATTTCTGCTTTAAACTTTAGGTACCGTCCCAAAATGTATCACTGGGGTTATAGAAGTTGATTTCGGAGCATGATTTTTGAACAAGAGCTTCAACCGTTTTGCGGCATATGAGAAATTCCCTAAGCCCCGGACCCATCGATTTTGGTCAAAAATGAAAATTTCAAAAGTGCACAATTTCTGCTTTAAACTTTAGGTACTATCCCAAAATGTATCACTAAGTGACAGAAGTTGATTTCGGAGCATCATTTTTGAACAGGAGCTTCAACCGTTTTGTGGCATATGAGAAATTCCCTAAGCCCCGGACCTGTCGATTTTGGTCAAAAATAAAAATATCAAAAGTGCCCCAATTTCTGCTTTAAACTTTAGGTACTATCCCAAAATGTATCACTAAGGTGACAGAAGTTGATTTCGGAGCATCATTTTTGAACAGGAGCTTCAACCGTTTTGTGGCATATGAGAAATTCTCTAAGCTCCGGACCTGTCGATTTTGGTCAAAAATGAAAATTTCAAAAGTGCCCCAATTTCTGCTTTAAACTTTAGGTACTATCCCAAAATGTATCACTAAGGTGACAGAAGTTGATTTCGGAGCATCATTTTTGAACAGGAGCTTCAACCATATTGTGGCATATGAGAAATTCCCTAAGCCTCGGACCTGTTGATTTTGGTCAAAAATGAAAATATCAAAAGTGCCCCAATTTCTGCTTTAAACTTTAGGTACTATCCCAAAATGTATCACTAAGGTGACAGAAGTTGATTTCGGAGCATCATTTTTGAACAGGAGCTTCAACCGTTTTGTGGCATATGAGAAATTCTCTAAGCACTGGACCTGTCGATTTTGGTCAAAAATGAAAATTTCAAAAGTGCCCCAATTTCTGCTTTAAACTTTAGGTACTATCCCAAAATGTATCACTAGGGTGACAGAAGTTGATTTCGGAGCATCATTTTTGAACAGGAGCTTCAACCATATTGTGGCATATGAGAAATTCTCTAAGCCCCAGACCTGTCGATTTTGGTCAAAAATGAAAATTTCAAAAGTGCCCCAATTTCTGCTTTAAACTTTAGATACTATCCTAAAATGTATCACTAAGGTGACAGAAGTTGATTTCGGAGCATCATTTTTGAACAGGAGCTTCAACCGTTATGTGGCATTTGAGAAATTCCCTAAGCCCCGGACCTGTCAATTTTGGTCAAAAATGAAAATTTCAAAAGTGCCCCAATTTCTGCTTTAAACTTTAGGTACTATCCCAAAATGTATCACTAAGTGACAGAAGTTGATTTCGGAGCATCGTTTTTGAACAGGAGCTTCAACCGTTTTGTGGCATATGAGAAATTCCCTAAGCCTCGGACCTGTTGATTTTGGTCAAAAATGAAAATATCAAAAGTGCCCCAATTTCTGCTTTAAACTTTAGGTACTATCCCAAAATGTATCACTAAGGTGACAGAAGTTGATTTCGGAGCATGATTTTTGAACAGGAGCTTCAACCGTTTTGTGGCATATGAGAAATTCTCTAAGCTCTGGACCTGTCGATTTTGGTCAAAAATGAAAATTTCAAAAGTGCCCCAATTTCTGCTTTAAACTTTAGGTACTATCCCAAAATGTATCACTAAGGTGACAGAAGTTGATTTCGGAGCATCATTTTTGAACAGGAGCTTCAACCATATTGTGGCATATGAGAAATTCTCTAAGCCCCAGACCTGTCGATTTTGGTCAAAAATGAAAATTTCAAAAGTGCCCCAATTTCTGCTTTAAACTTTAGGTACCGTCCCAAAATGTATCACTGGGTTTATAGAAGTTGATTTCGGAGCATGATTTTTGAACAAGAGCTTCAACCGTTTTGTGGCATATGAGAAATTCCCTAAGCCCCGGACCTGTCGATTTTGGTCAAAAATAAAAATATCAAAAGTGCCCCAATTTCTGCTTTAAACTTTAGGTACTATCCCAAAATGTATCACTAAGGTGACAGAAGTTGATTTCGGAGCATCATTTTTGAACAGGAGCTTCAACCGTTTTGTGGCATATGAGAAATTCTCTAAGCTCCGGACCTGTCGATTTTGGTCAAAAATGAAAATTTCAAAAGTGCCCCAATTTCTGCTTTAAACTTTAGGTACTATCCCAAAATGTATCACTAAGGTGACAGAAGTTGATTTCGGAGCATCATTTTTGAACAGGAGCTTCAACCATATTGTGGCATATGAGAAATTCTCTAAGCCCCAGACCTGTCGATTTTGGTCAAAAATGAAAATTTCAAAAGTGCCCCAATTTCTGCTTTAAACTTTAGATACTATCCTAAAATGTATCACTAAGGTGACAGAAGTTGATTTCGGAGCATCATTTTTGAACAGGAGCTTCAACCGTTATGTGGCATTTGAGAAATTCCCTAAGCCCCGGACCTGTCAATTTTGGTCAAAAATGAAAATTTCAAAAGTGCCCCAATTTCTGCTTTAAACTTTAGGTACTATCCCAAAATGTATCACTAAGTGACAGAAGTTGATTTCGGAGCATCGTTTTTGAACAGGAGCTTCAACCGTTTTGTGGCATATGAGAAATTCCCTAAGCCTCGGACCTGTTGATTTTGGTCAAAAATGAAAATATCAAAAGTGCCCCAATTTCTGCTTTAAACTTTAGGTACTATCCCAAAATGTATCACTAAGGTGACAGAAGTTGATTTCGGAGCATGATTTTTGAACAGGAGCTTCAACCGTTTTGTGGCATATGAGAAATTCTCTAAGCTCTGGACCTGTCGATTTTGGTCAAAAATGAAAATTTCAAAAGTGCCCCAATTTCTGCTTTAAACTTTAGGTACTATCCCAAAATGTATCACTAAGGTGACAGAAGTTGATTTCGGAGCATCATTTTTGAACAGGAGCTTCAACCATATTGTGGCATATGAGAAATTCTCTAAGCCCCAGACCTGTCGATTTTGGTCAAAAATGAAAATTTCAAAAGTGCCCCAATTTCTGCTTTAAACTTTAGGTACCGTCCCAAAATGTATCACTGGGGTTATAGAAGTTGATTTCGGAGCATGATTTTTGAACAAGAGCTTCAACCGTTTTGTGGCATATGAGAAATTCCCTAAGCCCCGGACCTGTCGATTTTGGTCAAAAATAAAAATATCAAAAGTGCCCCAATTTCTGCTTTAAACTTTAGGTACTATCCCAAAATGTATCACTAAGGTGACAGAAGTTGATTTCGGAGCATCATTTTTGAACAGGAGCTTCAACCGTTTTGTGGCATATGAGAAATTCTCTAAGCTCCGGACCTGTCGATTTTGGTCAAAAATGAAAATTTCAAAAGTGCCCCAATTTCTGCTTTAAACTTTAGGTACTATCCCAAAATGTATCACTAAGGTGACAGAAGTTGATTTCGGAGCATCATTTTTGAACAGGAGCTTCAACCATATTGTGGCATATGAGAAATTCTCTAAGCCCCGGACCCATCGATTTTTGTCAAAAATGAAAATTCCAAAAGTTCCCCAATTTCAGCTTTAAACTTAAGGTACCTTACCAAAATATATCACTGAGGTGACAGAAGTTGATTTCGGAGCATGATTTTTGAACAGGAGCTTCAACCGTTTTGCGGCATATGAGAAATTCCCTAAGCCCCGGACCCATCGATTTTGGTAAAAATGAAAATTCCAAAAGTGCACAATTTCTGCTTTAAACTTTAGGTACCGTCCCAAAATGTATCACTGGGGTTATAGAAGTTGATTTCGGAGCATGATTTTTGAACAAGAGCTTCAACCGTTTTGCGGCATATGAGAAATTCCCTAAGCCCCGGACCCATCGATTTTGGTCAAAAATGAAAATTTCAAAAGTGCACAATTTCTGCTTTAAACTTTAGGTACTATCCCAAAATGTATCACTAAGTGACAGAAGTTGATTTCGGAGCATCATTTTTGAACAGGAGCTTCAACCGTTTTGTGGCATATGAGAAATTCCCTAAGCCCCGGACCTGTCGATTTTGGTCAAAAATAAAAATATCAAAAGTGCCCCAATTTCTGCTTTAAACTTTAGGTACTATCCCAAAATGTATCACTAAGGTGACAGAAGTTGATTTCGGAGCATCATTTTTGAACAGGAGCTTCAACCGTTTTGTGGCATATGAGAAATTCTCTAAGCTCCGGACCTGTCGATTTTGGTCAAAAATGAAAATTTCAAAAGTGCCCCAATTTCTGCTTTAAACTTTAGGTACTATCCCAAAATGTATCACTAAGGTGACAGAAGTTGATTTCGGAGCATCATTTTTGAACAGGAGCTTCAACCATATTGTGGCATATGAGAAATTCCCTAAGCCTCGGACCTGTTGATTTTGGTCAAAAATGAAAATATCAAAAGTGCCCCAATTTCTGCTTTAAACTTTAGGTACTATCCCAAAATGTATCACTAAGGTGACAGAAGTTGATTTCGGAGCATCATTTTTGAACAGGAGCTTCAACCGTTTTGTGGCATATGAGAAATTCTCTAAGCTCTGGACCTGTCGATTTTGGTCAAAAATGAAAATTTCAAAAGTGCCCCAATTTCTGCTTTAAACTTTAGGTACTATCCCAAAATGTATCACTAGGGTGACAGAAGTTGATTTCGGAGCATCATTTTTGAACAGGAGCTTCAACCATATTGTGGCATATGAGAAATTCTCTAAGCCCCAGACCTGTCGATTTTGGTCAAAAATGAAAATTTCAAAAGTGCCCCAATTTCTGCTTTAAACTTTAGATACTATCCTAAAATGTATCACTAAGGTGACAGAAGTTGATTTCGGAGCATCATTTTTGAACAGGAGCTTCAACCGTTATGTGGCATTTGAGAAATTCCCTAAGCCCCGGACCTGTCAATTTTGGTCAAAAATGAAAATTTCAAAAGTGCCCCAATTTCTGCTTTAAACTTTAGGTACTATCCCAAAATGTATCACTAAGTGACAGAAGTTGATTTCGGAGCATCGTTTTTGAACAGGAGCTTCAACCGTTTTGTGGCATATGAGAAATTCCCTAAGCCTCGGACCTGTTGATTTTGGTCAAAAATGAAAATATCAAAAGTGCCCCAATTTCTGCTTTAAACTTTAGGTACTATCCCAAAATGTATCACTAAGGTGACAGAAGTTGATTTCGGAGCATGATTTTTGAACAGGAGCTTCAACCGTTTTGTGGCATATGAGAAATTCTCTAAGCTCTGGACCTGTCGATTTTGGTCAAAAATGAAAATTTCAAAAGTGCCCCAATTTCTGCTTTAAACTTTAGGTACTATCCCAAAATGTATCACTAAGGTGACAGAAGTTGATTTCGGAGCATCATTTTTGAACAGGAGCTTCAACCATATTGTGGCATATGAGAAATTCTCTAAGCCCCAGACCTGTCGATTTTGGTCAAAAATGAAAATTTCAAAAGTGCCCCAATTTCTGCTTTAAACTTTAGGTACCGTCCCAAAATGTATCACTGGGTTTATAGAAGTTGATTTCGGAGCATGATTTTTGAACAAGAGCTTCAACCGTTTTGTGGCATATGAGAAATTCCCTAAGCCCCGGACCTGTCGATTTTGGTCAAAAATAAAAATATCAAAAGTGCCCCAATTTCTGCTTTAAACTTTAGGTACTATCCCAAAATGTATCACTAAGGTGACAGAAGTTGATTTCGGAGCATCATTTTTGAACAGGAGCTTCAACCGTTTTGTGGCATATGAGAAATTCTCTAAGCTCCGGACCTGTCGATTTTGGTCAAAAATGAAAATTTCAAAAGTGCCCCAATTTCTGCTTTAAACTTTAGGTACTATCCCAAAATGTATCACTAAGGTGACAGAAGTTGATTTCGGAGCATCATTTTTGAACAGGAGCTTCAACCATATTGTGGCATATGAGAAATTCTCTAAGCCCCAGACCTGTCGATTTTGGTCAAAAATGAAAATTTCAAAAGTGCCCCAATTTCTGCTTTAAACTTTAGATACTATCCTAAAATGTATCACTAAGATGACAGAAGTTGATTTCGGAGCATCATTTTTGAACAGGAGCTTCAACCGTTATGTGGCATTTGAGAAATTCCCTAAGCCCCGGACCTGTCAATTTTGGTCAAAAATGAAAATTTCAAAAGTGCCCCAATTTCTGCTTTAAACTTTAGGTACTATCCCAAAATGTATCACTAAGTGACAGAAGTTGATTTCGGAGCATCGTTTTTGAACAGGAGCTTCAACCGTTTTGTGGCATATGAGAAATTCTCTAAGCTCTGGACCTGTCGATTTTGGTCAAAAATGAAAATTTCAAAAGTGCTCCAATTTCTGCTTTAAACTTTAGGTACTATCCCAAAATGTATCACTAAGGTGACAGAAGTTGATTTCGGAGCATCATTTTTGAACAGGAGCTTCAACCATATTGTGGCATATGAGAAATTCTCTAAGCCCCAGACCTGTCGATTTTGGTCAAAAATGAAAATTTCAAAAGTGCCCCAATTTCTGCTTTAAACTTTAGATACTATCCTAAAATGTATCACTAAGGTGACAGAAGTTGATTTCGGAGCATCATTTTTGAACAGGAGCTTCAACCGTTATGTGGCATTTGAGAAATTCCCTAAGCCCCGGACCTGTCAATTTTGGTCAAAAATGAAAATTTCAAAAGTGCCCCAATTTCTGCTTTAAACTTTAGGTACTATCCCAAAATGTATCACTAAGTGACAGAAGTTGATTTCGGAGCATCGTTTTTGAACAGGAGCTTCAACCGTTTTGTGGCATATGAGAAATTCCCTAAGCCTCGGACCTGTTGATTTTGGTCAAAAATGAAAATATCAAAAGTGCCCCAATTTCTGCTTTAAACTTTAGGTACTATCCCAAAATGTATCACTAAGGTGACAGAAGTTGATTTCGGAGCATCATTTTTGAACAGGAGCTTTAACCGTTTTGTGGCATATGAGAAATTCTCTAAGCCCTTGACCTGTTGATTTTGGTCAAAAATGAAAATTTCAAAAGTGCCCCAATTTCTGCTTTAAACTTTAGGTACTATCCCAAAATGTATCACTAAGGTGACAGAAGTTGATTTCGGAGCATCATTTTTGAACAGGAGCTTCAACCGTTTTGTGGCATATGAGAAATTCCCTAAGCCCCGGACCTGTCGAAATTGGTCAAAAATGAAAATATCAAAAGTGCCCCAATTTCTGCTTTAAACTTTAGGTACTATCCCAAAATGTATCACTAAGGTGACAGAAGTTGATTTCGGAGCATCATTTTTGAACAGGAGCTTCAACCGTTTTGTGGCATATGAGAAATTCCCTAAGCCCTGGACCTGTCGATTTTGGTCAAAAATGAAAATTTCAAAAGTGCCCCAATTTCTGCTTTAAACTTTAAGAACTATCCCAAAATGTATCACTAAGGTGACAGAAGTTGATTTCGGAGCATCATTTTTGAACAGGAGCTTCAACCGTTTTGTGGCATATGAGAAATTCCCTAAGCCCCGGACCTATCGGTTTTGGTCAAAAATGAAGATTTCAAAAGTGCCCTAATTTCTGCTTTAAACTTTATGTACTGTCCCAAAATGTATCACTAAGGTGACAGAAGTTGATTTCGGAGCATCATTTTTGAACAGGAGCTTTAACCATATTGTGGCATATGAGAAATTCCCTAAGCCCCGGACCAATTGATTTTGGTCAAAAATGAAAATTTCAAAAGTGCCCCAATTTCTGCTTTAAACTTTAGGTACCATCCCAAAATGTATCACTAAGTGACAGAAGTTGATTTCGGAGCATCATTTTTGAACAGGAGCTTCAACCGTTTTGTGGCATATGAGAAATTCCCTTAGCCCTGGACCTGTCGATTTTGGTCAAAAATGAAAATTTCAAAAGTGCCCCAATTTCTGCTTTAAACTTTAAGAACTATCCCAAAATGTATCACTAAGGTGACAGAAGTTGATTTCGGAGCATCATTTTTGAACAGGAGCTTCAACCGTTTTGTGGCATATGAGAAATTCTCTAAGCTCTGGACCTGTCGATTTTGGTCAAAAATGAAAATTTCAAAAGTGCCCCAATTTCTGCTTTAAACTTTAGGTACTATCCCAAAATGTATCACTAAGGTGACAGAAGTTGATTTCGGAGCATCATTTTTGAACAGGAGCTTCAACCATATTGTGGCATATGAGAAATTCTCTAAGCCCCAGACCTGTCGATTTTGGTCAAAAATGAAAATTTCAAAAGTGCCCCAATTTCTGCTTTAAACTTTAGGTACCGTCCCAAAATGTATCACTGGGGTTATAGAAGTTGATTTCGGAGCATGATTTTTGAACAAGAGCTTCAACCGTTTTGCGGCATATGAGAAATTCCCTAAGCCCCGGACCCATCGATTTTGGTCAAAAATGAAAATTTCAAAAGTGCCCCAATTTCTGCTTTAAACTTTAGGTACTATCCCAAAATGTATCACTAAGTGACAGAAGTTGATTTCGGAGCATCGTTTTTGAACAGGAGCTTCAACCGTTTTGTGGCATATGAGAAATTCCCTAAGCCCCGGACCTGTCGATTTTGGTCAAAAATAAAAATATCAAAAGTGCCCCAATTTCTGCTTTAAACTTTAGGTACTATCCCAAAATGTATCACTAAGGTGACAGAAGTTGATTTCGGAGCATCATTTTTGAACAGGAGCTTCAACCGTTTTGTGGCATATGAGAAATTCTCTAAGCTCCGGACCTGTCGATTTTGGTCAAAAATGAAAATTTCAAAAGTGCCCCAATTTCTGCTTTAAACTTTAGGTACTATCCCAAAATGTATCACTAAGGTGACAGAAGTTGATTTCGGAGCATCATTTTTGAACAGGAGCTTCAACCATATTGTGGCATATGAGAAATTCTCTAAGCCCCAGACCTGTCGATTTTGGTCAAAAATGAAAATTTCAAAAGTGCCCCAATTTCTGCTTTAAACTTTAGATACTATCCTAAAATGTATCACTAAGGTGACAGAAGTTGATTTCGGAGCATCATTTTTGAACAGGAGCTTCAACCGTTATGTGGCATTTGAGAAATTCCCTAAGCCCCGGACCTGTCAATTTTGGTCAAAAATGAAAATTTCAAAAGTGCCCCAATTTCTGCTTTAAACTTTAGGTACTATCCCAAAATATATCACTAAGTGACAGAAGTTGATTTCGGAGCATCGTTTTTGAACAGGAGCTTCAACCGTTTTGTGGCATATGAGAAATTCCCTAAGCCTCGGACCTGTTGATTTTGGTCAAAAATGAAAATATCAAAAGTGCCCCAATTTCTGCTTTAAACTTTAGGTACTATCCCAAAATGTATCACTAAGGTGACAGAAGTTGATTTCGGAGCATCATTTTTGAACAGGAGCTTCAACCGTTTTGTGGCATATGAGAAATTCTCTAAGCTCTGGACCTGTCGATTTTGGTCAAAAATGAAAATTTCAAAAGTGCCCCAATTTCTGCTTTAAACTTTAGATACTATCCTAAAATGTATCACTAAGGTGACAGAAGTTGATTTCGGAGCATCATTTTTGAACAGGAGCTTCAACCGTTATGTGGCATTTGAGAAATTCCCTAAGCCCCGGACCTGTCAATTTTGGTCAAAAATGAAAATTTCAAAAGTGCCCCAATTTCTGCTTTAAACTTTAGGTACTATCCCAAAATGTATCACTAAGGTGACAGAAGTTGATTTCGGAGCATCATTTTTGAACAGGAGCTTCAACCGTTTTGTGGCATATGAGAAATTCTCTAAGCCCCGGACCTGTTGATTTTGGTCAAAAATGAAAATTTCAAAAGTGCCCCAATTTCTGCTTTAAACTTTAGGTACTATCCCAAAATGTATCACTAAGGTGACAGAAGTTGATTTCGGAGCATCATTTTTGAACAGGAGCTTCAACCGTTTTGTGGCATATGAGAAATTCCCTAAGCCCCGGACCTGTCGAAATTGGTCAAAAATGAAAATATCAAAAGTGCCCCAATTTCTGCTTTAAACTTTAGGTACTATCCCAAAATGTATCACTAAGGTGACAGAAGTTGATTTCGGAGCATCATTTTTGAACAGGAGCTTCAACCATATTGTGGCATATGAGAAATTCTCTAAGCCCCAGACCTGTCGATTTTGGTCAAAAATGAAAATTTCAAAAGTGCCCCAATTTCTGCTTTAAACTTTAGATACTATCCTAAAATGTATCACTAAGGTGACAGAAGTTGATTTCGGAGCATCATTTTTGAACAGGAGCTTCAACCGTTATGTGGCATTTGAGAAATTCCCTAAGCCCCGGACCTGTCAATTTTGGTCAAAAATGAAAATTTCAAAAGTGCCCCAATTTCTGCTTTAAACTTTAGGTACTATCCCAAAATATATCACTAAGTGACAGAAGTTGATTTCGGAGCATCGTTTTTGAACAGGAGCTTCAACCGTTTTGTGGCATATGAGAAATTCCCTAAGCCTCGGACCTGTTGATTTTGGTCAAAAATGAAAATATCAAAAGTGCCCCAATTTCTGCTTTAAACTTTAGGTACTATCCCAAAATGTATCACTAAGGTGACAGAAGTTGATTTCGGAGCATCATTTTTGAACAGGAGCTTCAACCGTTTTGTGGCATATGAGAAATTCTCTAAGCTCTGGACCTGTCGATTTTGGTCAAAAATGAAAATTTCAAAAGTGCCCCAATTTCTGCTTTAAACTTTAGATACTATCCTAAAATGTATCACTAAGGTGACAGAAGTTGATTTCGGAGCATCATTTTTGAACAGGAGCTTCAACCGTTATGTGGCATTTGAGAAATTCCCTAAGCCCCGGACCTGTCAATTTTGGTCAAAAATGAAAATTTCAAAAGTGCCCCAATTTCTGCTTTAAACTTTAGGTACTATCCCAAAATATATCACTAAGTGACAGAAGTTGATTTCGGAGCATCGTTTTTGAACAGGAGC
This sequence comes from Pseudophryne corroboree, assembly GCF_028390025.1. Taxonomy (NCBI): domain Eukaryota; kingdom Metazoa; phylum Chordata; class Amphibia; order Anura; family Myobatrachidae; genus Pseudophryne; species Pseudophryne corroboree. The sequence goes on from NC_086450.1 coordinate 144,021,017, forward strand.
TTCAACCGTTTTGTGGCATATGAGAAATTCCCTAAGCCTCAGACCTGTTGATTTTGGTCAAAAATGAAAATATCAAAAGTGCCCCAATTTCTGCTTTAAACTTTAGGTACTATCCCAAAATGTATCACTAAGGTGACAGAAGTTGATTTCGGAGCATCATTTTTGAACAGGAGCTTCAACCGTTTTGTGGCATATGAGAAATTCTCTAAGCTCTGGACCTGTCGATTTTGGTCAAAAATGAAAATTTCAAAAGTGCCCCAATTTCTGCTTTAAACTTTAGATACTATCCTAAAATGTATCACTAAGGTGACAGAAGTTGATTTCGGAGCATCATTTTTGAACAGGAGCTTCAACCGTTATGTGGCATTTGAGAAATTCCCTAAGCCCCGGACCTGTCAATTTTGGTCAAAAATGAAAATTTCAAAAGTGCCCCAATTTCTGCTTTAAACTTTAGGTACTATCCCAAAATGTATCACTAAGGTGACAGAAGTTGATTTCGGAGCATCATTTTTGAACAGGAGCTTCAACCGTTTTGTGGCATATGAGAAATTCTCTAAGCCCCGGACCTGTTGATTTTGGTCAAAAATGAAAATTTCAAAAGTGCCCCAATTTCTGCTTTAAACTTTAGGTACTATCCCAAAATGTATCACTAAGGTGACAGAAGTTGATTTCGGAGCATCATTTTTGAACAGGAGCTTCAACCGTTTTGTGGCATATGAGAAATTCCCTAAGCCCCGGACCTGTCGAAATTGGTCAAAAATGAAAATATCAAAAGTGCCCCAATTTCTGCTTTAAACTTTAGGTACTATCCCAAAATGTATCACTAAGGTGACAGAAGTTGATTTCGGAGCATCATTTTTGAACAGGAGCTTCAACCGTTTTGTGGCATATGAGAAATTCCCTAAGCCCTGGACCTATCGATTTTGGTCAAAAATTAAAATTTCAAAAGTGCCCCAATTTCTGCTTTAAACTTTAAGAACTATCCCAAAATGTATCACTAAGGTGACAGAAGTTGATTTCGGAGCATGATTTTTGAACAGGAGCTTCAACCGTTTTGTGGCATATGAGAAATTCTCTAAGCTCTGGACCTGTCGATTTTGGTCAAAAATGAAAATTTCAAAAGTGCCCCAATTTCTGCTTTAAACTTTAGGTACTATCCCAAAATGTATCACTAAGGTGACAGAAGTTGATTTCGGAGCATCATTTTTGAACAGGAGCTTCAACCATATTGTGGCATATGAGAAATTCTCTAAGCCCCAGACCTGTCGATTTTGGTCAAAAATGAAAATTTCAAAAGTGCCCCAATTTCTGCTTTAAACTTTAGGTACCGTCCCAAAATGTATCACTGGGGTTATAGAAGTTGATTTCGGAGCATGATTTTTGAACAAGAGCTTCAACCGTTTTGTGGCATATGAGAAATTCCCTAAGCCCCGGACCTGTCGATTTTGGTCAAAAATAAAAATATCAAAAGTGCCCCAATTTCTGCTTTAAACTTTAGGTACTATCCCAAAATGTATCACTAAGGTGACAGAAGTTGATTTCGGAGCATCATTTTTAAACAGGAGCTTCAACCGTTTTGTGGCATATGAGAAATTCTCTAAGCTCCGGACCTGTCGATTTTGGTCAAAAATGAAAATTTCAAAAGTGCCCCAATTTCTGCTTTAAACTTTAGGTACTATCCCAAAATGTATCACTAAGGTGACAGAAGTTGATTTCGGAGCATCATTTTTGAACAGGAGCTTCAACCATATTGTGGCATATGAGAAATTCTCTAAGCCCCGGACCCATCGATTTTTGTCAAAAATGAAAATTCCAAAAGTTCCCCAATTTCAGCTTTAAACTTAAGGTACCTTACCAAAATATATCACTGAGGTGACAGAAGTTGATTTCGGAGCATGATTTTTGAACAGGAGCTTCAACCGTTTTGCGGCATATGAGAAATTCCCTAAGCCCCGGACCCATCGATTTTGGTAAAAATGAAAATTCCAAAAGTGCACAATTTCTGCTTTAAACTTTAGGTACCGTCCCAAAATGTATCACTGGGGTTATAGAAGTTGATTTCGGAGCATGATTTTTGAACAAGAGCTTCAACCGTTTTGCGGCATATGAGAAATTCCCTAAGCCCCGGACCCATCGATTTTGGTCAAAAATGAAAATTTCAAAAGTGCACAATTTCTGCTTTAAACTTTAGGTACTATCCCAAAATGTATCACTAAGTGACAGAAGTTGATTTCGGAGCATCATTTTTGAACAGGAGCTTCAACCGTTTTGTGGCATATGAGAAATTCCCTAAGCCCCGGACCTGTCGATTTTGGTCAAAAATAAAAATATCAAAAGTGCCCCAATTTCTGCTTTAAACTTTAGGTACTATCCCAAAATGTATCACTAAGGTGACAGAAGTTGATTTCGGAGCATCATTTTTGAACAGGAGCTTCAACCGTTTTGTGGCATATGAGAAATTCTCTAAGCTCCGGACCTGTCGATTTTGGTCAAAAATGAAAATTTCAAAAGTGCCCCAATTTCTGCTTTAAACTTTAGGTACTATCCCAAAATGTATCACTAAGGTGACAGAAGTTGATTTCGGAGCATCATTTTTGAACAGGAGCTTCAACCATATTGTGGCATATGAGAAATTCTCTAAGCCCCAGACCTGTCGATTTTGGTCAAAAATGAAAATTTCAAAAGTGCCCCAATTTCTGCTTTAAACTTTAGATACTATCCTAAAATGTATCACTAAGGTGACAGAAGTTGATTTCGGAGCATCATTTTTGAACAGGAGCTTCAACCGTTATGTGGCATTTGAGAAATTCCCTAAGCCCCGGACCTGTCAATTTTGGTCAAAAATGAAAATTTCAAAAGTGCCCCAATTTCTGCTTTAAACTTTAGGTACTATCCCAAAATGTATCACTAAGTGACAGAAGTTGATTTCGGAGCATCGTTTTTGAACAGGAGCTTCAACCGTTTTGTGGCATATGAGAAATTCCCTAAGCCTCGGACCTGTTGATTTTGGTCAAAAATGAAAATATCAAAAGTGCCCCAATTTCTGCTTTAAACTTTAGGTACTATCCCAAAATGTATCACTAAGGTGACAGAAGTTGATTTCGGAGCATGATTTTTGAACAGGAGCTTCAACCGTTTTGTGGCATATGAGAAATTCTCTAAGCTCTGGACCTGTCGATTTTGGTCAAAAATTAAAATTTCAAAAGTGCCCCAATTTCTGCTTTAAACTTTAGGTACTATCCCAAAATGTATCACTAAGGTGACAGAAGTTGATTTCGGAGCATCATTTTTGAACAGGAGCTTCAACCATATTGTGGCATATGAGAAATTCTCTAAGCCCCAGACCTGTCGATTTTGGTCAAAAATGAAAATTTCAAAAGTGCCCCAATTTCTGCTTTAAACTTTAGGTACCGTCCCAAAATGTATCACTGGGTTTATAGAAGTTGATTTCGGAGCATGATTTTTGAACAAGAGCTTCAACCGTTTTGTGGCATATGAGAAATTCCCTAAGCCCCGGACCTGTCGATTTTGGTCAAAAATAAAAATATCAAAAGTGCCCCAATTTCTGCTTTAAACTTTAGGTACTATCCCAAAATGTATCACTAAGGTGACAGAAGTTGATTTCGGAGCATCATTTTTGAACAGGAGCTTCAACCGTTTTGTGGCATATGAGAAATTCTCTAAGCTCCGGACCTGTCGATTTTGGTCAAAAATGAAAATTTCAAAAGTGCCCCAATTTCTGCTTTAAACTTTAGGTACTATCCCAAAATGTATCACTAAGGTGACAGAAGTTGATTTCGGAGCATCATTTTTGAACAGGAGCTTCAACCATATTGTGGCATATGAGAAATTCTCTAAGCCCCAGACCTGTCGATTTTGGTCAAAAATGAAAATTTCAAAAGTGCCCCAATTTCTGCTTTAAACTTTAGATACTATCCTAAAATGTATCACTAAGATGACAGAAGTTGATTTCGGAGCATCATTTTTGAACAGGAGCTTCAACCGTTATGTGGCATTTGAGAAATTCCCTAAGCCCCGGACCTGTCAATTTTGGTCAAAAATGAAAATTTCAAAAGTGCCCCAATTTCTGCTTTAAACTTTAGGTACTATCCCAAAATGTATCACTAAGTGACAGAAGTTGATTTCGGAGTATCGTTTTTGAACAGGAGCTTCAACCGTTTTGTGGCATATGAGAAATTCTCTAAGCTCTGGACCTGTCGATTTTGGTCAAAAATGAAAATTTCAAAAGTGCCCTAATTTCTGCTTTAAACTTTAGGTACTATCCCAAAATGTATCACTAAGGTGACAGAAGTTGATTTCGGAGCATCATTTTTGAACAGGAGCTTCAACCATATTGTGGCATATGAGAAATTCTCTAAGCCCCAGACCTGTCGATTTTGGTCAAAAATGAAAATTTCAAAAGTGCCCCAATTTCTGCTTTAAACTTTAGATACTATCCTAAAATGTATCACTAAGGTGATAGAAGTTGATTTCGGAGCATCATTTTTGAACAGGAGCTTCAACCGTTATGTGGCATTTGAGAAATTCCCTAAGCCCCGGACCTGTCAATTTTGGTCAAAAATGAAAATTTCAAAAGTGCCCCAATTTCTGCTTTAAACTTTAGGTACTATCCCAAAATGTATCACTAAGTGACAGAAGTTGATTTCGGAGCATCGTTTTTGAACAGGAGCTTCAACCGTTTTGTGGCATATGAGAAATTCCCTAAGCCTCGGACCTGTTGATTTTGGTCAAAAATGAAAATATCAAAAGTGCCCCAATTTCTGCTTTAAACTTTAGGTACTATCCCAAAATGTATCACTAAGGTGACAGAAGTTGATTTCGGAACATCATTTTTGAACAGGAGCTTTAACCATATTGTGGCATATGAGAAATTCCCTAAGCCCCGGACCAATTGATTTTGGTCAAAAATGAAAATTTCAAAAGTGCCCCAATTTCTGCTTTAAACTTTAGGTACCATCCCAAAATGTATCACTAAGTGACAGAAGTTGATTTCGGAGCATCATTTTTGAACAGGAGCTTCAACCGTTTTGTGGCATATGAGAAATTCCCTAAGCCCTGGACCTGTCGATTTTGGTCAAAAATGAAAATTTCAAAAGTGCCCCAATTTCTGCTTTAAACTTTAAGAACTATCCCAAAATGTATCACTAAGGTGACAGAAGTTGATTTCGGAGCATCATTTTTGAACAGGAGCTTCAACCGTTTTGTGGCATATGAGAAATTCTCTAAGCTCTGGACCTGTCGATTTTGGTCAAAAATGAAAATTTCAAAAGTGCCCCAATTTCTGCTTTAAACTTTAGGTACTATCCCAAAATGTATCACTAAGGTGACAGAAGTTGATTTCGGAGCATCATTTTTGAACAGGAGCTTCAACCATATTGTGGCATATGAGAAATTCTCTAAGCCCCAGACCTGTCGATTTTGGTCAAAAATGAAAATTTCAAAAGTGCCCCAATTTCTGCTTTAAACTTTAGGTACTGTCCCAAAATGTATCACTGGGGTTATAGAAGTTGATTTCGGAGCATGATTTTTGAACAAGAGCTTCAACCATATTGTGGCATATGAGAAATTCCCTAAGCCCCGGACCAATTGATTTTGGTCAAAAATGAAAATTTCAAAAGTGCCCCAATTTCTGCTTTAAACTTTAGGTACCATCCCAAAATGTATCACTAAGTGACAGAAGTTGATTTCGGAGCATCATTTTTGAACAGGAGCTTCAACCGTTTTGTGGCATATGAGAAATTCCCTAAGCCCTGGACCTGTCGATTTTGGTCAAAAATGAAAATTTCAAAAGTGCCCCAATTTCTGTTTTAAACTTTAGGTACTATCCCAAAATGTATCACTAAGGTGACAGAAGTTGATTTCGGAGCATCATTTTTGAACAGGAGCTTCAACCGTTTTGTGGCATATGAGAAATTCCCTAAGCCCCGGACCTGTCGAAATTGGTCAAAAATGAAAATATCAAAAGTGCCCCAATTTCTGCTTTAAACTTTAGGTACTATCCCAAAATGTATCACTAAGGTGACAGAAGTTGATTTCGGAGCATCATTTTTGAACAGGAGCTTCAACCGTTTTGTGGCATATGAGAAATTCCCTAAGCCCTGGACCTGTCGATTTTGGTCAAAAATGAAAATTTCAAAAGTGCCCCAATTTCTGCTTTAAACTTTAAGAACTATCCCAAAATGTATCACTAAGGTGACAGAAGTTGATTTCGGAGCATCATTTTTGAACAGGAGCTTCAACCGTTTTGTGGCATATGAGAAATTCCCTAAGCCCCGGACCTATCGGTTTTGGTCAAAAATGAAAATTTCAAAAGTGCCCCAATTTCTGCTTTAAACTTTATGTACAGTCCCAAAATGTATCACTAAGGTGACAGAAGTTGATTTCGGAGCATCATTTTTGAACAGGAGCTTTAACCATATTGTGGCATATGAGAAATTCCCTAAGCCCCGGACCAATTGATTTTGGTCAAAAATGAAAATTTCAAAAGTGCCCCAATTTCTGCTTTAAACTTTAGGTACCATCCCAAAATGTATCACTAAGTGACAGAAGTTGATTTCGGAGCATCATTTTTGAACAGGAGCTTCAACCGTTTTGTGGCATATGAGAAATTCCCTAAGCCCTGGACCTGTCGATTTTGGTCAAAAATGAAAATTTCAAAAGTGCCCCAATTTCTGTTTTAAACTTTAGGTACTATCCCAAAATGTATCACTAAGGTGACAGAAGTTGATTTCGGAGCATCATTTTTGAACAGGAGCTTCAACCGTTTTGTGGCATATGAGAAATTCCCTAAGCCCCGGACCTGTCGAAATTGGTCAAAAATGAAAATATCAAAAGTGCCCCAATTTCTGCTTTAAACTTTAGGTACTATCCCAAAATGTATCACTAAGGTGACAGAAGTTGATTTCGGAGCATCATTTTTGAACAGGAGCTTCAACCGTTTTGTGGCATATGAGAAATTCCCTAAGCCCCGGACCTATCGGTTTTGGTCAAAAATGAAAATTTCAAAAGTGCCCCAATTTCTGCTTTAAACTTTATGTACAGTCCCAAAATGTATCACTAAGGTGACAGAAGTTGATTTCGGAGCATCATTTTTGAACAGGAGCTTCAACCGTTTTGTGGCATATGAGAAATTCCCTAAGCCCCGGACCTGTCGAAATTGGTCAAAAATGAAAATATCAAAAGTGCCCCAATTTCTGCTTTAAACTTTAGGTACTATCCCAAAATGTATCACTAAGGTGACAGAAGTTGATTTCGGAGCATCATTTTTGAACAGGAGCTTCAACCGTTTTGTGGCATATGAGAAATTCCCTAAGCCCTGGACCTGTCGATTTTGGTCAAAAATGAAAATTTCAAAAGTGCCCCAATTTCTGCTTTAAACTTTAAGAACTATCCCAAAATGTATCACTAAGGTGACAGAAGTTGATTTCGGAGCATCATTTTTGAACAGGAGCTTCAACCGTTTTGTGGCATATGAGAAATTCCCTAAGCCCCGGACCTATCGGTTTTGGTCAAAAATGAAAATTTCAAAAGTGCCCCAATTTCTGCTTTAAACTTTATGTACAGTCCCAAAATGTATCACTAAGGTGACAGAAGTTGATTTCGGAGCATCATTTTTGAACAGGAGCTTCAACCATATTGTGGCATATGAGAAATTCCCTAAGCCCCGGACCAATTGATTTTGGTCAAAAATGAAAATTTCAAAAGTGCCCCAATTTCTGCTTTAAACTTTAGGTACCATCCCAAAATGTATCACTGGGGTTATAGAAGTTGATTTTGGAGCATGATTTTTGTACAGGAGCTTCAACCGTTTTGCGGCATATGAGAAATTCCCTAAGCACCGAACCCATCGATTTTGGTCAAAAATGAAAATTCCAAATGTCCCCCAATTTCTGCTTTAAACTTTAGGTACCTTCACAAAATGTATCACTGAGGTGACAGAAGTTGATTTCGGAGCATCATTTTTGAACAGGAGCTTCAATCGTTTTATGGCATATGAGAAATTCCCTAAGCCCCGGACCTGTCGATTTTGGTCAAAAATGAAAATTTCAAAAGTGCCCCAATTTCTGCTTTAAACTTTAGGTACCATCCCAAAATGTATCACTGGGGTTATAGAAGTTGATTTCGGAGCATGATTTTTGAACAGGAGCTTCAACTGTTTTGCGGCATATGAGACATTCCCTAAGCCCCGGACCCATCGATTTTGGTAAAAATGAAAATTCCAAAAGTGCACAATTTCTGCTTTAAACTTTAGGTACCTTCACAAAATGTATCACTGAGGTGACAGAAGTTGATTTCGGAGCAGGATTTTTGAACAGGAGCGTCAACCGTTTTGCAGCATATGAGAAATTCCCTAAGCCCCGGACCCATCGATTTTGGTCAAAATGAAAATTCCAAATGTGCCCCAATTTCTGCTTTAAACTTAAGGTACCTTACCAAAATATATCACTGAGGTGACAGAAGTTGATTTCGGAGCATGATTTTTGAACAGGAGCTTCAACCATTTTGCGGCATATGAGAAATTCCCTAAGCCCCGGACCCATCGATTTTGGTCAAAAATTTAAATTCCAAAAGTGCCCAATTTCTGCTTTAAACTTTAGATACCATCCCAAAATGTATCACTAGGGTTACAAAGTTGATTTCGGAGCATGAATTTTGAACAGAAGCTTCAACCGTTTTGCGGCCTATGAGAAAATCCCTAAGCCCCGGACCCATCGATTTTGGTCAAAAATTAAAATTCCAAAAGTGCCAAATTTCTGCTTTAAACTTTAGATACCATCCCAAAATGTATCACTAGGGTTACAGAAGTTGATTTCGAAGCATGATTTTTGAACAGGAGCATCAACCGTTTTGCAGCATATGAGAAATTCCCTAAGCCCCGGACCCATCGATTTTAGTCAAAAATGAAAATTCCAAAAGTGCCCCAATTTCTAATTAAACTTTAGGTACCATCCCAAAATGTATCACTGAGGTGACAGAAGTTGATTTCGGAGCATGCTTTTTGAACAGGAGCTTCAACCGTTTTGCGGCATATGAGAAATTCCCTAAGCCCCGGACCCATCGATTTTGGTTAAAAATGAAAATTCCAAAACTTCCCCAATTTCAGCTTTAAACTTAAGGTACCTTACCAAAATATATCACTAAGGTGACAGAAGTTGATTTCGGAGCATGAATTTTGACCAGGAGCTTCAACCGTTTTGCGGCATATGAGAAATTCCCTAAGCCCCGGACCCATCGATTTTGGTCAAAAATGAAAATTCCAAAAGTGCACAATTTCTGCTTTAAACTTTAGGTACCATCCCAAAATGTATCACTGGGGTTATAGAAATTGATTTCGGAGCATGATTTTGAACAGGAGCTTCAACCGTTTTGCGGCATATGAGAAATTCCCTAAGCCCCGGACCCATCGATTTTGGTCAAAAATGAAAATTCCAAAAGTGCACAATTTCTGCTTTAAACTTTAGGTACCATCCCAAAATGTATCACTGGGGTTATAGAAGTTGATTTCGGAGCATGATTTTTGAACAGGATCTTCAACTGTTTTGCGGCATATGAGACATTCCCTAAGCCCCGGACCCATCGATTTTGGTAAAAATGAAAATTCCAAAAGTGCACAATTTCTGCTTTAAACTTTAGGTACCTTCACAAAATGTATCACTGAGGTGACAGAAGTTGATTTCGGAGCATGATTTTTGAACAGGAGCATCAACCGTTTTGCAGCATATGAGAAATTCCCTAAGCCCCGGACCCATCGATTTTGGTCAAAATGAAAATTCCAAATGTGCCCCAATTTCTGCTTTAAACTTAAGGTACCTTACCAAAATATATCACTGAGGTGACAGAAGTTGATTTCGGAGCATGATTTTTGAACAGGAGCTTCAACCATTTTGCGGCATATGAGAAATTACCTAAGCCCCGGACCCATCGATTTTGGTCAAAAATTTAAATTCCAAAAGTGCCCAATTTCTGCTTTAAACTTTAGATACCATCCCAAAATGTATCACTAGGGTTACAAAGTTGATTTCGGAGCATGAATTTTGAACAGAAGCTTCAACCGTTTTGCGGCCTATGAGAAAATCCCTAAGCCCCGGACCCATCGATTTTGGTCAAAAATTAAAATTCCAAAAGTGCCCAATTTCTGCTTTAAACTTTAGATACCATCCCAAAATGTATCACTAGGGTTACAAAGTTGATTTCGGAGCATGAATTTTGAACAGAAGCTTCAACCGTTTTGCGGCCTATGAGAAAATCCCTAAGCCCCGGACCCATCGATTTTGGTCAAAAATTAAAATTCCAAAAGTGCCCAATTTCTGCTTTAAACTTTAGATACCATCCCAAAATGTATCACTAGGGTTACAGAAGTTGATTTCGGAGCATGATTTTTGAACAGGAGCATCAACCGTTTTGCAGCATATGAGACATTTCCTAAGCCCCGTACCAATCGATTTTGGTCAAAAATTAAAATTCCAAAATTGCCCCAATTTCTGCCTTAAACTTTAGGTACCGTCCCAAAATGTATCACTGAGGTGACAGAAGTTGATTTTGGAGCATGATTTTTGAACAGGAGCATCAACCGTTTTGCAGCATATGAGAAATTCCCTAAGCCCCGGACCCATCGATTTTATTCAAAAATGAAAATTCCAAAAGTGCCCCAATTTCTGCTTTAAACTTTAGGTACCATCCCAAAATGTATCACTGAGGTGACAGAAGTTGATTTCGGAGCATGCTTTTTGAACAGGAGCTTCAACCGTTTGGCGGCATATGAGAAATTCCCTAAGCCCCGGACCCATCGATTTTGGTCAAAAATGAAAATTCCAAAAGTTCCCCAATTTCAGCTTTAAACTTAAGGTACCTTACCAAAATATATCACTGAGGTGACAGAAGTTGATTTCGGAGCATGAATTTTGAACAGGAGCTTCAACCGTTTTGCGGCATATGAGAAATTCCCTAAGCCCCGGACCCATCGATTTTGGTCAAAAATGAAAATTCCAAAAGTTCCCCAATTTCAGCTTTAAACTTAAGGTACCTTACCAAAATGTATCACTGAGGTGACAGAAGTTGATTTCGGACCATGATTTTTGAACAGGAGCTTCAACCATTTTAAGGCATATGTGAAATTCCCTAAGCCCCGGACCCATCGATTTTGGTAAAAATGAAAATTCCAAAAGTGCACAATTTCTGCTTTAAACTTTAGGTACCTTCACAAAATGTATCACTGAGGTGACAGAAGTTGATTTCGGAGCATGATTTTTTAACAGGAGCTTCAACAGTTTTGCGGCATATGAGAAATTCCCTAAGCCCCGGACCCATCGATTTTGGTCAAAATGAAAATTCCAAATGTGCCCCAATTTATGCTTTAAACTTTAGGTACCTTCACAAAATGTATCACTGAGGTGACAGAAGTTGATTTCGGAGCAACATTTTTGAACAGGAGCTTCAACCGTTTTGCGGCATATGAGAAATTCCCTAAGCCCCGGACCCATCGATTTTGGTCAAAAATTAAAATTCCAAAAGTGCCCCAATTTCTGCTATAAACTTAAGGTACCATCCCAAAATGTATCACTGAGGTGACAGAAGTTGATTTCGGAGCATGATTTTTGAACAGGAGCTTCAACAGTTTTGCATCATATAAAAAATTCCCTAAGCCCCGGTCCCATCGATTTTGGTCAAAAATGAAAATTCCAAAGGTGCCCCAATTTCTGTTTAAAACTTTAGGTACCATCCCAAAATGTATCACTGGGGTGACAGAAGTTGATTACGGAGCATGCTTTTTGACCAGGAGCTTCAACCGTTTTGCGGCATATGAGAAATTCCCTAAGCCCCGGACCCATCGATTTTGGTCAAAAATTAAAAATTCCAAAAGTGCCCCAATTTCTGCTTTAATCTTTAGGTACCGTCCCAAAATGTATCACTGAGGTGACAGAAGTTGATTTTGGAGCATGATTTTTGAACAGGAGCATCAACCGTTTTGCAGCATATGAGAAATTCCCTAAGCCCCAGACCCATCGATTTTAGTCAAAAATGAAAATTCCAAAGATGCCCCAATTTCTGCTTTAAACTTTAGGTACCATCCCAAAATGTATCACTGAGTTGACAGAAGTTGATTACGGAGCATGCTTTTTGAACGGGAGCTTCAACCGTTTTGCGGCATATGAGAAATTCCCTAAGCCCCGGACCCATCGATTTTGGTCAAAAATGAAAATTCCAAAAGTTCCCCAATTTCAGCTTTAAACTTAAGGTACCTTACCAAAATATATCACTGAGGTGACAGAAGTTGATTTCGGAGCATGATTTTTGAACAGGAGCTTCAACCGTTTTGCGGCATATGAGAAATTCCCTAAGCCCCGAACCCATCGATTTTGGTCAAAAATTAAAATTCCAAAAGTGCCCAATTTCTGCTTTAAACTTTAGATACCATCCCAAAATGTATCACTAGGGTTACAGAAGTTGATTTCGGAGCATGATTTTTAAACAGGAGCATCAAACGTTTTGCAGCATATGAGAAATTTCCTAAGCCCCGGACCAATCGATTTTGGTCAAAAATGAAAATTCCAAAAGTGCCCCAATTTCTGCTTTAAACTTTAGGTACCGTCCCAAAATGTATCACTAAGGTGACAGAAGTTGATTTTGGAGCATGATTTTTGAACAGGAACATCAACCGTTTTGCAGCATATGAGAAATTCCCTAAGCCCCGGACCCATCGATTTTAGTCAAAAATGAAAATTCCAAAAGTGCCCCAATTTCTGCTTTAAACTTTAGGTACCATCCCAAAATGTATCACTGAGGTGACAGAAGTTGATTTCGGACCATGATTTTTGAACAGGAGCTTCAACCATTTTGCGGCATATGAGAAATTCCCTAAGCCCCGGACCCATCGATTTTGGTCAAAAATGAAAATTCCAAAAGTGCACAATTTCTGCTTTAAACTTTAGGTACCTTCACAAAATGTATCACTGAGGTGACAGAAGTTGATTTCGGAGCATGATTTTTTAACAGGAGCTTCAACAGTTTTGCGGCATATGAGAAATTCCCTAAGCCCCGGACCCATCGATTTTGGTCAAAATGAAAATTCCAAATGTGCCCCAATTTCTGCTTTAAACTTTAGGTACCATCCCAAATGTATCACTGAGGTGACAGAAGTTGATTTCGGAGCATGATTTTTGAACAGGAGCTTCAACTGTTTTGCGGCATATGAGAAATTCCCTAAGCCCCGGACCCATCGATTTTGGTCAAAAATGAAAATTCCAAAAGTGCACAATTTCTGCTTTAAACTTTAGGTACCATCCCAAAATGTATCACTGGGGTTATAGAAGTTGATTTCGGAGCATGATTTTTTAACAGGAGCTTCAACAGTTTTGCGGCATATGAGAAATTCCCTAAGCCCCGGACCCATCGATTTTGGTCAAAATGAAAATTCCAAATGAGCCCCAATTTATGCTTTAAACTTTAGGTACCTTCACAAAATGTATCACTGAGGTGACAGAAGTTGATTTCAGAGCATCATTTTTGAACAGGAGCTTCAACCGTTTTGCGGCATATGAGAAATTCCCTAAGCCCCGGACCCATCGATTTTGGTCAAAAATTAAAATTCCAAAAGTGCCCCAATTTCTGCTATAAACTTAAGGTACCATCCCAAAATGTATCACTGAGGTGACAGAAGTTGATTTCGGAGCATGATTTTTGAACAGGAGCTTCAACAGTTTTGCATCATATAAAAAATTCCCTAAGCCCCGGTCCCATTGATTTTGGTCAAAAATTAAAATTCCAAAAGTGCCCAATTTCTGCTTTAAACTTTAGATACCATCCCAAAATGTATCACTAGGGTTACAGAAGTTGATTTCGGAGCATGATTTTTGAACAGGAGCATCAACCGTTTTGAAGCATATGAGAAATTTCCTAAGCCCCGGACCAATCGATTTTGGTCAAAAATGAAAATTCCAAAAGTGCCCCAATTTCTGCTTTAAACTTTAGGTACCGTCCCAAAATGTATCACTGAGGTGACAGAAGTTGATTTTGGAGCATGATTTTTGAACAGGAGCATCAACCGTTTTGCAGCATATGAGAAATTCCCTAAGCCCCGGATCCATCGATTTTAGTCAAAAATGAAAATTCCAAAAGTGCCCCAATTACTGCTTTAAACTTTAGGTACCATCCCAAAATGTATCACTGAGGTGACAGAAGTTGATTTCGGAGCATGATTTTTGAACAGGAGCTTCAACTGTTTTGCGGCATATGAGAAATTCCCTAAGCCCCGGACCAATCTATTTTGGTCAAAAATGAAAATTCCAAAAGTGCACAATTTCTGCTTTAAACTTTAGGTACCATCCCAAAATGTATCACTGGGGTTATAGAAGTTGATTTCGGAGCATGATTTTTTAACAGGAGCTTCAACAGTTTTGCGGCATATGAGAAATTCCCTAAGCCCCGGACCCATCGATTTTGGTCAAAATGAAAATTCCAAATGTGCCCCAATTTATGCTTTAAACTTTAGGTACCTTCACAAAATGTATCACTGAGGTGACAGAAGTTGATTTCGGAGCATCATTTTTGAACAGGAGCTTCAACCATTTTGCGGCATATGAGAAATTCCCTAAGCCCCGGACCCATCGATTTTGGTCAAAAATTAAAATTCCAAAAGTTCCCCAATTTCAGCTTTAAACTTAAGGTACCTTACCAAAATATATCACTGAGGTGACAGAAGTTGATTTCGGAGCATGATTTTTGAACAGGAGCTTCAACCGTTTTGCGGCATATGAGAAATTCCCTAAGCCCCGAACCCATCGATTTTGGTCAAAAATTAAAATTCCAAAAGTGCCCAATTTCTGCTTTAAACTTTAGATACCATCCCAAAATGTATCACTAGGGTTACAGAAGTTGATTTCGGAGCATGATTTTTAAACAGGAGCATCAACCATTTTGCAGCATATGAGAAATTTCCTAAGCCCCGGACCAATCGATTTTGGTCAAAAATGAAAATTCCAAAAGTGCCCCAATTTCTGCTTTAAACTTTAGGTACCGTCCCAAAATGTATCACTAAGGTGACAGAAGTTGATTTTGGAGCATGATTTTTGAACAGGAACATCAACCGTTTTGCAGCATATGAGAAATTCCCTAAGCCCCGGACCCATCGATTTTAGTCAAAAATGAAAATTCCAAAAGTGCCCCAATTTCTGCTTTAAACTTTAGGTACCATCCCAAAATGTATCACTGAGGTGACAGAAGTTGATTTCGGACCATGATTTTTGAACAGGAGCTTCAACCATTTTGCGGCATATGAGAAATTCCCTAAGCCCCGGACCCATCGATTTTGGTCAAAAATGAAAATTCCAAAAGTGCACAATTTCTGCTTTAAACTTTAGGTACCTTCACAAAATGTATCACTGAGGTGACAGAAGTTGATTTCGGAGCATGATTTTTTAACAGGAGCTTCAACAGTTTTGCGGCATATGAGAAATTCCCTAAGCCCCGGACCCATCGATTTTGGTCAAAATGAAAATTCCAAATGTGCCCCAATTTCTGCTTTAAACTTTAGGTACCATCCCAAATGTATCACTGAGGTGACAGAAGTTGATTTCGGAGCATGATTTTTGAACAGGAGCTTCAACTGTTTTGCGGCATATGAGAAATTCCCTAAGCCCCGGACCCATCGATTTTGGTCAAAAATGAAAATTCCAAAAGTGCACAATTTCTGCTTTAAACTTTAGGTACCATCCCAAAATGTATCACTGGGGTTATAGAAGTTGATTTCGGAGCATGATTTTTTAACAGGAGCTTCAACAGTTTTGCGGCATATGAGAAATTCCCTAAGCCCCGGACCCATCGATTTTGGTCAAAATGAAAATTCCAAATGAGCCCCAATTTATGCTTTAAACTTTAGGTACCTTCACAAAATGTATCACTGAGGTGACAGAAGTTGATTTCAGAGCATCATTTTTGAACAGGAGCTTCAACCGTTTTGCGGCATATGAGAAATTCCCTAAGCCCCGGACCCATCGATTTTGGTCAAAAATTAAAATTCCAAAAGTGCCCCAATTTCTGCTATAAACTTAAGGTACCATCCCAAAATGTATCACTGAGGTGACAGAAGTTGATTTCGGAGCATGATTTTTGAACAGGAGCTTCAACAGTTTTGCATCATATAAAAAATTCCCTAAGCCCCGGTCCCATTGATTTTGGTCAAAAATTAAAATTCCAAAAGTGCCCAATTTCTGCTTTAAACTTTAGGTACCATCCCAAAATGTATCACTGAGGTGACAGAAGTTGATTACGGAGCATGCTTTTTGAACAGGAGCTTCAACCGTTTTGCGGCATATGAGAAATTCCCTAAGCCCCGGAACCACCGATTTTGGTCAAAAATGAAAATTCCAAAAGTGCCCAATTTCTGCTTTAAACTTTAGATACCATCCCAAAATGTATCACTAGGGTTACAGAAGTTGATTTCGGAGCATGATTTTTGAACAGGAGCATTAACCGTTTTGAAGCATATGAGAAATTTCCTAAGCCCCGGACCAATCGATTTTGGTCAAAAATGAAAATTCCAAAAGTGCCCCAATTTCTGCTTTAAACTTTAGGTACCGTCCCAAAATGTATCACTGAGGTGACAGAAGTTGATTTTGGAGCATGATTTTTGAACAGGAGCATCAACCGTTTTGCAGCATATGAGAAATTCCCTAAGCCCCGGATCCATCGATTTTAGTCAAAAATGAAAATTCCAAAAGTGCCCCAATTACTGCTTTAAACTTTAGGTACCATCCCAAAATGTATCACTGAGGTGACAGAAGTTGATTTCGGAGCATGATTTTTGAACAGGAGCTTCAACTGTTTTGCGGCATATGAGAAATTCCCTAAGCCCCGGACCCATCGATTTTGGTCAAAAATGAAAATTCCAAAAGTGCACAATTTCTGCTTTAAACTTTAGGTACCATCCCAAAATGTATCACTGGGGTTATAGAAGTTGATTTCGGAGCATGATTTTTTAACAGGAGCTTCAACAGTTTTGCGGCATATGAGAAATTCCCTAAGCCCCGGACCCATCGATTTTGGTCAAAATGAAAATTCCAAATGTGCCCCAATTTATGCTTTAAACTTTAGGTACCTTCACAAAATGTATCACTGAGGTGACAGAAGTTGATTTCGGAGCATCATTTTTGAACAGGAGCTTCAACCGTTTTGCGGCATATGAGAAATTCCCTAAGCCCCGGACCCATCGATTTTGGTCAAAAATTAAAATTCCAAAAGTGCCCCAATTTCTGCTATAAACTTAAGGTACCATCCCAAAATGTATCACTGAGGTGACAGAAGTTGATTTCGGAGCATGATTTTTGAACAGGAGCTTCAACAGTTTTGCATCATATAAAAAATTCCCTAAGCCCCGGACCCATCGATTTTGGTCAAAAATGAAAATTCCAAAGATGCCCCAATTTCTGCTTTAAACTTTAGGTACCATCCCAAAATGTATCACTGAGGTGACAGAAGTTGATTACGGAGCATGCTTTTTGAACAGGAGCTTCAACCGTTTTGCGGCATATGAGAAATTCCCTAAGCCCCGGAACCACCGATTTTGGTCAAAAATGAAAATTCCAAAAGTGCCCAATTTCTGCTTTAAACTTTAGATACCATCCCAAAATGTATCACTAGGGTTACAGAAGTTGATTTCGGAGCATGATTTTTGAACAGGAGCATCAACCGTTTTGCAGCATATGAGAAATTTCCTAAGCACCGGACCAATCGATTTTGGTCAAAAATGAAAATTCCAAAAGTGCCCCAATTTCTGCTTTAAACTTTAGGTACCGTCCGAAAATGTATCACTAAGGTGACAGAAGTTGATTTTGGAGCATGATTTTTGAACAGGAGCATCAACCGTTTTGCAGCATATGAGAAATTCCCTAAGCCCCGGACCCATCGATTTTAGTCAAAAATGAAAATTCCAAAAGTGCCCCAATTTCTGCTTTAAACTTTAGGTACCATCCCAAAATGTATCACTGAGGTGACAGAAGTTAATTTCGGACCATGATTTTTGAACAGGAGCTTCAACCATTTTGCGGCATATGAGAAATTCCCTAAGCCCCGGACCCATCGATTTTGGTAAAAATGAAAATTCCAAAAGTGCACAATTTCTGCTTTAAACTTTAGGTACCTTCACAAAATGTATCACTGAGGTGACAGAAGTTGATTTCGGAGCATGATTTTTTAACAGGAGCTTCAACTGTTTTGCGGCATATGAGAAATTCCCTAAGCCCCGGACCCATCGATTTTGGTCAAAAATTAAAATTCCAAAAGTGCCCCAATTTCTGCTATAAACTTAAGGTACCATCCCAAAATGTATCACTGAGGTGACAGAAGTTGATTTCGGAGCATGATTTTTGAACAGGAGCTTCAACAGTTTTGCATCATATAAAAAATTCCCTAAGCCCCGGTCCCATTGATTTTGGTCAAAAATTAAAATTCCAAAAGTGCCCAATTTCTGCTTTAAACTTTAGATACCATCCCAAAATGTATCACTAGGGTTACAGAAGTTGATTTCGGAGCATGATTTTTGAACAGGAGCATCAACCGTTTTGAAGCATATGAGAAATTTCCTAAGCCCCGGACCAATTGATTTTGGTCAAAAATGAAAATTCCAAAAGTGCCCCAATTTCTGCTTTAAACTTTAGGTACCATCCCAAAATGTATCACTGGGGTTATAGAAGTTGATTTCGGAGCATGATTTTTTAACAGGAGCTTCAACAGTTTTGCGGCATATGAGAAATTCCCTAAGCCCCGGACCCATCGATTTTGGTCAAAATGAAAATTCCAAATGTGCCCCAATTTATGCTTTAAACTTTAGGTACCTTCACAAAATGTATCACTGAGGTGACAGAAGTTGATTTCGGAGCATCATTTTTGAACAGGAGCTTCAACCGTTTTGCGGCATATGAGAAATTCCCTAAGCCCCGGACCCATCGATTTTGGTTAAAAATTAAAATTCCAAAAGTGCCCCAAATTCTGCTATAAACTTAAGGTACCATCCCAAAATGTATCACTGAGGTGACAGAAGTTGATTTCGGAGCATGATTTTTGAACAGGAGCTTCAACAGTTTTGCATCATATAAAAAATTCCCTAAGCCCCGGACCCATCGATTTTGGTCAAAAATGAAAATTCCAAAGATGCCCCAATTTCTGCTTTAAACTTTAGGTACCATCCCAAAATGTATCACTGAGGTGACAGAAGTTGATTACGGAGCATGCTTTTTGAACAGGAGCTTCAACCGTTTTGCGGCATATGAGAAATTCCCTAAGCCCCGGACCCATCGATTTTGGTCAAAAATGAAAATTCCAAAAGTTCCCCAATTTCAGCTTTAAACTTAAGGTACCTTACCAAAATATATCACTGAGGTGACAGAAGTTGATTTCGGAGCATGAATTTTGAAAAGGAGCTTCAACCGTTTTGCGGCATATGAGAAATTCCCTAAGCCCCGAACCCATCGATTTTGGTCAAAAATTAAAATTCCAAAAGTGCCCCAATTTCTGCTTTAAACTTTAGGTACCGTCCGAAAATGTATCACTAAGGTGACAGAAGTTGATTTTGGAGCATGATTTTTGAAAAGGAGCATCAACCGTTTTGCAGCATATGAGAAATTCCCTAAGCCCCGACCCATCGATTTTAGTCAAAAATGAAAATTCCAAAAGTGCCCCAATTTCTGCTTTAAACTTTAGGTACCATCCCAAAATGTATCACTGAGGTGACAGAAGTTAATTTCGGACCATGATTTTTGAACAGGAGCTTCAACCATTTTGCGGTATATGAGAAATTCCCTAAGCCCCGGACCCATCGATTTTGGTAAAAATGAAAATTCCAAACGTGCACAATTTCTGCTTTAAACTTTAGGTACCTTCACAAAATGTATCACTGAGGTGACAGAAGTTGATTTCGGAGCATGATTTTTTAACAGGAGCTTCAACTGTTTTGCGGCATATGAGAAATTCCCTAAGCCCCGGACCCATCGATTTTGGTCAAAAATGAAAATTCCAAAAGTGCACAATTTCTGCTTTAAACTTTAGGTACCATCCCAAAATGTATCACTGGGGGTTATAGAAGTTGATTTCGGAGCATGATTTTTTAACAGGAGCTTCAACAGTTTTGCGGCATATGAGAAATTCCCTAAGCCCCGGACCCATCGATTTTGGTCAAAATGAAAATTCCAAATGAGCCCCAATTTATGCTTTAAACTTTAGGTACCTTCACAAAATGTATCACTGAGGTGACAGAAGTTGATTTCAGAGCATCATTTTTGAACAGGAGCTTCAACCGTTTTGCGGCATATGAGAAATTCCCTAAGCCCCGGACCCATCGATTTTGGTCAAAAATTAAAATTCCAAAAGTGCCCCAATTTCTGCTATAAACTTAAGGTACCATCCCAAAATGTATCACTGAGGTGACAGAAGTTGATTTCGGAGCATGATTTTTGAACAGGAGCTTCAACAGTTTTGCATCATATAAAAAATTCCCTAAGCCCCGGTCCCATTGATTTTGGTCAAAAATTAAAATTCCAAAAGTGCCCAATTTCTGCTTTAAACTTTAGATACCATCCCAAAATGTATCACTAGGGTTACAGAAGTTGATTTCGGAGCATGATTTTTGAACAGGAGCATCAACCGTTTTGAAGCATATGAGAAATTTCCTAAGCCCCGGACCAATTGATTTTGGTCAAAAATGAAAATTCCAAAAGTGCCCCAATTTCTGCTTTAAACTTTAGGCACCATCCCAAAATGTATCACTGGGGTTATAGAAGTTGATTTCGGAGCATGATTTTTTAACAGGAGCTTCAACAGTTTTGCGGCATATGAGAAATTCCCTAAGCCCCGGACCCATCGATTTTGGTCAAAATGAAAATTCCAAATGTGCCCCAATTTATGCTTTAAACTTTAGGTACCTTCACAAAATGTATCACTGAGGTGACAGAAGTTGATTTCGGAGCATCATTTTTGAACAGGAGCTTCAACCGTTTTGCGGCATATGAGAAATTCCCTAAGCCCCGGACCCATCGATTTTGGTCAAAAATTAAAATTCCAAAAGTGCCCCAAATTCTGCTATAAACTTATGGTACCATCCCAAAATGTATCACTGAGGTGACAGAAGTTGATTTCGGAGCATGATTTTTGAACAGGAGCTTCAACAGTTTTGCATCATATAAAAAATTCCCTAAGCCCCGGACCCATCGATTTTGGTCAAAAATGAAAATTCCAAAGATGCCCCAATTTCTGCTTTAAACTTTAGGTACCATCCCAAAATGTATCACTGAGGTGACAGAAGTTGATTACGGAGCATGCTTTTTGAACAGGAGCTTCAACCGTTTTGCGGCATATGAGAAATTCCCTAAGCCCCGGACATATCGATTTTGGTCAAAAATGAAAATTCCAAAAGTTCCCCAATTTCAGCTTTAAACTTAAGGTACCTTACCAAAATATATCACTGAGGTGACAGAAGTTGATTTCGGAGCATGAATTTTGAAAAGGAGCTTCAACCGTTTTGCGGCATATGAGAAATTCCCTAAGCCCCGAACCCATCGATTTTGGTCAAAAATTAAAATTCCAAAAGTGCCCAATTTCTGCTTTAAACTTTAGATACCATCCCAAAATGTATCACTAGGGTTACAGAAGTTGATTTCGGAGCATGATTTTTGAACAGGAGCATCAACCGTTTTGCAGCATATGAGAAATTTCCTAAGCCCCGGACCAATCGATTTTGGTCAAAAATTAAAATTCCAAAAGTGCCCCAATTTCTGCTTTAAACTTTAGGTACCGTCCGAAAATGTATCACTAAGGTGACAGAAGTTGATTTTGGAGCATGATTTTTGAACAGGAGCATCAACCGTTTTGCAGCATATGAGAAATTCCCTAAGCCCCGACCCATCGATTTTAGTCAAAAATGAAAATTCCAAAAGTGCCCCAATTTCTGCTTTAAACTTTAGGTACCATCCCAAAATGTATCACTGAGGTGACAGAAGTTAATTTCGGACCATGATTTTTGAACAGGAGCTTCAACCATTTTGCGGCATATGAGAAATTCCCTAAGCCCCGGACCCATCGATTTTGGTAAAAATGAAAATTCCAAAAGTGCACAATTTCTGCTTTAAACTTTAGGTACCTTCACAAAATGTATCACTGAGGTGACAGAAGTTGATTTCGGAGCATGATTTTTTAACAGGAGCTTCAACTGTTTTGCGGCATATGAGAAATTCCCTAAGCCCCGGACCCATCGATTTTGGTCAAAAATGAAAATTCCAAAAGTGCACAATTTCTGCTTTAAACTTTAGGTACCATCCCAAAATGTATCACTGGGGGTTATAGAAGTTGATTTCGGAGCATGATTTTTTAACAGGAGCTTCAACAGTTTTGCGGCATATGAGAAATTCCCTAAGCCCCGGACCCATCGATTTTGGTCAAAATGAAAATTCCAAATGAGCCCCAATTTATGCTTTAAACTTTAGGTACCTTCACAAAATGTATCACTGAGGTGACAGAAGTTGATTTCAGAGCATCATTTTTGAACAGGAGCTTCAACCGTTTTGCGGCATATGAGAAATTCCCTAAGCCCCGGACCCATCGATTTTGGTCAAAAATTAAAATTCCAAAAGTGCCCCAATTTCTGCTATAAACTTAAGGTACCATCCCAAAATGTATCACTGAGGTGGCAGAAGTTGATTTCGGAGCATGATTTTTGAACAGGAGCTTCAACAGTTTTGCATCATATAAAAAATTCCCTAAGCCCCGGTCCCATTGATTTTGGTCAAAAATTAAAATTCCAAAAGTGCCCAATTTCTGCTTTAAACTTTAGATACCATCCCAAAATGTATCACTAGGGTTACAGAAGTTGATTTCGGAGCATGATTTTTGAACAGGAGCATCAACCGTTTTGAAGCATATGAGAAATTTCCTAAGCCCCGGACCAATTGATTTTGGTCAAAAATGAAAATTCCAAAAGTGCCCCAATTTCTGCTTTAAATTTTAGGTACCATCCCAAAATGTATCACTGGGGTTATAGAAGTTGATTTCGGAGCATGATTTTTTAACAGGAGCTTCAACCATTTTGCGGCATATGAGAAATTCCCTAAGCCCCGGACCCATCGATTTTGGTCAAAAATTAAAATTCCAAAAGTGCCCCAAATTCTGCTATAAACTTAAGGTACCATCCCAAAATGTATCACTGAGGTGACAGAAGTTGATTTCGGAGCATGATTTTTGAACAGGAGCTTCAACAGTTTTGCATCATATAAAAAATTCCCTAAGCCCCGGACCCATCGATTTTGGTCAAAAATGAAAATTCCAAAGATGCCCCAATTTCTGCTTTAAACTTTAGGTACCATCCCAAAATGTATCACTGAGGTGACAGAAGTTGATTACGGAGCATGCTTTTTGAACAGGAGCTTCAACCGTTTTGCGGCATATGAGAAATTCCCTAAGCCCCGGACATATCGATTTTGGTCAAAAATGAAAATTCCAAAAGTTCCCCAATTTCAGCTTTAAACTTAAGGTACCTTACCAAAATATATCACTGAGGTGACAGAAGTTGATTTCGGAGCATGAATTTTGAAAAGGAGCTTCAACCGTTTTGCGGCATATGAGAAATTCCCTAAGTCCCGAACCCATCGATTTTGGTCAAAAATTAAAATTCCAAAAGTGCCCAATTTCTGCTTTAAACTTTAGATACCATCCCAAAATGTATCACTAGGGTTACAGAAGTTGATTTCGGAGCATGATTTTTGAACAGGAGCATCAACCGTTTTGCAGCATATGAGAAATTTCCTAAGCACCGGACCAATCGATTTTGGTCAAAAATGAAAATTCCAAAAGTGCCCCAATTTCTGCTTTAAACTTTAGGTACCGTCCGAAAATGTATCACTAAGGTGACAGAAGTTGATTTTGGAGCATGATTTTTGAACAGGAGCATCAACCGTTTTGCAGCATATGAGAAATTCCCTAAGCCCCGACCCATCGATTTTAGTCAAAAATGAAAATTCCAAAAGTGCCCCAATTTCTGCTTTAAACTTTAGGTACCATCCCAAAATGTATCACTGAGGTGACAGAAGTTAATTTCGGACCATGATTTTTGAACAGGAGCTTCAACCATTTTGCGGCATATGAGAAATTCCCTAAGCCCCGGACCCATCGATTTTGGTAAAAATGAAAATTCCAAAAGTGCACAATTTCTGCTTTAAACTTTAGGTACCTTCACAAAATGTATCACTGAGGTGACAGAAGTTGATTTCGGAGCATGATTTTTTAACAGGAGCTTCAACTGTTTTGTGGCATATGAGAAATTCCCTAAGCCCCGGACCCATCGATTTTGGTCAAAAATGAAAATTCCAAAAGTGCACAATTTCTGCTTTAAACTTTAGGTACCATCCCAAAATGTATCACTGGGGGTTATAGAAGTTGATTTCGGAGCATGATTTTTTAACAGGAGCTTCAACAGTTTTGCGGCATATGAGAAATTCCCTAAGCCCCGGACCCATCGATTTTGGTCAAAATGAAAATTCCAAATGAGCCCCAATTTATGCTTTAAACTTTAGGTACCTTCACAAAATGTATTACTGAGGTGACAGAAGTTGATTTCAGAGCATCATTTTTGAACAGGAGCTTCAACCGTTTTGCGGCATATGAGAAATTCCCTAAGCCCCGGACCCATCGATTTTGGTCAAAAAATAAAATTCCAAAAGTGCCCCAATTTCTGCTATAAACTTAAGGTACCATCCCAAAATGTATCACTGAGGTGACAGAAGTTGATTTCGGAGCATGATTTTTGAACAGGAGCTTCAACAGTTTTGCATCATATAAAAAATTCCCTAAGCCCCGGTCCCATTGATTTTGGTCAAAAATTAAAATTCCAAAAGTGCCCAATTTCTGCTTTAAACTTTAGATACCATCCCAAAATGTATCACTAGGGTTACAGAAGTTGATTTCGGAGCATGATTTTTGAACAGGAGCATCAACCGTTTTGAAGCATATGAGAAATTTCCTAAGCCCCGGACCAATTGATTTTGGTCAAAAATGAAAATTCCAAAAGTGCCCCAATTTCTGCTTTAAACTTTAGGTACCGTCCCAAAATGTATCACTGAGGTGACAGAAGTTGATTTTGGAGCATGATTTTTGAACAGGAGCATCAACCGTTTTGCAGCATATGAGAAATTCCCTTAGCCCCGGACCCATCGATTTTGGTCAAAATGAAAATTCCAAATGTGCCCCAATTTCTGCTTTAAACTTTAGGTACCTTCACAAAATGTATCACTGAGGTGACAGAAATTGATTACGGAGCATGATTTTTGAACAGGAGCTTCAACCGTTTTGCGGCATATGAGAAATTCCCTAAGCCCCGGACCCATCGATATTGGTAAAAATGAAAATTCCAAACGTGCACAATTTCTGCTTTAAACTTTAGCTACCTTCACAAAATGTATCACTGAGGTGACAGAAGTTGATTTCGGAGCATGATTTTTGAACAGGAGCATCAACCGTTTTGCAGCATATGAGAAATTCCCTAAGCCCCGGACCCATCGATTTTGGTCAAAATGAAAATTCCAAATGTGTCCCAATTTCTGCTTTAAACTTTAGGTACCTTCACAAAATGTATCACTGAGGTGACAGAAGTTAATTTCGGAGCATGATTTTTTAAAAGGAGCTTCAACCGTTTTGCGGCATATGAGAAATTCCCTAAGCCCCGGACCCATCGATTTTGGTCAAAAATGAAAATTCCAAAAGTTCCCCAATTTCAGCTTTAAACTTAAGGTACCTTACCAAAATAACTCACTGAGGTGACAGAAGTTGATTTCGGAGCATGAATTTTGAACAGGATCTTCAACCGTTTTGCAGCATATGAAAAATTCCCTAAGCCCCGGTCCCATCGATTTTGGTCAAAAATGAAAATTCCAAAAGTGCCCCAATTTCTGCTTTAAACTTTAGGTACCGTCCCAAAATGTATCACTGGTGTGACAGAAGTTGATTTCGGAGCATGATTTTTAACAGGAGCTTCAACCGTTTTGCGGCATATGAGAAATTCCCTGAGCCCCACACCCATTGATTTTGGTCAAAATGAAAATTCCAAAAGTGCCCCAATTTCTGCTTTAAACTTTAGGTACCATCCCAAAAAGTATCACCGAGGTGACAGAAGTTGATTTCGGAGCATGATTTTTGTACAGGAGCTTCAACCGTTTTGCGGCATATGAGACATTCCCTAAGCCCCAGACCCATCGATTTTGGTCAAGAATTACAATTCCAAAAGTGCCCCAATTTCTGCTTTAAACTTTATGTACCATCCCAAAATGTATCACTGAGGTGACAGAAGTTGATTTCGGAGCATGATTTTTGAACAGGAGCATCAACCGTTTTGCAGCATATGAGAAATTCCCTAAGCCCCGGACCCATCGATTTTGGTCAAAAATTAAAATTCCAAAAGTGCCCCAAATTCTGCTATAAACTTAAGGTACCATCCCAAAATGTATCACTGAGGTGACAGAAGTTGATTTCGGAGCATGATTTTTGAACAGGAGCTTCAACAGTTTTGCATCATATAAAAAATTCCCTAAGCCCCGGACCCATCGATTTTGGTCAAAAATGAAAATTCCAAAGATGCCCCAATTTCTGCTTTAAACTTTAGGTACCATCCCAAAATGTATCACTGAGGTGACAGAAGTTGATTACGGAGCATGCTTTTTGAACAGGAGCTTCAACCGTTTTGCGGCATATGAGAAATTCCCTAAGCCCCGGACATATCGATTTTGGTCAAAAATGAAAATTCCAAAAGTTCCCCAATTTCAGCTTTAAACTTAAGGTACCTTACCAAAATATATCACTGAGGTGACAGAAGTTGATTTCGGAGCATGAATTTTGAAAAGGAGCTTCAACCGTTTTGCGGCATATGAGAAATTCCCTAAGTCCCGAACCCATCGATTTTGGTCAAAAATTAAAATTCCAAAAGTGCCCAATTTCTGCTTTAAACTTTAGATACCATCCCAAAATGTATCACTAGGGTTACAGAAGTTGATTTCGGAGCATGATTTTTGAACAGGAGCATCAACCGTTTTGCAGCATATGAGAAATTTCCTAAGCACCGGACCAATCGATTTTGGTCAAAAATGAAAATTCCAAAAGTGCCCCAATTTCTGCTTTAAACTTTAGGTACCGTCCGAAAATGTATCACTAAGGTGACAGAAGTTGATTTTGGAGCATGATTTTTGAACAGGAGCATCAACCGTTTTGCAGCATATGAGAAATTCCCTAAGCCCCGACCCATCGATTTTAGTCAAAAATGAAAATTCCAAAAGTGCCCCAATTTCTGCTTTAAACTTTAGGTACCATCCCAAAATGTATCACTGAGGTGACAGAAGTTAATTTCGGACCATGATTTTTGAACAGGAGCTTCAACCATTTTGCGGCATATGAGAAATTCCCTAAGCCCCGGACCCATCGATTTTGGTAAAAATGAAAATTCCAAAAGTGCACAATTTCTGCTTTAAACTTTAGGTACCTTCACAAAATGTATCACTGAGGTGACAGAAGTTGATTTCGGAGCATGATTTTTTAACAGGAGCTTCAACTGTTTTGTGGCATATGAGAAATTCCCTAAGCCCCGGACCCATCGATTTTGGTCAAAAATGAAAATTCCAAAAGTGCACAATTTCTGCTTTAAACTTTAGGTACCATCCCAAAATGTATCACTGGGGGTTATAGAAGTTGATTTCGGAGCATGATTTTTTAACAGGAGCTTCAACAGTTTTGCGGCATATGAGAAATTCCCTAAGCCCCGGACCCATCGATTTTGGTCAAAATGAAAATTCCAAATGAGCCCCAATTTATGCTTTAAACTTTAGGTACCTTCACAAAATGTATTACTGAGGTGACAGAAGTTGATTTCAGAGCATCATTTTTGAACAGGAGCTTCAACCGTTTTGCGGCATATGAGAAATTCCCTAAGCCCCGGACCCATCGATTTTGGTCAAAAAATAAAATTCCAAAAGTGCCCCAATTTCTGCTATAAACTTAAGGTACCATCCCAAAATGTATCACTGAGGTGACAGAAGTTGATTTCGGAGCATGATTTTTGAACAGGAGCTTCAACAGTTTTGCATCATATAAAAAATTCCCTAAGCCCCGGTCCCATTGATTTTGGTCAAAAATTAAAATTCCAAAAGTGCCCAATTTCTGCTTTAACCTTTAGATACCATCCCAAAATGTATCACTAGGGTTACAGAAGTTGATTTCGGAGCATGATTTTTGAACAGGAGCATCAACCGTTTTGAAGCATATGAGAAATTTCCTAAGCCCCGGACCAATTGATTTTGGTCAAAAATGAAAATTCCAAAAGTGCCCCAATTTCTGCTTTAAACTTTAGGTACCGTCCCAAAATGTATCACTGAGGTGACAGAAGTTGATTTTGGAGCATGATTTTTGAACAGGAGCATCAACCGTTTTGCAGCATATGAGAAATTCCCTTAGCCCCGGACCCATCGATTTTGGTCAAAATGAAAATTCCAAATGTGCCCCAATTTCTGCTTTAAACTTTAGGTACCTTCACAAAATGTATCACTGAGGTGACAGAAATTGATTACGGAGCATGATTTTTGAACAGGAGCTTCAACCGTTTTGCGGCATATGAGAAATTCCCTAAGCCCCGGACCCATCGATATTGGTAAAAATGAAAATTCCAAACGTGCACAATTTCTGCTTTAAACTTTAGCTACCTTCACAAAATGTATCACTGAGGTGACAGAAGTTGATTTCGGAGCATGATTTTTGAACAGGAGCATCAACCGTTTTGCAGCATATGAGAAATTCCCTAAGCCCCGGACCCATCGATTTTGGTCAAAATGAAAATTCCAAATGTGTCCCAATTTCTGCTTTAAACTTTAGGTACCTTCACAAAATGTATCACTGAGGTGACAGAAGTTAATTTCGGAGCATGATTTTTTAAAAGGAGCTTCAACCGTTTTGCGGCATATGAGAAATTCCCTAAGCCCCGGACCCATCGATTTTGGTCAAAAATGAAAATTCCAAAAGTTCCCCAATTTCAGCTTTAAACTTAAGGTACCTTACCAAAATAACTCACTGAGGTGACAGAAGTTGATTTCGGAGCATGAATTTTGAACAGGATCTTCAACCGTTTTGCAGCATATGAAAAATTCCCTAAGCCCCGGTCCCATCGATTTTGGTCAAAAATGAAAATTCCAAAAGTGCCCCAATTTCTGCTTTAAACTTTAGGTACCGTCCCAAAATGTATCACTGGTGTGACAGAAGTTGATTTCGGAGCATGATTTTTAACAGGAGCTTCAACCGTTTTGCGGCATATGAGAAATTCCCTGAGCCCCACACCCATTGATTTTGGTCAAAATGAAAATTCCAAAAGTGCCCCAATTTCTGCTTTAAACTTTAGGTACCGTCCCAAAATGTATCACTGGTGTGACAGAAGTTGATTTCGGAGCATGATTTTTGTACAGGAGCTTCAACCGTTTTGCGGCATATGAGACATTCCCTAAGCCCCAGACCCATCGATTTTGGTCAAGAATTACAATTCCAAAAGTGCCCCAATTTCTGCTTTAAACTTTATGTACCATCCCAAAATGTATCACTGAGGTGACAGAAGTTGATTTCGGAGCATGATTTTTGAACAGGAGCATCAACCGTTTTGCAGCATATGAGAAATTCCCTAAGCCCCGGACCCATCGATTTTGGTCAAAAATTAAAATTCCAAAAGTGCCCCAAATTCTGCTATAAACTTAAGGTACTATCCCAAAATGTATCACTGAGGTGACAGAAGTTGATTTCGGAGCATGATTTTTGAACAGGAGCTTCAACAGTTTTGCGGCATATAAAAAATTCCCTAAGCCCCGGTCCCATCGATTTTGGTCAAACATGAAAATTCCAAAGGTGCCCCAATTTCTGCTTTAAACTTTAGGTACCATCCCAAAATGTATCACTAGGGTTAAATAAGTTGATTTCGGAGCATGATTTTTGAACAGGAGCTTCAACCGTTTTGCAGCATATGAGAAATTTTCTAAACCCCGGACCAATCGATTTTGGTCAAAAATGAAAATTCCAAAAGTGCCCCAATTTCTGCTTTAAACTTTAGGTACCATCCCAAAATGTATCACTAATGTGACAGAAGTTGATTTTGGAGCATGATTTTTGAACAGGAGCATCAACCGTTTTGCAGCATATGAGAAATTCCCTAAGCCCCGGACCCATCGATTTTAGTCAAATATGAAAATTCCAAAAGTGCCCCAATTTCTGCTTTAAACTTTAGGTACCATCCCAAAATGTATCACTGAGGTGACAGAAGTTGATTTCGGACCATGATTTTTGAACAGGAGCTTCAACCATTTTGCGGCATATGAGAAATTCCCTAAGCCCCGGACCCATCGATTTTGGTAAAAATGAAAATTCCAAAAGTGCACAATTTCTGCTTTAAACTTTAGGTACCTTCACAAAATGTATCACTGAGGTGACAGAAGTTGATTACGGAGCATGAGTTTTGAACAGGAGCATCAACCGTTTTGCAGCATATGAGAAATTCCCTAAGCCCCGGACCCATCGATTTTGGTCAAAAATGAAAATTCCAAAAGTTCCCCAATTTCAGCTTTAAACTTAAAGTACCTTACCAAAATATATCACTGAGGTGACAGAAGTTGATTTCGGAGCATGAATTTTGAACAGGAGCTTCAACCGTTTTGCAGCATATGAGAAATTCCCTAAGCCCCGGACCCATCGATTTTGGTCAAAAATTAAAATTCCAAAAGTGCCCAATTTCTGCTTTAAACTTTAGATACCATCCCAAGATGTATCACTAGGGTTACAGAAGTTGATTTCGGAGCATGATTTTTGAACAGGAGCATCAACCGTTTTGCAGCATATGAGAAATTTCCTAAGCCCAAGACCCATCGATTTTGGTCAAAAATTAAAATTCCAAAAGTGCCCCAATTTCTGCTTTAAACATTAGGTACCATCGCAAAATGTTTCACTGGTGTGACAGAAGTTGATTTCGGAGCATGATTTTTGAACAGGAGCTTCAACCGTTTTGCGGCATATGAGACATTCCCTAAGCCCCGGACCCATCGATTGTGGTCAAAAATTACAATTCCAAAAGTGCCCCAATTTCTACTTTAAACTTTAGGTACCGTCCCAAAATGTATCACTGGTGTGACAGAAGTTGATTTCGGAGCATGATTTTTAACAGGAGCTTCAACCGTTTTGCGGCATATGAGAAATTCCCTGAGCCCCACACCCATTGATTTTGGTCAAAATGAAAATTCCAAAAGTGCCCCAATTTCTGCTTTAAACTTTAGGTACCATCCCAAAAAGTATCACCGAGGTGACAGAAGTTGATTTCGGAGCATGATTTTTGTACAGGAGCTTCAACCGTTTTGCGGCATATGAGACATTCCCTAAGCCCCAGACCCATCGATTTTGGTCAAGAATTACAATTCCAAAAGTGCCCCAATTTCTGCTTTAAACTTTATGTACCATCCCAAAATGTATCACTGAGGTGACAGAAGTTGATTTCGGAGCATGATTTTTGAACAGGAGCATCAACCGTTTTGCAGCATATGAGAAATTCCCTAAGCCCCGGACCCATCGATTTTGGTCAAAAATTAAAATTCCAAAAGTGCCCCAAATTCTGCTATAAACTTAAGGTACCATCCCAAAATGTATCACTGAGGTGACAGAAGTTGATTTCGGAGCATGATTTTTGAACAGGAGCTTCAACAGTTTTGCATCATATAAAAAATTCCCTAAGCCCCGGACCCATCGATTTTGGTCAAAAATTACAATTCCAAAGATGCCCCAATTTCTGCTTTAAACTTTAGGTACCATCCCAAAATGTATCACTGAGGTGACAGAAGTTGATTACGGAGCATGCTTTTTGAACAGGAGCTTCAACCGTTTTGCGGCATATGAGAAATTCCCTAAGCCCCGGACCCATCGATTTTGGTCAAAATGAAAATTCCAAATGTGTCCCAATTTCTGCTTTAAACTTTAGGTACCTTCACAAAATGTATCACTGAGGTGACAGAAGTTAATTTCGGAGCATGATTTTTTAAAAGGAGCTTCAACCGTTTTGCGGCATATGAGAAATTCCCTAAGCCCCGGACCCATCGATTTTGGTCAAAAATGAAAATTCCAAAAGTTCCCCAATTTCAGCTTTAAACTTAAGGTACCTTACCAAAATAACTCACTGAGGTGACAGAAGTTGATTTCGGAGCATGAATTTTGAACAGGATCTTCAACCGTTTTGCAGCATATGAAAAATTCCCTAAGCCCCGGTCCCATCGATTTTGGTCAAAAATGAAAATTCCAAAAGTGCCCCAATTTCTGCTTTAAACTTTAGGTACCGTCCCAAAATGTATCACTGGTGTGACAGAAGTTGATTTCGGAGCATGATTTTTAACAGGAGCTTCAACCGTTTTGCGGCATATGAGAAATTCCCTGAGCCCCACACCCATTGATTTTGGTCAAAATGAAAATTCCAAAAGTGCCCCAATTTCTGCTTTAAACTTTAGGTACCATCCCAAAAAGTATCACCGAGGTGACAGAAGTTGATTTCGGAGCATGATTTTTGTACAGGAGCTTCAACCGTTTTGCGGCATATGAGACATTCCCTAAGCCCCAGACCCATCGATTTTGGTCAAGAATTACAATTCCAAAAGTGCCCCAATTTCTGCTTTAAACTTTATGTACCATCCCAAAATGTATCACTGAGGTGACAGAAGTTGATTTCGGAGCATGATTTTTGAACAGGAGCATCAACCGTTTTGCAGCATATGAGAAATTCCCTAAGCCCCGGACCCATCGATTTTGGTCAAAAATTAAAATTCCAAAAGTGCCCCAAATTCTGCTATAAACTTAAGGTACTATCCCAAAATGTATCACTGAGGTGACAGAAGTTGATTTCGGAGCATGATTTTTGAACAGGAGCTTCAACAGTTTTGCGGCATATAAAAAATTCCCTAAGCCCCGGTCCCATCGATTTTGGTCAAACATGAAAATTCCAAAGGTGCCCCAATTTCTGCTTTAAACTTTAGGTACCATCCCAAAATGTATCACTAGGGTTACATAAGTTGATTTCGGAGCATGATTTTTGAACAGGAGCTTCAACCGTTTTGCAGCATATGAGAAATTTTCTAAACCCCGGACCAATCGATTTTGGTCAAAAATGAAAATTCCAAAAGTGCCCCAATTTCTGCTTTAAACTTTAGGTACCATCCCAAAATGTATCACTAATGTGACAGAAGTTGATTTTGGAGCATGATTTTTGAACAGGAGCATCAACCGTTTTGCAGCATATGAGAAATTCCCTAAGCCCCGGACCCATCGATTTTAGTCAAATATGAAAATTCCAAAAGTGCCCCAATTTCTGCTTTAAACTTTAGGTACCATCCCAAAATGTATCACTGAGGTGACAGAAGTTGATTTCGGACCATGATTTTTGAACAGGAGCTTCAACCATTTTGCGGCATATGAGAAATTCCCTAAGCCCCGGACCCATCGATTTTGGTAAAAATGAAAATTCCAAAAGTGCACAATTTCTGCTTTAAACTTTAGGTACCTTCACAAAATGTATCACTGAGGTGACAGAAGTTGATTACGGAGCATGAGTTTTGAACAGGAGCATCAACCGTTTTGCAGCATATGAGAAATTCCCTAAGCCCCGGACCCATCGATTTTGGTCAAAAATTACAATTCCAAAAGTGCCCCAATTTCTACTTTAAACTTTAGGTACCGTCCCAAAATGTATCACTGGTGTGACAGAAGTTGATTTCGGAGCATGATTTTTAACAGGAGCTTCAACCGTTTTGCGGCATATGAGAAATTCCCTGAGCCCCACACCCATTGATTTTGGTCAAAATGAAAATTCCAAAAGTGCCCCAATTTCTGCTTTAAACTTTAGGTACCATCCCAAAAAGTATCACCGAGGTGACAGAAGTTGATTTCGGAGCATGATTTTTGTACAGGAGCTTCAACCGTTTTGCGGCATATGAGACATTCCCTAAGCCCCAGACCCATCGATTTTGGTCAAGAATTACAATTCCAAAAGTGCCCCAATTTCTGCTTTAAACTTTATGTACCATCCCAAAATGTATCACTGAGGTGACAGAAGTTGATTTCGGAGCATGATTTTTGAACAGGAGCATCAACCGTTTTGCAGCATATGAGAAATTCCCTAAGCCCCGGACCCATCGATTTTGGTCAAAAATTAAAATTCCAAAAGTGCCCCAAATTCTGCTATAAACTTAAGGTACCATCCCAAAATGTATCACTGAGGTGACAGAAGTTGATTTCGGAGCATGATTTTTGAACAGGAGCTTCAACAGTTTTGCATCATATAAAAAATTCCCTAAGCCCCGGACCCATCGATTTTGGTCAAAAATGAAAATTCCAAAGATGCCCCAATTTCTGCTTTAAACTTTAGGTACCATCCCAAAATGTATCACTGAGGTGACAGAAGTTGATTACGGAGCATGCTTTTTGAACAGGAGCTTCAACCGTTTTGCGGCATATGAGAAATTCCCTAAGCCCCGGACATATCGATTTTGGTCAAAAATGAAAATTCCAAAAGTTCCCCAATTTCAGCTTTAAACTTAAGGTACCTTACCAAAATATATCACTGAGGTGACAGAAGTTGATTTCGGAGCATGAATTTTGAAAAGGAGCTTCAACCGTTTTGCGGCATATGAGAAATTCCCTAAGCCCCGAACCCATCGATTTTGGTCAAAAATTAAAATTCCAAAAGTGCCCAATTTCTGCTTTAAACTTTAGATACCATCCCAAAATGTATCACTAGGGTTACAGAAGTTGATTTCGGAGCATGATTTTTGAACAGGAGCATCAACCGTTTTGCAGCATATGAGAAATTTCCTAAGCCCCGGACCAATCGATTTTGGTCAAAAATTAAAATTCCAAAAGTGCCCCAATTTCTGCTTTAAACTTTAGGTACCGTCCGAAAATGTATCACTAAGGTGACAGAAGTTGATTTTGGAGCATGATTTTTGAACAGGAGCATCAACCGTTTTGCAGCATATGAGAAATTCCCTAAGCCCCGACCCATCGATTTTAGTCAAAAATGAAAATTCCAAAAGTGCCCCAATTTCTGCTTTAAACTTTAGGTACCATCCCAAAATGTATCACTGAGGTGACAGAAGTTAATTTCGGACCATGATTTTTGAACAGGAGCTTCAACCATTTTGCGGCATATGAGAAATTCCCTAAGCCCCGGACCCATCGATTTTGGTAAAAATGAAAATTCCAAAAGTGCACAATTTCTGCTTTAAACTTTAGGTACCTTCACAAAATGTATCACTGAGGTGACAGAAGTTGATTTCGGAGCATGATTTTTTAACAGGAGCTTCAACTGTTTTGCGGCATATGAGAAATTCCCTAAGCCCCGGACCCATCGATTTTGGTCAAAAATGAAAATTCCAAAAGTGCACAATTTCTGCTTTAAACTTTAGGTACCATCCCAAAATGTATCACTGGGGGTTATAGAAGTTGATTTCGGAGCATGATTTTTTAACAGGAGCTTCAACAGTTTTGCGGCATATGAGAAATTCCCTAAGCCCCGGACCCATCGATTTTGGTCAAAATGAAAATTCCAAATGAGCCCCAATTTATGCTTTAAACTTTAGGTACCTTCACAAAATGTATCACTGAGGTGACAGAAGTTGATTTCAGAGCATCATTTTTGAACAGGAGCTTCAACCGTTTTGCGGCATATGAGAAATTCCCTAAGCCCCGGACCCATCGATTTTGGTCAAAAATTAAAATTCCAAAAGTGCCCCAATTTCTGCTATAAACTTAAGGTACCATCCCAAAATGTATCACTGAGGTGGCAGAAGTTGATTTCGGAGCATGATTTTTGAACAGGAGCTTCAACAGTTTTGCATCATATAAAAAATTCCCTAAGCCCCGGTCCCATTGATTTTGGTCAAAAATTAAAATTCCAAAAGTGCCCAATTTCTGCTTTAAACTTTAGATACCATCCCAAAATGTATCACTAGGGTTACAGAAGTTGATTTCGGAGCATGATTTTTGAACAGGAGCATCAACCGTTTTGAAGCATATGAGAAATTTCCTAAGCCCCGGACCAATTGATTTTGGTCAAAAATGAAAATTCCAAAAGTGCCCCAATTTCTGCTTTAAATTTTAGGTACCATCCCAAAATGTATCACTGGGGTTATAGAAGTTGATTTCGGAGCATGATTTTTTAACAGGAGCTTCAACAGTTTTGCGGCATATGAGAAATTCCCTAAGCCCCGGACCCATCGATTTTGGTCAAAATGAAAATTCCAAATGTGCCCCAATTTATGCTTTAAACTTTAGGTACCTTCACAAAATGTATCACTGAGGTGACAGAAGTTGATTTCGGAGCATCATTTTTGAACAGGAGCTTCAACCGTTTTGCGGCATATGAGAAATTCCCTAAGCCCCGGACCCATCGATTTTGGTCAAAAATTAAAATTCCAAAAGTGCCCCAAATTCTGCTATAAACTTAAGGTACCATCCCAAAATGTATCACTGAGGTGACAGAAGTTGATTTCGGAGCATGATTTTTGAACAGGAGCTTCAACAGTTTTGCATCATATAAAAAATTCCCTAAGCCCCGGACCCATCGATTTTGGTCAAAAATGAAAATTCCAAAGATGCCCCAATTTCTGCTTTAAACTTTAGGTACCATCCCAAAATGTATCACTGAGGTGACAGAAGTTGATTACGGAGCATGCTTTTTGAACAGGAGCTTCAACCGTTTTGCGGCATATGAGAAATTCCCTAAGCCCCGGACCCATCGATTTTGGTCAAAAATGAAAATTCCAAAAGTTCCCCAATTTCAGCTTTAAACTTAAGGTACCTTACCAAAATATATCACTGAGGTGACAGAAGTTGATTTCGGAGCATGAATTTTGAAAAGGAGCTTCAACCGTTTTGCGGCATATGAGAAATTCCCTAAGCCCCGAACCCATCGATTTTGGTCAAAAATTAAAATTCCAAAAGTGCCCAATTTCTGCTTTAAACTTTAGATACCATCCCAAAATGTATCACTAGGGTTACAGAAGTTGATTTCGGAGCATGATTTTTGAACAGGAGCATCAACCGTTTTGCAGCATATGAGAAATTTCCTAAGCCCCGGACCAATCGATTTTGGTCAAAAATGAAAATTCCAAAAGTGCCCCAATTTCTGCTTTAAACTTTAGGTACCGTCCGAAAATGTATCACTAAGGTGACAGAAGTTGATTTTGGAGCATGATTTTTGAACAGGAGCATCAACCGTTTTGCAGCATATGAGAAATTCCCTAAGCCCCGACCCATCGATTTTAGTCAAAAATGAAAATTCCAAAAGTGCCCCAATTTCTGCTTTAAACTTTAGGTACCATCCCAAAATGTATCACTGAGGTGACAGAAGTTAATTTCGGACCATGATTTTTGAACAGGAGCTTCAACCATTTTGCGGCATATGAGAAATTCCCTAAGCCCCGGACCCATCGATTTTGGTAAAAATGAAAATTCCAAAAGTGCACAATTTCTGCTTTAAACTTTAGGTACCTTCACAAAATGTATCACTGAGGTGACAGAAGTTGATTTCGGAGCATGATTTTTTAACAGGAGCTTCAACTGTTTTGTGGCATATGAGAAATTCCCTAAGCCCCGGACCCATCGATTTTGGTCAAAAATGAAAATTCCAAAAGTGCACAATTTCTGCTTTAAACTTTAGGTACCATCCCAAAATGTATCACTGGGGGTTATAGAAGTTGATTTCGGAGCATGATTTTTTAACAGGAGCTTCAACAGTTTTGCGGCATATGAGAAATTCCCTAAGCCCCGGACCCATCGATTTTGGTCAAAATGAAAATTCCAAATGAGCCCCAATTTATGCTTTAAACTTTAGGTACCTTCACAAAATGTATTACTGAGGTGACAGAAGTTGATTTCAGAGCATCATTTTTGAACAGGAGCTTCAACCGTTTTGCGGCATATGAGAAATTCCCTAAGCCCCGGACCCATCGATTTTGGTCAAAAAATAAAATTCCAAAAGTGCCCCAATTTCTGCTATAAACTTAAGGTACCATCCCAAAATGTATCACTGAGGTGACAGAAGTTGATTTCGGAGCATGATTTTTGAACAGGAGCTTCAACAGTTTTGCATCATATAAAAAATTCCCTAAGCCCCGGTCCCATTGATTTTGGTCAAAAATTAAAATTCCAAAAGTGCCCAATTTCTGCTTTAAACTTTAGATACCATCCCAAAATGTATCACTAGGGTTACAGAAGTTGATTTCGGAGCATGATTTTTGAACAGGAGCATCAACCGTTTTGAAGCATATGAGAAATTTCCTAAGCCCCGGACCAATTGATTTTGGTCAAAAATGAAAATTCCAAAAGTGCCCCAATTTCTGCTTTAAACTTTAGGTACCGTCCCAAAATGTATCACTGAGGTGACAGAAGTTGATTTTGGAGCATGATTTTTGAACAGGAGCATCAACCGTTTTGCAGCATATGAGAAATTCCCTTAGCCCCGGACCCATCGATTTTGGTCAAAATGAAAATTCCAAATGTGCCCCAATTTCTGCTTTAAACTTTAGGTACCTTCACAAAATGTATCACTGAGGTGACAGAAATTGATTACGGAGCATGATTTTTGAACAGGAGCTTCAACCGTTTTGCGGCATATGAGAAATTCCCTAAGCCCCGGACCCATCGATATTGGTAAAAATGAAAATTCCAAACGTGCACAATTTCTGCTTTAAACTTTAGCTACCTTCACAAAATGTATCACTGAGGTGACAGAAGTTGATTTCGGAGCATGATTTTTGAACAGGAGCATCAACCGTTTTGCAGCATATGAGAAATTCCCTAAGCCCCGGACCCATCGATTTTGGTCAAAATGAAAATTCCAAATGTGTCCCAATTTCTGCTTTAAACTTTAGGTACCTTCACAAAATGTATCACTGAGGTGACAGAAGTTAATTTCGGAGCATGATTTTTTAAAAGGAGCTTCAACCGTTTTGCGGCATATGAGAAATTCCCTAAGCCCCGGACCCATCGATTTTGGTCAAAAATGAAAATTCCAAAAGTTCCCCAATTTCAGCTTTAAACTTAAGGTACCTTACCAAAATAACTCACTGAGGTGACAGAAGTTGATTTCGGAGCATGAATTTTGAACAGGATCTTCAACCGTTTTGCAGCATATGAAAAATTCCCTAAGCCCCGGTCCCATCGATTTTGGTCAAAAATGAAAATTCCAAAAGTGCCCCAATTTCTGCTTTAAACTTTAGGTACCGTCCCAAAATGTATCACTGGTGTGACAGAAGTTGATTTCGGAGCATGATTTTTAACAGGAGCTTCAACCGTTTTGCGGCATATGA
Source organism: Pseudophryne corroboree (assembly GCF_028390025.1). Lineage (NCBI taxonomy): Eukaryota > Metazoa > Chordata > Amphibia > Anura > Myobatrachidae > Pseudophryne > Pseudophryne corroboree. The sequence goes on from NC_086450.1 coordinate 144,060,418, forward strand.
GAAATTCCCTGAGCCCCACACCCATTGATTTTGGTCAAAATGAAAATTCCAAAAGTGCCCCAATTTCTGCTTTAAACTTTAGGTACCATCCCAAAAAGTATCACCGAGGTGACAGAAGTTGATTTCGGAGCATGATTTTTGTACAGGAGCTTCAACCGTTTTGCGGCATATGAGACATTCCCTAAGCCCCAGACCCATCGATTTTGGTCAAGAATTACAATTCCAAAAGTGCCCCAATTTCTGCTTTAAACTTTATGTACCATCCCAAAATGTATCACTGAGGTGACAGAAGTTGATTTCGGAGCATGATTTTTGAACAGGAGCATCAACCGTTTTGCAGCATATGAGAAATTCCCTAAGCCCCGGACCCATCGATTTTGGTCAAAAATTAAAATTCCAAAAGTGCCCCAAATTCTGCTATAAACTTAAGGTACTATCCCAAAATGTATCACTGAGGTGACAGAAGTTGATTTCGGAGCATGATTTTTGAACAGGAGCTTCAACAGTTTTGCGGCATATAAAAAATTCCCTAAGCCCCGGTCCCATCGATTTTGGTCAAACATGAAAATTCCAAAGGTGCCCCAATTTCTGCTTTAAACTTTAGGTACCATCCCAAAATGTATCACTAGGGTTACATAAGTTGATTTCGGAGCATGATTTTTGAACAGGAGCTTCAACCGTTTTGCAGCATATGAGAAATTTTCTAAACCCCGGACCAATCGATTTTGGTCAAAAATGAAAATTCCAAAAGTGCCCCAATTTCTGCTTTAAACTTTAGGTACCATCCCAAAATGTATCACTAATGTGACAGAAGTTGATTTTGGAGCATGATTTTTGGACAGGAGCATCAACCGTTTTGCAGCATATGAGAAATTCCCTAAGCCCCGGACCCATCGATTTTAGTCAAATATGAAAATTCCAAAAGTGCCCCAATTTCTGCTTTAAACTTTAGGTACCATCCCAAAATGTATCACTGAGGTGACAGAAGTTGATTTCGGACCATGATTTTTGAACAGGAGCTTCAACCATTTTGCGGCATATGAGAAATTCCCTAAGCCCCGGACCCATCGATTTTGGTAAAAATGAAAATTCCAAAAGTGCACAATTTCTGCTTTAAACTTTAGGTACCTTCACAAAATGTATCACTGAGGTGACAGAAGTTGATTACGGAGCATGAGTTTTGAACAGGAGCATCAACCGTTTTGCAGCATATGAGAAATTCCCTAAGCCCCGGACCCATCGATTTTGGTCAAAAATGAAAATTCCAAAAGTTCCCCAATTTCAGCTTTAAACTTAAGGTACCTTACCAAAATATATCACTGAGGTGACAGAAGTTGATTTCGGAGCATGAATTTTGAACAGGAGCTTCAACCGTTTTGCAGCATATGAGAAATTCCCTAAGCCCCGGACCCATCGATTTTGGTCAAAAATTAAAATTCCAAAAGTGCCCAATTTCTGCTTTAAACTTTAGATACCATCCCAAGATGTATCACTAGGGTTACAGAAGTTGATTTCGGAGCATGATTTTTGAACAGGAGCATCAACCGTTTTGCAGCATATGAGAAATTTCCTAAGCCCAAGACCCATCGATTTTGGTCAAAAATTAAAATTCCAAAAGTGCCCCAATTTCTGCTTTAAACATTAGGTACCATCGCAAAATGTTTCACTGGTGTGACAGAAGTTGATTTCGGAGCATGATTTTTGAACAGGAGCTTCAACCGTTTTGCGGCATATGAGACATTCCCTAAGCCCCGGACCCATCGATTGTGGTCAAAAATTACAATTCCAAAAGTGCCCCAATTTCTACTTTAAACTTTAGGTACCATCCCAAAATGTATCACTAAGGTGACAGAAGTTGATTTCGGAGCATGATTTTTGAACAGGAGCATCAACCGTTTTGCAGCATAAGAGAAATTCCCTAAGCCCCGGACCCATCGATTTTGGTCAAAAATTAAAATTCCAAAAGTGCCCCAATTTCTGCTATAAACTTAAGGTACCATCCCAAAATGTATCACTAAGGTGACAGAAGTTGATTTCGGAGCATGAATTTTGAACAGGAGCTTCAACCGTTTTGCGGCATATGAGAAAATCCCTAAGCCCCGGACCCATCGATTTTGGTCAAAAATTAAAATTCCAAAAGTGCCCAATTTCTGCTTTAAACTTTAGATACCATCCCAAAATGTATCACTAGGGTTACAGAAGTTGATTTCGGAGCATGATTTTTGAACAGGAGCATCAACCGTTTTGCAGCATATGAGAAATTCCCTAAACCCCGGACCAATCGATTTTGGTCAAAAATGAAAATTCCAAAAGTGCCCCAATTTCTGCTTTAAACTTTAGGTACCATCCCAAAATGTATCACTGAGGTGACAGAAGTTGATTTCGGACCATGATTTTTGAACAGGAGCATCAACCGTTTTGCAGCATATGAGAAATTCCCTAAGCCCCGGACCCATCGATTTTAGTCAAAAATGAAAATTCCAAAAGTGCCCAATTTCTGCTTTAAACTTTAGATACCATCCCAAAATGTATCACTAGGGTTACAGAAGTTGATTTCGGAGCATGATTTTTGAACAGGAGCATCAACCGTTTTGCAGCATATGAGAAATTCCCTAAGCCCCGGACCCATCGATTTTAGTCAAAAATGAAAATTCCAAAAGTGCCCCAATTTCTGCTTTAAACTTTAGGTACCATCCCAAAATGTATCACTGAGGTGACAGAAGTTAATTTCGGACCATGATTTTTGAACAGGAGCTTCAACCATTTTGCGGCATATGAGAAATTCCCTAAGCCCCGGACCCATCGATTTTGGTAAAAATGAAAATTCCAAAAGTGCACAATTTCTGCTTTAAACTTTAGGTACCTTCACAAAATGTATCACTGAGGTGACAGAAGTTGATTTCGGAGCATGATTTTTTAACAGGAGCTTCAACTGTTTTGCGGCATATGAGAAATTCCCTAAGCCCCGGACCCATCGATTTTGGTCAAAAATGAAAATTCCAAAAGTGCACAATTTCTGCTTTAAACTTTAGGTACCATCCCAAAATGTATCACTGGGGGTTATAGAAGTTGATTTCGGAGCATGATTTTTTAACAGGAGCTTCAACAGTTTTGCGGCATATGAGAAATTCCCTAAGCCCCGGACCCATCGATTTTGGTCAAAATGAAAATTCCAAATGAGCCCCAATTTATGCTTTAAACTTTAGGTACCTTCACAAAATGTATCACTGAGGTGACAGAAGTTTATTTCAGAGCATCATTTTTGAACAGGAGCTTCAACCGTTTTGCGGCATATGAGAAATTCCCTAAGCCCCGGACCCATCGATTTTGGTCAAAAATTAAAATTCCAAAAGTGCCCCAATTTCTGCTATAAACTTAAGGTACCATCCCAAAATGTATCACTAGGGTTACAGAAGTTGATTTCGCAGCATGATTTTTGAACAGGAGCATCAACCGTTTTGAAGCATATGAGAAATTTCCTAAGCCCCGGACCAATCGATTTTGGTCAAAATGAAAATTCCAAATGTGCCCCAATTTCTGCTTTAAACTTTAGGTACCTTCACAAAATGTATCACTGAGGTGACAGAAATTGATTACGGAGCATGATTTTTGAACAGGAGCTTCAACCGTTTTGCGGAATATGAGAAATTCCCTAAGCCCCGGACCCATCGATATTAGTAAAAATGAAAATTCCAAACGTGCACAATTTCTGCTTTAAACTTTAGCTACCTTCACAAAATGTATCACTGAGGTGACAGAAGTTGATTTCGGAGCATGATTTTTGAACAGGAGCATCAACCGTTTTGCAGCATATGAGAAATTCCCTAAGCCCCGGACCCATCGATTTTGGTCAAAATGAAAATTCCAAATGTGTCCCAATTTCTGCTTTAAACTTTAGGTACCTTCACAAAATGTATCACTGAGGTGACAGAAGTTGATTTCGGAGCATGATTTTTTAAAAGGAGCTTCAACCGTTTTGCGGCATATGAGAAATTCCCTAAGCCCCGGACCCATCGATTTTGGTCAAAAATGAAAATTCCAAAAGTTCCCCAATTTCAGCTTTAAACTTAAGGTACCTTACCAAAATAACTCACTGAGGTGACAGAAGTTGATTTCGGAGCATGAATTTTGAACAGGATCTTCAACCGTTTTGCAGCATATGAAAAATTCCCTAAGCCCCGGTCCCATCGATTTTGGTCAAAAATGAAAATTCCAAAAGTGCCCCAATTTCTGCTTTAAACTTTAGGTACCGTCCCAAAATGTATCACTGGTGTGACAGAAGTTGATTTCGGAGCATGATTTTTAACAGGAGCTTCAACCGTTTTGCGGCATATGAGAAATTCCCTGAGCCCCACACCCATTGATTTTGGTCAAAATGAAAATTCCAAAAGTGCCCCAATTTCTGCTTTAAACTTTAGGTACCATCCCAAAAAGTATCACCGAGGTGACAGAAGTTGATTTCGGAGCATGATTTTTGTACAGGAGCTTCAACCGTTTTGCGGCATATGAGACATTCCCTAAGCCCCAGACCCATCGATTTTGGTCAAGAATTACAATTCCAAAAGTGCCCCAATTTCTGCTTTAAACTTTATGTACCATCCCAAAATGTATCACTGAGGTGACAGAAGTTGATTTCGGAGCATGATTTTTGAACAGGAGCATCAACCGTTTTGCAGCATATGAGAAATTCCCTAAGCCCCGGACCCATCGATTTTGGTCAAAAATTAAAATTCCAAAAGTGCCCCAAATTCTGCTATAAACTTAAGGTACTATCCCAAAATGTATCACTGAGGTGACAGAAGTTGATTTCGGAGCATGATTTTTGAACAGGAGCTTCAACAGTTTTGCGGCATATAAAAAATTCCCTAAGCCCCGGTCCCATCGATTTTGGTCAAACATGAAAATTCCAAAGGTGCCCCAATTTCTGCTTTAAACTTTAGATACCATCCCAAAATGTATCACTAGGGTTACATAAGTTGATTTCGGAGCATGATTTTTGAACAGGAGCTTCAACCGTTTTGCAGCATATGAGAAATTTTCTAAACCCCGGACCAATCGATTTTGGTCAAAAATGAAAATTCCAAAAGTGCCCCAATTTCTGCTTTAAACTTTAGGTACCATCCCAAAATGTATCACTAATGTGACAGAAGTTGATTTTGGAGCATGATTTTTGAACAGGAGCATCAACCGTTTTGCAGCATATGAGAAATTCCCTAAGCCCCGGACCCATCGATTTTAGTCAAATATGAAAATTCCAAAAGTGCCCCAATTTCTGCTTTAAACTTTAGGTACCATCCCAAAATGTATCACTGAGGTGACAGAAGTTGATTTCGGACCATGATTTTTGAACAGGAGCTTCAACCATTTTGCGGCATATGAGAAATTCCCTAAGCCCCGGACCCATCGATTTTGGTAAAAATGAAAATTCCAAAAGTGCACAATTTCTGCTTTAAACTTTAGGTACCTTCACAAAATGTATCACTGAGGTGACAGAAGTTGATTACGGAGCATGAGTTTTGAACAGGAGCATCAACCGTTTTGCAGCATATGAGAAATTCCCTAAGCCCCGGACCCATCGATTTTGGTCAAAAATGAAAATTCCAAAAGTTCCCCAATTTCAGCTTTAAACTTAAGGTACCTTACCAAAATATATCACTGAGGTGACAGAAGTTGATTTCGGAGCATGAATTTTGAACAGGAGCTTCAACCGTTTTGCAGCATATGAGAAATTCCCTAAGCCCCGGACCCATCGATTTTGGTCAAAAATTAAAATTCCAAAAGTGCCCAATTTCTGCTTTAAACTTTAGATACCATCCCAAGATGTATCACTAGGGTTACAGAAGTTGATTTCGGAGCATGATTTTTGAACAGGAGCATCAACCGTTTTGCAGCATATGAGAAATTTCCTAAGCCCAAGACCCATCGATTTTGGTCAAAAATTAAAATTCCAAAAGTGCCCCAATTTCTGCTTTAAACATTAGGTACCATCGCAAAATGTTTCACTGGTGTGACAGAAGTTGATTTCGGAGCATGATTTTTGAACAGGAGCTTCAACCGTTTTGCGGCATATGAGACATTCCCTAAGCCCCGGACCCATCGATTGTGGTCAAAAATTACAATTCCAAAAGTGCCCCAATTTCTACTTTAAACTTTAGGTACCATCCCAAAATGTATCACTAAGGTGACAGAAGTTGATTTCGGAGCATGATTTTTGAACAGGAGCATCAACCGTTTTGCAGCATAAGAGAAATTCCCTAAGCCCCGGACCCATCGATTTTGGTCAAAAATTAAAATTCCAAAAGTGCCCCAATTTCTGCTATAAACTTAAGGTACCATCCCAAAATGTATCACTAAGGTGACAGAAGTTGATTTCGGAGCATGATTTTTGAACAGGAGCATCAACCGTTTTGCAGCATATGAGAAATTCCCTAAGCCCCGGACCCATCGATTTTGGTCAAAAATGAAAATTCCAAAGGTGCCCCAATTTCTGCTTTAAACTTTAGGTACCATCCCAAAATGTATCACTGAGGTGACAGAAGTTAATTTCGGACCATGATTTTTGAACAGGAGCTTCAACCATTTTGCGGCATATGAGAAATTCCCTAAGCCCCGGACCCATCGATTTTGGTAAAAATGAAAATTCCAAAAGTGCACAATTTCTGCTTTAAACTTTAGGTACCTTCACAAAATGTATCACTGAGGTGACAGAAGTTGATTTCGGAGCATGATTTTTTAACAGGAGCTTCAACTGTTTTGCGGCATATGAGAAATTCCCTAAGCCCCGGACCCATCGATTTTGGTCAAAAATGAAAATTCCAAAAGTGCACAATTTCTGCTTTAAACTTTAGGTACCATCCCAAAATGTATCACTGGGGGTTATAGAAGTTGATTTCGGAGCATGATTTTTTAACAGGAGCTTCAACAGTTTTGCGGCATATGAGAAATTCCCTAAGCCCTGGACCCATCGATTTTGGTCAAAATGAAAATTTCAAATGAGCCCCAATTTATGCTTTAAACTTTAGGTACCTTCACAAAATGTATCACTGAGGTGACAGAAGTTTATTTCAGAGCATCATTTTTGAACAGGAGCTTCAACCGTTTTGCGGCATATGAGAAATTCCCTAAGCCCCGGACCCATCGATTTTGGTCAAAAATTAAAATTCCAAAAGTGCCCCAATTTCTGCTATAAACTTAAGGTACCATCCCAAAATGTATCACTAGGGTTACAGAAGTTGATTTCGCAGCATGATTTTTGAACAGGAGCATCAACCGTTTTGAAGCATATGAGAAATTTCCTAAGCCCCGGACCAATTGATTTTGGTCAAAAATGAAAATTCCAAAAGTGCCCCAATTTCTGCTTTAAACTTTAGGTACCGTCCCAAAATGTATCACTGAGGTGACAGAAGTTGATTTTGGAGCATGATTTTTGAACAGGAGCATCAACCGTTTTGCAGCATATGAGAAATTCCCTTAGCCCCGGACCCATCGATTTTGGTCAAAATGAAAATTCCAAATGTGCCCCAATTTCTGCTTTAAACTTTAGGTACCTTCACAAAATGTATCACTGAGGTGACAGAAATTGATTACGGAGCATGATTTTTGAACAGGAGCTTCAACCGTTTTGCGGCATATGAGAAATTCCCTAAGCCCCGGACCCATCGATATTAGTAAAAATGAAAATTCCAAACGTGCACAATTTCTGCTTTAAACTTTAGCTACCTTCACAAAATGTATCACTGAGGTGACAGAAGTTGATTTCGGAGCATGATTTTTGAACAGGAGCATCAACCGTTTTGCAGCATATGAGAAATTCCCTAAGCCCCGGACCCATCGATTTTGGTCAAAATGAAAATTCCAAATGTGTCCCAATTTCTGCTTTAAACTTTAGGTACCTTCACAAAATGTATCACTGAGGTGACAGAAGTTGATTTCGGAGCATGATTTTTTAAAAGGAGCTTCAACCGTTTTGCGGCATATGAGAAATTCCCTAAGCCCCGGACCCATCGATTTTGGTCAAAAATGAAAATTCCAAAAGTTCCCCAATTTCAGCTTTAAACTTAAGGTACCATCCCAAAATGTATCACTAGGGTTACAGAAGTTGATTTCGGAGCATGATTTTTGAACAGGAGCATCAACCGTTTTGCAGCATATGAGAAATTTCCTAAGCCCCGGACCAATCGATATTGGTCAAAATTGAAAATTCCAAAAGTGCCCCAATTTCTGCTTTAAACTTTAGGTACCGTCCCAAAATGTATCACTGGTGTGACAGAAGTTGATTTCGGAGCATGGTTTTTTAACAGGAGCTTCAACCGTTTTGCGGCATATGAGAAATTCCCTGAGCCCCACACCCATTGATTTTGGTCAAAATGAAAATTCCAAAAGTGCCCCAATTTCTGCTTTAAACTTTAGGTACCATCCCAAAAAGTATCACCGAGGTGACAGAAGTTGATTTCGGAGCATGATTTTTGTACAGGAGCTTCAACCGTTTTGCGGCATATGAGACATTCCCTAAGCCCCAGACCCATCGATTTTGGTCAAGAATTACAATTCCAAAAGTGCCCCAATTTCTGCTTTAAACTTTATGTACCATCCCAAAATGTATCACTGAGGTGACAGAAGTTGATTTCGGAGCATGATTTTTGAACAGGAGCATCAACCGTTTTGCAGCATATGAGAAATTCCCTAAGCCCCGGACCCATCGATTTTGGTCAAAAATTAAAATTCCAAAAGTGCCCCAAATTCTGCTATAAACTTAAGGTACTATCCCAAAATGTATCACTGAGGTGACAGAAGTTGATTTCGGAGCATGATTTTTGAACAGGAGCTTCAACAGTTTTGCGGCATATAAAAAATTCCCTAAGCCCCGGTCCCATCGATTTTGGTCAAACATGAAAATTCCAAAGGTGCCCCAATTTCTGCTTTAAACTTTAGGTACCATCCCAAAATGTATCACTGAGGTGACAGAAGTTGATTACGGAGCATGATTTTTGAACAGGAGCTTCAACCGTTTTGCGGCATATGAGAAATTCCCTAAGCCCCGGACCCATCGATTTTGGTCAAAAATGAAAATTCCAAAAGTTCCCCAATTTCAGCTTTAAACTTAAGGTACCTTACCAAAATATATCACTGAGGTGACAGAAGTTGATTTCGGAGCATGAATTTTGAACAGGAGCTTCAACCGTTTTGCGGCATATGAGAAAATCCCTAAGCCCCGGACCCATCGATTTTGGTCAAAAATTAAAATTCCAAAAGTGCCCAATTTCTGCTTTAAACTTTAGATACCATCCCAAAATGTATCACTAGGGTTACAGAAGTTGATTTCGGAGCATGATTTTTGAACAGGAGCTTCAACCGTTTTGCAGCATATGAGAAATTTTCTAAACCCCGGACCAATCGATTTTGGTCAAAAATGAAAATTCCAAAAGTGCCCCAATTTCTGCTTTAAACTTTAGGTACCATCCCAAAATGTATCACTAATGTGACAGAAGTTGATTTTGGAGCATGATTTTTGAACAGGAGCATCAACCGTTTTGCAGCATATGAGAAATTCCCTAAGCCCCGGACCCATCGATTTTAGTCAAAAATGAAAATTCCAAAAGTGCCCCAATTTCTGCTTTAAACTTTAGGTACCATCCCAAAATGTATCACTGAGGTGACAGAAGTTGATTTCGGACCATGATTTTTGAACAGGAGCATCAACCGTTTTGCAGCATATGAGAAATTCCCTAAGCCCCGGACCCATCGATTTTGGTCAAAATGAAAATTCCAAATGTGCCCCAATTTCTGCTTTAAACTATAGGTACCTTCACAAAATGTATCACTGAGGTGACAGAAGTTGATTACGGAGCATGATTTTTGAACAGGAGCTTCAACCGTTTTGCGGCATATGAGAAATTCCCTAAGCCCCGGTCCCATCGATTTTGGTCAAAAATGAAAATTCCAAAGGTGCCCCAATTTCTGCTTTAAACTTTAGGTACCATTCCAAAATGTATCACTGAGGTGACAGAAGTTGATTACGGAGCATGATTTTTTAACAGGAGCTTCAATCGTTTTGAAGAATATGAGAAATTCCCTAAGCCCCGGACCCATCGATTTTGGTCAAAAATGAAAATTCCAAAAGTTCCCCAATTTCAGCTTTAAACTTAAGGTACCTTACCAAAATATATCACTGAGGTGAGAGAAGTTGATTTCGGAGCATGAATTTTGAACAGGAGCTTCAACCGTTTTGCAGCATATGAGAAATTCCCTAAGCCCCGGACCCATCGATTTTGGTCAAAAATTAAAATTCCAAAAGTGCCCAATTTCTGCTTTAAACTTTAGATACCATCCCAAGATGTATCACTGAGGTGACAGAAGTTGATTTCGCAGCATGATTTTTGAACAGGAGCATCAACCGTTTTGAAGCATATGAGAAATTTCCTAAGCCCCGGACCAATTGATTTTGGTCAAAAATGAAAATTCCAAAAGTGCCCCAATTTCTGCTTTAAACTTTAGGTACCGTCCCAAAATGTATCACTGAGGTGACAGAAGTTGATTTTGGAGCATGATTTTTGAACAGGAGCATCAACCGTTTTGCAGCATATGAGAAATTCCCTTAGCCCCGGACCCATCGATTTTGGTCAAAATGAAAATTCCAAATGTGCCCCAATTTCTGCTTTAAACTTTAGGTACCTTCACAAAATGTATCACTGAGGTGACAGAAATTGATTACGGAGCATGATTTTTGAACAGGAGCTTCAACCGTTTTGTGGCATATGAGAAATTCCCTAAGCCCCGGACCCATCGATATTAGTAAAAATGAAAATTCCAAACGTGCACAATTTCTGCTTTAAACTTTAGCTACCTTCACAAAATGTATCACTGAGGTGACAGAAGTTGATTTCGGAGCATGATTTTTGAACAGGAGCATCAACCGTTTTGCAGCATATGAGAAATTCCCTAAGCCCCGGACCCATCGATTTTGGTCAAAATGAAAATTCCAAATGTGTCCCAATTTCTGCTTTAAACTTTAGGTACCTTCACAAAATGTATCACTGAGGTGACAGAAGTTGATTTCGGAGCATGATTTTTTAAAAGGAGCTTCAACCGTTTTGCGGCATATGAGAAATTCCCTAAGCCCCGGACCCATCGATTTTGGTCAAAAATGAAAATTCCAAAAGTTCCCCAATTTCAGCTTTAAACTTAAGGTACCTTACCAAAATAACTCACTGAGGTGACAGAAGTTGATTTCGGAGCATGCATTTTGAACAGGATCTTCAACCGTTTTGCAGCATATGAAAAATTCCCTAAGCCCCGGTCCCATCGATTTTGGTCAAAAATGAAAATTCCAAAAGTGCCCCAATTTCTGCTTTAAACTTTAGGTACCGTCCCAAAATGTATCACTGGTGAGACAGAAGTTGATTTCGGAGCATGATTTTTAACAGGAGCTTCAACCGTTTTGCGGCATATGAGAAATTCCCTGAGCCCCACACCCATTGATTTTGGTCAAAATGAAAATTCCAAAAGTGCCCCAATTTCTGCTTTAAACTTTAGGTACCATCCCAAAAAGTATCACCGAGGTGACAGAAGTTGATTTCGGAGCATGATTTTTGTACAGGAGCTTCAACCGTTTTGCGGCATATGAGACATTCCCTAAGCCCCAGACCCATCGATTTTGGTCAAGAATTACAATTCCAAAAGTGCCCCAATTTCTGCTTTAAACTTTATGTACCATCCCAAAATGTATCACTGAGGTGACAGAAGTTGATTTCGGAGCATGATTTTTGAACAGGAGCATCAACCGTTTTGCAGCATATGAGAAATTCCCTAAGCCCCGGACCCATCGATTTTGGTCAAAAATTAAAATTCCAAAAGTGCCCCAAATTCTGCTATAAACTTAAGGTACTATCCCAAAATGTATCACTGAGGTGACAGAAGTTGATTTCGGAGCATGATTTTTGAACAGGAGCTTCAACAGTTTTGCGGCATATAAAAAATTCCCTAAGCCCCGGTCCCATCGATTTTGGTCAAACATGAAAATTCCAAAGGTGCCCCAATTTCTGCTTTAAACTTTAGGTACCATCCCAAAATGTATCACTAGGGTTACATAAGTTGATTTCGGAGCATGATTTTTGAACAGGAGCTTCAACCGTTTTGCAGCATATGAGAAATTTTCTAAACCCCGGACCAATCGATTTTGGTCAAAAATGAAAATTCCAAAAGTGCCCCAATTTCTGCTTTAAACTTTAGGTACCATCCCAAAATGTATCACTAATGTGACAGAAGTTGATTTTGGAGCATGATTTTTGAACAGGAGCATCAACCGTTTTGCAGCATATGAGAAATTCCCTAAGCCCCGGACCCATCGATTTTAGTCAAATATGAAAATTCCAAAAGTGCCCCAATTTCTGCTTTAAACTTTAGGTACCATCCCAAAATGTATCACTGAGGTGACAGAAGTTGATTTCGGACCATGATTTTTGAACAGGAGCTTCAACCATTTTGCGGCATATGAGAAATTCCCTAAGCCCCGGACCCATCGATTTTGGTAAAAATGAAAATTCCAAAAGTGCACAATTTCTGCTTTAAACTTTAGGTACCTTCACAAAATGTATCACTGAGGTGACAGAAGTTGATTACGGAGCATGAGTTTTGAACAGGAGCATCAACCGTTTTGCAGCATATGAGAAATTCCCTAAGCCCCGGACCCATCGATTTTGGTCAAAAATGAAAATTCCAAAAGTTCCCCAATTTCAGCTTTAAACTTAAGGTACCTTACCAAAATATATCACTGAGGTGACAGAAGTTGATTTCGGAGCATGAATTTTGAACAGGAGCTTCAACCGTTTTGCAGCATATGAGAAATTCCCTAAGCCCCGGACCCATCGATTTTGGTCAAAAATTAAAATTCCAAAAGTGCCCAATTTCTGCTTTAAACTTTAGATACCATCCCAAGATGTATCACTAGGGTTACAGAAGTTGATTTCGGAGCATGATTTTTGAACAGGAGCATCAACCGTTTTACAGCATATGAGAAATTTCCTAAGCCCAAGACCCATCGATTTTGGTCAAAAATTAAAATTCCAAAAGTGCCCCAATTTCTGCTTTAAACATTAGGTACCATCGCAAAATGTTTCACTGGTGTGACAGAAGTTGATTTCGGAGCATGATTTTTGAACAGGAGCTTCAACCGTTTTGCGGCATATGAGACATTCCCTAAGCCCCGGACCCATCGATTGTGGTCAAAAATTACAATTCCAAAAGTGCCCCAATTTCTACTTTAAACTTTAGGTACCATCCCAAAATGTATCACTAAGGTGACAGAAGTTGATTTCGGAGCATGATTTTTGAACAGGAGCATCAACCGTTTTGCAGCATAAGAGAAATTCCCTAAGCCCCGGACCCATCGATTTTGGTCAAAAATTAAAATTCCAAAAGTGCCCCAATTTCTGCTATAAACTTAAGGTACCATCCCAAAATGTATCACTAAGGTGACAGAAGTTGATTTCGGAGCATGATTTTTGAACAGGAGCATCAACCGTTTTGCAGCATATGAGAAATTTCCTAAGCCCCGGACCCATCGATTTTGGTCAAAAATGAAAATTCCAAAGGTGCCCCAATTTCTGCTTTAAACTTTAGGTACCATCCCAAAATGTATCACTGAGGTGACAGAAGTTGATTTCGGAGCATGAATTTTGAACAGGAGCTTCAACCGTTTTGCGGCATATGAGAAAATCCCTAAGCCCCGGACCCATCGATTTTGGTCAAAAATTAAAATTCCAAAAGTGCCCAATTTCTGCTTTAAACTTTAGATACCATCCCAAAATGTATCACTAGGGTTACAGAAGTTGATTTCGGAGCATGATTTTTGAACAGGAGCATCAACCGTTTTGCAGCATATGAGAAATTCCCTAAACCCCGGACCAATCGATTTTGGTCAAAAATGAAAATTCCAAAAGTGCCCCAATTTCTGCTTTAAACTTTAGGTACCATCCCAAAATGTATCACTGAGGTGACAGAAGTTGATTTCGGACCATGATTTTTGAACAGGAGCATCAACCGTTTTGCAGCATATGAGAAATTCCCTAAGCCCCGGACCCATCGATTTTAGTCAAAAATGAAAATTCCAAAAGTGCCCAATTTCTGCTTTAAACTTTAGATACCATCCCAAAATGTATCACTAGGGTTACAGAAGTTGATTTCGGAGCATGATTTTTGAACAGGAGCATCAACCGTTTTGCAGCATATGAGAAATTCCCTAAGCCCCGGACCCATCGATTTTAGTCAAAAATGAAAATTCCAAAAGTGCCCCAATTTCTGCTTTAAACTTTAGGTACCATCCCAAAATGTATCACTGAGGTGACAGAAGTTAATTTCGGACCATGATTTTTGAACAGGAGCTTCAACCATTTTGCGGCATATGAGAAATTCCCTAAGCCCCGGACCCATCGATTTTGGTAAAAATGAAAATTCCAAAAGTGCACAATTTCTGCTTTAAACTTTAGGTACCTTCACAAAATGTATCACTGAGGTGACAGAAGTTGATTTCGGAGCATGATTTTTTAACAGGAGCTTCAACTGTTTTGCGGCATATGAGAAATTCCCTAAGCCCCGGACCCATCGATTTTGGTCAAAAATGAAAATTCCAAAAGTGCACAATTTCTGCTTTAAACTTTAGGTACCATCCCAAAATGTATCACTGGGGGTTATAGAAGTTGATTTCGGAGCATGATTTTTTAACAGGAGCTTCAACAGTTTTGCGGCATATGAGAAATTCCCTAAGCCCCGGACCCATCGATTTTGGTCAAAATGAAAATTCCAAATGAGCCCCAATTTATGCTTTAAACTTTAGGTACCTTCACAAAATGTATCACTGAGGTGACAGAAGTTTATTTCAGAGCATCATTTTTGAACAGGAGCTTCAACCGTTTTGCGGCATATGAGAAATTCCCTAAGCCCCGGACCCATCGATTTTGGTCAAAAATTAAAATTCCAAAAGTGCCCCAATTTCTGCTATAAACTTAAGGTACCATCCCAAAATGTATCACTAGGGTTACAGAAGTTGATTTCGCAGCATGATTTTTGAACAGGAGCATCAACCGTTTTGAAGCATATGAGAAATTTCCTAAGCCCCGGACCAATTGATTTTGGTCAAAAATGAAAATTCCAAAAGTGCCCCAATTTCTGCTTTAAACTTTAGGTACCGTCCCAAAATGTATCACTGAGGTGACAGAAGTTGATTTTGGAGCATGATTTTTGAACAGGAGCATCAACCGTTTTGCAGCATATGAGAAATTCCCTTAGCCCCGGACCCATCGATTTTGGTCAAAATGAAAATTCCAAATGTGCCCCAATTTCTGCTTTAAACTTTAGGTACCTTCACAAAATGTATCACTGAGGTGACAGAAATTGATTAAGGAGCATGATTTTTGAACAGGAGCTTCAACCGTTTTGCGGCATATGAGAAATTCCCTAAGCCCCGGACCCATCGATATTAGTAAAAATGAAAATTCCAAACGTGCACAATTTCTGCTTTAAACTTTAGCTACCTTCACAAAATGTATCACTGAGGTGACAGAAGTTGATTTCGGAGCATGATTTTTGAACAGGAGCATCAACCGTTTTGCAGCATATGAGAAATTCCCTAAGCCCCGGACCCATCGATTTTGGTCAAAATGAAAATTCCAAATGTGTCCCAATTTCTGCTTTAAACTTTAGGTACCTTCACAAAATGTATCACTGAGGTGACAGAAGTTGATTTCGGAGCATGATTTTTTAAAAGGAGCTTCAACCGTTTTGCGACATATGAGAAATTCCCTAAGCCCCGGACCCATCGATTTTGGTCAAAAATGAAAATTCCAAAAGTTCCCCAATTTCAGCTTTAAACTTAAGGTACCTTACCAAAATATATCACTGAGGTGACAGAAGTTGATTTCGGAGCATGAATTTTGAACAGGATCTTCAACCGTTTTGCAGCATATGAAAAATTCCCTAAGCCCCGGTCCCATCGATTTTGGTCAAAAATTAAAATTCCAAAAGTGCCCAATTTCTGCTTTAAACTTTAGATACCATCCCAAAATGTATCACTAGGGTTACAGAAGTTGATTTCGGAGCATGATTTTTGAACAGGAGCATCAACCGTTTTGCAGCATATGAGAAATTTCCTAAGCCCCGGACCAATCGATATTGGTCAAAATTGAAAATTCCAAAAGTGCCCCAATTTCTGCTTTAAACTTTAGGTACCGTCCCAAAATGTATCACTGGTGTGACAGAAGTTGATTTCGGAGCATGATTTTTTAACAGGAGCTTCAACCGTTTTGCGGCATATGAGAAATTCCCTGAGCCCCACACCCATTGATTTTGGTCAAAATGAAAATTCCAAAAGTGCCCCAATTTCTGCTTTAAACTTTAGGTACCATCCCAAAAAGTATCACCGAGGTGACAGAAGTTGATTTCGGAGCATGATTTTTGTACAGGAGCTTCAACCGTTTTGCGGCATATGAGACATTCCCTAAGCCCCAGACCCATCGATTTTGGTCAAGAATTACAATTCCAAAAGTGCCCCAATTTCTGCTTTAAACTTTATGTACCATCCCAAAATGTATCACTGAGGTGACAGAAGTTGATTTCGGAGCATGATTTTTGAACAGGAGCATCAACCGTTTTGCAGCATATGAGAAATTCCCTAAGCCCCGGACCCATCGATTTTGGTCAAAAATTAAAATTCCAAAAGTGCCCCAAATTCTGCTATAAACTTAAGGTACTATCCCAAAATGTATCACTGAGGTGACAGAAGTTGATTTCGGAGCATTATTTTTGAACAGGAGCTTCAACAGTTTTGCGGCATATAAAAAATTCCCTAAGCCCCGGTCCCATCGATTTTGGTCAAACATGAAAATTCCAAAGGTGCCCCAATTTCTGCTTTAAACTTTAGGTACCATCCCAAAATGTATCACTGAGGTGACAGAAGTTGATTACGGAGCATGATTTTTGAACAGGAGCTTCAACCGTTTTGCGGCATATGAGAAATTCCCTAAGCCCCGGACCCATCGATTTTGGTCAAAAATGAAAATTCCAAAAGTTCCCCAATTTCAGCTTTAAACTTAAGGTACCTTACCAAAATATATCACTGAGGTGACAGAAGTTGATTTCGGAGCATGAATTTTGAACAGGAGCTTCAACCGTTTTGCGGCATATGAGAAAATCCCTAAGCCCCGGACCCATCGATTTTGGTCAAAAATTAAAATTCCAAAAGTGCCCAATTTCTGCTTTAAACTTTAGATACCATCCCAAAATGTATCACTAGGGTTACAGAAGTTGATTTCGGAGCATGATTTTTGAACAGGAGCTTCAACCGTTTTGCGGCATATGAGAAATTCCCTAAGCCCCGGACCCATCGATTTTGGTCAAAAATGAAAATTCCAAAAGTTCCCCAATTTCAGCTTTAAACTTAAGGTACCTTACCAAAATATATCACTGAGGTGACAGAAGTTGATTTCGGAGCATGAATTTTGAACAGGATCTTCAACCGTTTTGCAGCATATGAAAAATTCCCTAAGCCCCGGTCCCATCGATTTTGGTCAAAAATTAAAATTCCAAAAGTGCCCAATTTCTGCTTTAAACTTTAGATACCATCCCAAAATGTATCACTAGGGTTACAGAAGTTGATTTCGGAGCATGATTTTTGAACAGGAGCATCAACCGTTTTGCAGCATATGAGAAATTTCCTAAGCCCCGGACCAATCGATATTGGTCAAAATTGAAAATTCCAAAAGTGCCCCAATTTCTGCTTTAAACTTTAGGTACCGTCCCAAAATGTATCACTGGTGTGACAGAAGTTGATTTCGGAGCATGATTTTTTAACAGGAGCTTCAACC
Organism: Pseudophryne corroboree; assembly: GCF_028390025.1. NCBI lineage: Eukaryota > Metazoa > Chordata > Amphibia > Anura > Myobatrachidae > Pseudophryne > Pseudophryne corroboree. The sequence continues at coordinate 144,078,273 of NC_086450.1, forward strand.
GTTTTGCGGCATATGAGAAATTCCCTGAGCCCCACACCCATTGATTTTGGTCAAAATGAAAATTCCAAAAGTGCCCCAATTTCTGCTTTAAACTTTAGGTACCATCCCAAAAAGTATCACCGAGGTGACAGAAGTTGATTTCGGAGCATGATTTTTGTACAGGAGCTTCAACCGTTTTGCGGCATATGAGACATTCCCTAAGCCCCAGACCCATCGATTTTGGTCAAGAATTACAATTCCAAAAGTGCCCCAATTTCTGCTTTAAACTTTATGTACCATCCCAAAATGTATCACTGAGGTGACAGAAGTTGATTTCGGAGCATGATTTTTGAACAGGAGCATCAACCGTTTTGCAGCATATGAGAAATTCCCTAAGCCCCGGACCCATCGATTTTGGTCAAAAATTAAAATTCCAAAAGTGCCCCAAATTCTGCTATAAACTTAAGGTACTATCCCAAAATGTATCACTGAGGTGACAGAAGTTGATTTCGGAGCATGATTTTTGAACAGGAGCTTCAACAGTTTTGCGGCATATAAAAAATTCCCTAAGCCCCGGTCCCATCGATTTTGGTCAAACATGAAAATTCCAAAGGTGCCCCAATTTCTGCTTTAAACTTTAGGTACCATCCCAAAATGTATCACTGAGGTGACAGAAGTTGATTACGGAGCATGATTTTTGAACAGGAGCTTCAACCGTTTTGCGGCATATGAGAAATTCCCTAAGCCCCGGACCCATCGATTTTGGTCAAAAATGAAAATTCCAAAAGTTCCCCAATTTCAGCTTTAAACTTAAGGTACCTTACCAAAATATATCACTGAGGTGACAGAAGTTGATTTCGGAGCATGAATTTTGAACAGGAGCTTCAACCGTTTTGCGGCATATGAGAAAATCCCTAAGCCCCGGACCCATCGATTTTGGTCAAAAATTAAAATTCCAAAAGTGCCCAATTTCTGCTTTAAACTTTAGATACCATCCCAAAATGTATCACTAGGGTTACAGAAGTTGATTTCGGAGCATGATTTTTGAACAGGAGCTTCAACCGTTTTGCAGCATATGAGAAATTTTCTAAACCCCGGACCAATCGATTTTGGTCAAAAATGAAAATTCCAAAAGTGCCCCAATTTCTGCTTTAAACTTTAGGTACCATCCCAAAATGTATCACTAATGTGACAGAAGTTGATTTTGGAGCATGATTTTTGAACAGGAGCATCAACCGTTTTGCAGCATATGAGAAATTCCCTAAGCCCCGGACCCATCGATTTTAGTCAAAAATGAAAATTCCAAAAGTGCCCCAATTTCTGCTTTAAACTTTAGGTACCATCCCAAAATGTATCACTGAGGTGACAGAAGTTGATTTCGGACCATGATTTTTGAACAGGAGCATCAACCGTTTTGCAGCATATGAGAAATTCCCTAAGCCCCGGACCCATCGATTTTGGTCAAAATGAAAATTCCAAATGTGCCCCAATTTCTGCTTTAAACTATAGGTACCTTCACAAAATGTATCACTGAGGTGACAGAAGTTGATTACGGAGCATGATTTTTGAACAGGAGCTTCAACCGTTTTGCGGCATATGAGAAATTCCCTAAGCCCCGGTCCCATCGATTTTGGTCAAAAATGAAAATTCCAAAGGTGCCCCAATTTCTGCTTTAAACTTTAGGTACCATTCCAAAATGTATCACTGAGGTGACAGAAGTTGATTACGGAGCATGATTTTTTAACAGGAGCTTCAATCGTTTTGAAGAATATGAGAAATTCCCTAAGCCCCGGACCCATCGATTTTGGTCAAAAATGAAAATTCCAAAAGTTCCCCAATTTCAGCTTTAAACTTAAGGTACCTTACCAAAATATATCACTGAGGTGAGAGAAGTTGATTTCGGAGCATGAATTTTGAACAGGAGCTTCAACCGTTTTGCAGCATATGAGAAATTCCCTAAGCCCCGGACCCATCGATTTTGGTCAAAAATTAAAATTCCAAAAGTGCCCAATTTCTGCTTTAAACTTTAGATACCATCCCAAGATGTATCACTAGGGTTACAGAAGTTGATTTCGGAGCATGATTTTTGAACAGGAGCATCAACCGTTTTTCAGCATATGAGAAATTTCCTAAGTCCCGGACCAATCGATTTTGGTCAAAAATGAAAATTTCAAAAGTGCCCAATTTCTGCTTTAAACTTTAGGTACCATCCCAAAATGTATCACTAGGGTTACAGAAGTTGATTTCGGAGCATGATTTTTGAACAGGAGCATCAACCGTTTTGCAGCATATGAGAAATTTCCTAAGCCCAAGACCCATCGATTTTGGGCAAAAATTAAAATTCCAAAAGTGCCCCAATTTCTGCTTTAAACATTAGGTACCATCGCAAAATGTTTCACTGGTGTGACAGAAGTTGATTTCGGAGCATGAATTTTGAACAGGAGCTTCAACCGTTTTGCGGCATATGAGAAATTCCCTGAGCCCCACACCCATTGATTTTGGTCAAAATGAAAATTCCAAAAGTGCCCCAATTTCTGCTTTAAACTTTAGGTACCATCCCAAAAAGTATCACTGAGGTGACAGAAGTTGATTTCGGAGCATGATTTTTGAACAGGAGCTTCAACCGTTTTGCGGCATATGAGACATTCCCTAAGCCCCGGACCCATCGATTTTGGTCAAAAATTACAATTCCAAAAGTGCCCCAATTTCTGCTTTAAACTTTAGGTACCATCCCAAAATGTATCACTAAGGTGACAGAAGTTGATTTCGGAGCATGATTTTTGAACAGGAGCATCAACCGTTTTGCAGCATAAGAGAAATTCCCTAAGCCCCGGACCCATCGATTTTGGTCAAAAATTAAAATTCCAAAAGTGCCCCAATTTCTGCTATAAACTTAAGGTACCATCCCAAAATGTATCACTAAGGTGACAGAAGTTGATTTCGGAGCATGATTTTTTAACAGGAGCTTCAACTGTTTTGCGGCATATGAGAAATTCCCTAAGCCCCGGACCCATCGATTTTGGTCAAAAATGAAAATTCCAAAAGTGCACAATTTCTGCTTTAAACTTTAGGTACCATCCCAAAATGTATCACTGGGGGTTATAGAAGTTGATTTCGGAGCATGATTTTTTAACAGGAGCTTCAACAGTTTTGCGGCATATGAGAAATTCCCTAAGCCCCGGACCCATCGATTTTGGTCAAAATGAAAATTCCAAATGAGCCCCAATTTATGCTTTAAACTTTAGGTACCTTCACAAAATGTATCACTGAGGTGACAGAAGTTTATTTCAGAGCATCATTTTTGAACAGGAGCTTCAACCGTTTTGCGGCATATGAGAAATTCCCTAAGCCCCGGACCCATCGATTTTGGTCAAAAATTAAAATTCCAAAAGTGCCCCAATTTCTGCTATAAACTTAAGGTACCATCCCAAAATGTATCACTAGGGTTACAGAAGTTGATTTCGCAGCATGATTTTTGAACAGGAGCATCAACCGTTTTGAAGCATATGAGAAATTTCCTAAGCCCCGGACCAATTGATTTTGGTCAAAAATGAAAATTCCAAAAGTGCCCCAATTTCTGCTTTAAACTTTAGGTACCGTCCCAAAATGTATCACTGAGGTGACAGAAGTTGATTTTGGAGCATGATTTTTGAACAGGAGCATCAACCGTTTTGCAGCATATGAGAAATTCCCTTAGCCCCGGACCCATCGATTTTGGTCAAAATGAAAATTCCAAATGTGCCCCAATTTCTGCTTTAAACTTTAGGTACCTTCACAAAATGTATCACTGAGGTGACAGAAATTGATTACGGAGCATGATTTTTGAACAGGAGCTTCAACCGTTTTGCGGCATATGAGAAATTCCCTAAGCCCCGGACCCATCGATATTAGTAAAAATGAAAATTCCAAACGTGCACAATTTCTGCTTTAAACTTTAGCTACCTTCACAAAATGTATCACTGAGGTGACAGAAGTTGATTTCGGAGCATGATTTTTGAACAGGAGCATCAACCGTTTTGCAGCATATGAGAAATTCCCTAAGCCCCGGACCCATCGATTTTGGTCAAATTGAAAATTCCAAATGTGTCCCAATTTCTGCTTTAAACTTTAGGTACCTTCACAAAATGTATCACTGAGGTGACAGAAGTTGATTTCGGAGCATGATTTTTTAAAAGGAGCTTCAACCGTTTTGCGGCATATGAGAAATTCCCTAAGCCCCGGACCCATCGATTTTGGTCAAAAATGAAAATTCCAAAAGTTCCCCAATTTCAGCTTTAAACTTAAGGTACCTTACCAAAATATATCACTGAGGTGACAGAAGTTGATTTCGGAGCATGAATTTTGAACAGGATCTTCAACCGTTTTGCAGCATATGAAAAATTCCCTAAGCCCCGGTCCCATCGATTTTGGTCAAAAATTAAAATTCCAAAAGTGCCCAATTTCTGCTTTAAACTTTAGATACCATCCCAAAATGTATCACTAGGGTTACAGAAGTTGATTTCGGAGCATGATTTTTGAACAGGAGCATCAACCGTTTTGCAGCATATGAGAAATTTCCTAAGCCCCGGACCAATCGATATTGGTCAAAATTGAAAATTCCAAAAGTGCCCCAATTTCTGCTTTAAACTTTAGGTACCGTCCCAAAATGTATCACTGGTGTGACAGAAGTTGATTTCGGAGCATGATTTTTTAACAGGAGCTTCAACCGTTTTGCGGCATATGAGAAATTCCCTGAGCCCCACACCCATTGATTTTGGTCAAAATGAAAATTCCAAAAGTGCCCCAATTTCTGCTTTAAACTTTAGGTACCATCCCAAAAAGTATCACCGAGGTGACAGAAGTTGATTTCGGAGCATGATTTTTGTACAGGAGCTTCAACCGTTTTGCGGCATATGAGACATTCCCTAAGCCCCAGACCCATCGATTTTGGTCAAGAATTACAATTCCAAAAGTGCCCCAATTTCTGCTTTAAACTTTATGTACCATCCCAAAATGTATCACTGAGGTGACAGAAGTTGATTTCGGAGCATGATTTTTGAACAGGAGCATCAACCGTTTTGCAGCATATGAGAAATTCCCTAAGCCCCGGACCCATCGATTTTGGTCAAAAATTAAAATTCCAAAAGTGCCCCAAATTCTGCTATAAACTTAAGGTACTATCCCAAAATGTATCACTGAGGTGACAGAAGTTGATTTCGGAGCATGATTTTTGAACAGGAGCTTCAACAGTTTTGCGGCATATAAAAAATTCCCTAAGCCCCGGTCCCATCGATTTTGGTCAAACATGAAAATTCCAAAGGTGCCCCAATTTCTGCTTTAAACTTTAGGTACCATCCCAAAATGTATCACTGAGGTGACAGAAGTTGATTACGGAGCATGATTTTTGAACAGGAGCTTCAACCGTTTTGCGGCATATGAGAAATTCCCTAAGCCCCGGACCCATCGATTTTGGTCAAAAATGAAAATTCCAAAAGTTCCCCAATTTCAGCTTTAAACTTAAGGTACCTTACCAAAATATATCACTGAGGTGACAGAAGTTGATTTCGGAGCATGAATTTTGAACAGGAGCTTCAACCGTTTTGCGGCATATGAGAAAATCCCTAAGCCCCGGACCCATCGATTTTGGTCAAAAATTAAAATTCCAAAAGTGCCCAATTTCTGCTTTAAACTTTAGATACCATCCCAAAATGTATCACTAGGGTTACAGAAGTTGATTTCGGAGCATGATTTTTGAACAGGAGCTTCAACCGATTTGCAGCATATGAGAAATTTTCTAAACCCCGGACCAATCGATTTTGGTCAAAAATGAAAATTCCAAAAGTGCCCCAATTTCTGCTTTAAACTTTAGGTACCATCCCAAAATGTATCACTAATGTGACAGAAGTTGATTTTGGAGCATGATTTTTGAACAGGAGCATCAACCGTTTTGCAGCATATGAGAAATTCCCTAAGCCCCGGACCCATCGATTTTAGTCAAAAATGAAAATTCCAAAAGTGCCCCAATTTCTGCTTTAAACTTTAGGTACCATCCCAAAATGTATCACTGAGGTGACAGAAGTTGATTTCGGACCATGATTTTTGAACAGGAGCATCAACCGTTTTGCAGCATATGAGAAATTCCCTAAGCCCCGGACCCATCGATTTTGGTCAAAATGAAAATTCCAAATGTGCCCCAATTTCTGCTTTAAACTATAGGTACCTTCACAAAATGTATCACTGAGGTGACAGAAGTTGATTACGGAGCATGATTTTTGAACAGGAGCTTCAACCGTTTTGCGGCATATGAGAAATTCCCTAAGCCCCGGTCCCATCGATTTTGGTCAAAAATGAAAATTCCAAAGGTGCCCCAATTTCTGCTTTAAACTTTAGGTACCATTCCAAAATGTATCACTGAGGTGACAGAAGTTGATTACGGAGCATGATTTTTTAACAGGAGCTTCAATCGTTTTGAAGAATATGAGAAATTCCCTAAGCCCCGGACCCATCGATTTTGGTCAAAAATGAAAATTCCAAAAGTTCCCCAATTTCAGCTTTAAACTTAAGGTACCTTACCAAAATATATCACTGAGGTGAGAGAAGTTGATTTCGGAGCATGAATTTTGAACAGGAGCTTCAACCGTTTTGCAGCATATGAGAAATTCCCTAAGCCCCGGACCCATCGATTTTGGTCAAAAATTAAAATTCCAAAAGTGCCCAATTTCTGCTTTAAACTTTAGATACCATCCCAAGATGTATCACTAGGGTTACAGAAGTTGATTTCGGAGCATGATTTTTGAACAGGAGCATCAACCGTTTTTCAGCATATGAGAAATTTCCTAAGTCCCGGACCAATCGATTTTGGTCAAAAATGAAAATTTCAAAAGTGCCCAATTTCTGCTTTAAACTTTAGGTACCATCCCAAAATGTATCACTAGGGTTACAGAAGTTGATTTCGGAGCATGATTTTTGAACAGGAGCATCAACCGTTTTGCAGCATATGAGAAATTTCCTAAGCCCAAGACCCATCGATTTTGGGCAAAAATTAAAATTCCAAAAGTGCCCCAATTTCTGCTTTAAACATTAGGTACCATCGCAAAATGTTTCACTGGTGTGACAGAAGTTGATTTCGGAGCATGAATTTTGAACAGGAGCTTCAACCGTTTTGCGGCATATGAGAAATTCCCTGAGCCCCACACCCATTGATTTTGGTCAAAATGAAAATTCCAAAAGTGCCCCAATTTCTGCTTTAAACTTTAGGTACCATCCCAAAAAGTATCACTGAGGTGACAGAAGTTGATTTCGGAGCATGATTTTTGAACAGGAGCTTCAACCGTTTTGCGGCATATGAGACATTCCCTAAGCCCCGGACCCATCGATTTTGGTCAAAAATTACAATTCCAAAAGTGCCCCAATTTCTGCTTTAAACTTTAGGTACCATCCCAAAATGCATCACTAAGGTGACAGAAGTTGATTTCGGAGCATGATTTTTGAACAGGAGCATCAACCGTTTTGCAGCATAAGAGAAATTCCCTAAGCCCCGGACCCATCGATTTTGGTCAAAAATTAAAATTCCAAAAGTGCCCCAATTTCTGCTATAAACTTAAGGTACCATCCCAAAATGTATCACTAAGGTGACAGAAGTTGATTTCGGAGCATGATTTTTGAACAGGAGCATCAACCGTTTTGCAGCATATGAGAAATTCCCTAAGCCCCGGACCCATCGATTTTGGTCAAAAATGAAAATTCCAAAGGTGCCCCAATTTCTGCTTTAAACTTTAGGTACCATCCCAAAATGTATCACTGAGGTGACAGAAGTTGATTTCGGAGCATGAATTTTGAACAGGAGCTTCAACCGTTTTGCGGCATATGAGAAAATCCCTAAGCCCCGGACCCATCGATTTTGGTCAAAAATTAAAATTCCAAAAGTGCCCAATTTCTGCTTTAAACTTTAGATACCATCCCAAAATGTATCACTAGGGTTACAGAAGTTGATTTCGGAGCATGATTTTTGAACAGGAGCCTCAACCGTTTTGCAGCATATGAGAAATTCCCTAAACCCCGGACCAATCGATTTTGGTCAAAAATGAAAATTCCAAAAGTGCCCCAATTTCTGCTTTAAACTTTAGGTACCATCCCAAAATGTATCACTGAGGTGACAGAAGTTGATTTCGGACCATGATTTTTGAACAGGAGCATCAACCGTTTTGCAGCATATGAGAAATTCCCTAAGCCCCGGACCCATCGATTTTGGTAAAAATGAAAATTCCAAAAGTGCACAATTTCTGCTTTAAACTTTAGGTACCTTCACAAAATGTATCACTGAGGTGACAGAAGTTGATTTCGGAGCATGATTTTTGAACAGGAGCATCAACCGTTTTGCAGCATATGAGAAATTCCCTAAGCCCCGGACCCATCGATTTTGGTCAAATATGAAAATTCCAAAGGTGCCCCAATTTCTGCTTTAAACTTTAGGTACCATTCCAAAATGTATCACTGAGGTGACAGAAGTTGATTACGGAGTATGATTTTTTAACAGGAGCTTCAACCGTTTTGCAGCATATGAGAAATTCCCTAAGCCCCGGAACCATCGATTTTGGTCAAAAATTAAAATTCCAAAAGTGCCCAATTTCTGCTTTAAACTTTAGATACCATCCCAAAATGTATCACTAGGGTTACAGAAGTTGATTTCGGAGCATGATTTTAGAACAGGAGCATCAACCGTTTTGCAGCATATGAGAAATTTCCTAAGCCCAAGACCCATCGATTTTGGTCAAAAATTAAAATTCCAAAAGTGCCCCAATTTCTGCTTTAAACATTAGGTACCATCGCAAAATGTTTCACTGGTGTGACAGAAGTTGATTTCGGAGCATGATTTTTGAACAGGAGCTTCAACCGTTTTGCGGCATATGAGAAATTCCCAGAGCCCCACACCCATTGATTTTGGTCAAAATGAAAATTCCAAAAGTGCCCCAATTTCTGCTTTAAACTTTAGGTACCATCCCAAAAAGTATCACTGAGGTGACAGAAGTTGATTTCGGAGCATGATTTTTGAACAGGAGCTTCAACCGTTTTGCGGCATATGAGACATTCCCTAAGCCCCGGACCCATCGATTTTGGTCAAAAATTACAATTCCATTAGTGCCCCAATTTCTGCTTTAAACTTTAGGTACCATCCCAAAATGTATCACTAAGGTGACAGAAGTTGATTTCGGAGCATGATTTTTGAACAGGAGCATCAACCGTTTTGCAGCATAAGAGAAATTCCCTAAGCCCCGGACCCATCGATTTTGGTCAAAAATTAAAATTCCAAAAGTGCCCCAATTTCTGCTATAAACTTAAGGTACCGTCCCAAAATGTATCACTGAGTTGACAGAAGTTGATCTCGGAGCATGATTTTTGAACAGGAGCTTCAACAGTTTTGCGGCATATAAAAAATTCCCTAAGCCCCGGTCCCATCGATTTTGGTCAAAAATGAAAATTCCAAAGGTGCCCCAATTTCTGCTTTAAACTTTAGGTACCATCCCAAAATGTATCACTGAGGTGACAGAAGTTGATTTCGGAGCATGATTTTTGAACAGGAGCATCAACCGTTTTGCAGCATATGAGAAATTCCCTAAGCCCCGGACCCATCGATTTTGGTCAAAAATGAAAATTCCAAAAGTGCCCCAATTTCTGCTTTAAACTTTAGGTACCATCCCAAAATGTATTACTGAGGTGACAGAAGTTGATTTCGGAGCATGATTTTTGAACAGGAGCTTCAACCGTTTGCACCATATGAGAAATTTCCTAATCCCAAAATTTATTACTGAGGTGACAGAAGTTGATTTCGGAGCATGATTTTTGAACAGGAGCTTCAACCGTTTGCAGCATATGAGAAATTTCCTAATCCCAAAATTTATTACTGAGGTGACAGAAGTTGATTTCGGAGCATGATTTTTGAACAGGAGCTTCAACCGTTTTGCGGCATATGAGAAATTCCCTAAGACCCGGTCCCATCGATTTTGGTCAAAAATGAAATTTCCAAAGGTGCCCCAATTTCTGCTTTAAACTTTAGGTACCATTCCAAAATGTATCTCTGAGGTGACAGAAGTTGATTACGGAGCATGATTTTTTAACAGGAGCTTCAACCGTTTTGCGGCATATGAGAAATTCCCTAAGCCCCGGACCCATCGATTTTGGTCAAAAATGAAAATTCCAAAAGTTCCCCAATTTCAGCTTTCAACTTAAGGTACCTTACCAAAATATATCACTGAGGTGAGAGAAGTTGATTTCGGAGCATGAATTTTGAACAGGAGCTTCAACCGTTTTGCAGCATATGAGAAATTCCCTAAGCCCCGGACCCATCGATTTTGGTCAAAAATAAAAATTCCAAAAGTGCCCAATTTCTGCTTTAAACTTTAGATACCATCCCAAGATGTATCACTAGGGTTACAGAAGTTGATTTCGGAGCATGATTTTTGAACAGGAGCATCAACCGTTTTTCAGCATATGAGAAATTTCCTAAGTCCCGTACCAATCGATTTTGGTCAAAAATGAAAATTCCAAAAGTGCCCCAATTTCTGCTTTAAACTTTAGGTACCGTCTCAAAATGTATCACTGAGGTGACAGAAGTTGATTTCGGAGCATTATTTTTTAACAGGAGCTTCAACCATTTTGTGGCATATGAGAAATACCCTAAGCCCCGGACCCATCGATTTTGGTCAAAAATGAAAATTCCAAAAGTGCCCAATTTCTGCTTTAAACTTTAGGTACCATCCCAAAATGTATCACTAGGGTTACAGAAGTTGATTTCGGAGCATGATTTTTGAACAGGAGCATCAACCGTTTTGCAGCATATGAGAAATTTCCTAAGCCCAAGACCCATCGATTTTGGTCAAAAATTAAAATTCCAAAAGTGCCCCAATTTCTGCTTTAAACATTAGGTACCATCCCAAAAAGTATCACTGAGGTGACAGAAGTTGATTTCGGAGCATGATTTTTGAACAGGAGCTTCAACCGTTTTGCGGCATATGAGACATTCCCTAAGCCCCGGACCCATCGATTTTGGTCAAAAATTACAATTCCAAAAGTGCCCCAATTTCTGCTTTAAACTTTAGGTACCATCCCAAAATGTATCACTAAGGTGACAGAAGTTGATTTCGGAGCATGATTTTTGAACAGGAGCATCAACCGTTTTGCAGCATAAGAGACATTCCCTAAGCCCCGGACCCATCGATTTTAGTCAAAAATTAAAATTCCAAAAGTGCCCAATTTCTGCTTTAAACTTTAGATACCATCCCAAAATGTATCACTAGGGTTACAGAAGTTGATTTCGGAGCATGATTTTAGAACAGGAGCATCAACCGTTTTGCAGCATATGAGAAATTTCCTAAGCCCAAGACCCATCGATTTTGGTCAAAAATTAAAATTCCAAAAGTGCCCCAATTTCTGCTTTAAACATTAGGTACCATCGCAAAATGTTTCACTGGTGTGACAGAAGTTGATTTCGGAGCATGATTTTTGAACAGGAGCTTCAACCGTTTTGCGGCATATGAGAAATTCCCAGAGCCCCACACCCATTGATTTTGGTCAAAATGAAAATTCCAAAAGTGCCCCAATTTCTGCTTTAAACTTTAGGTACCATCCCAAAAAGTATCACTGAGGTGACAGAAGTTGATTTCGGAGCATGATTTTTGAACAGGAGCTTCAACCGTTTTGCGGCATATGAGACATTCCCTAAGCCCCGGACCCATCGATTTTGGTCAAAAATTACAATTCCATTAGTGCCCCAATTTCTGCTTTAAACTTTAGGTACCATCCCAAAATGTATCACTAAGGTGACAGAAGTTGATTTCGGAGCATGATTTTTGAACAGGAGCATCAACCGTTTTGCAGCATAAGAGAAATTCCCTAAGCCCCGGACCCATCGATTTTGGTCAAAAATTCCAAAAGTGCCCCAATTTCTGCTATAAACTTAAGGTACCATCCCAAAATGTATCACTGAGTTGACAGAAGTTGATCTCGGAGCATGATTTTTGAACAGGAGCTTCAACAGTTTTGCGGCATATAAAAAATTCCCTAAGCCCCGGTCCCATCGATTTTGGTCAAAAATGAAAATTCCAAAGGTGCCCCAATTTCTGCTTTAAACTTTAGGTACCATCCCAAAATGTATCACTGAGGTGACAGAAGTTGATTTCGGAGCATGAATTTTGAACAGGAGCTTCAACCGTTTTGCGGCATATGAGAAAATCCCTAAGCCCCGGACCCATCGATTTTGGTCAAAAATTAAAATTCCAAAAGTGCCCAATTTCTGCTTTAAACTTTAGATACCATCCCAAAATGTATCACTAGGGTTACAGAAGTTGATTTCGGAGCATGATTTTTGAACAGGAGCCTCAACCGTTTTGCAGCATATGAGAAATTCCCTAAACCCCGGACCAATCGATTTTGGTCAAAAATTAAAATTCCAAAAGTGCCCCAATTTCTGCTATAAACTTAAGGTACCATCCCAAAATGTATCACTAGGGTTACAGAAGTTGATTTCGCAGCATGATTTTTGAACAGGAGCATCAACCGTTTTGAAGCATATGAGAAATTTCCTAAGCCCCGGACCAATTGATTTTGGTCAAAAATGAAAATTCCAAAAGTGCCCCAATTTCTGCTTTAAACTTTAGGTACCGTCCCAAAATGTATCACTGAGGTGACAGAAGTTGATTTTGGAGCATGATTTTTGAACAGGAGCATCAACCGTTTTGCAGCATATGAGAAATTCCCTTAGCCCCGGACCCATCGATTTTGGTCAAAATGAAAATTCCAAATGTGCCCCAATTTCTGCTTTAAACTTTAGGTACCTTCACAAAATGTATCACTGAGGTGACAGAAATTGATTACGGAGCATGATTTTTGAACAGGAGCTTCAACCGTTTTGCGGCATATGAGAAATTCCCTAAGCCCCGGACCCATCGATATTAGTAAAAATGAAAATTCCAAACGTGCACAATTTCTGCTTTAAACTTTAGCTACCTTCACAAAATGTATCACTGAGGTGACAGAAGTTGATTTCGGAGCATGATTTTTGAACAGGAGCATCAACCGTTTTGCAGCATATGAGAAATTCCCTAAGCCCCGGACCCATCGATTTTGGTCAAAATGAAAATTCCAAATGTGTCCCAATTTCTGCTTTAAACTTTAGGTACCTTCACAAAATGTATCACTGAGGTGACAGAAGTTGATTTCGGAGCATGATTTTTTAAAAGGAGCTTCAACCGTTTTGCGGCATATGAGAAATTCCCTAAGCCCCGGACCCATCGATTTTGGTCAAAAATGAAAATTCCAAAAGTTCCCCAATTTCAGCTTTAAACTTAAGGTACCTTACCAAAATATATCACTGAGGTGACAGAAGTTGATTTCGGAGCATGAATTTTGAACAGGATCTTCAACCGTTTTGCAGCATATGAAAAATTCCCTAAGCCCCGGTCCCATCGATTTTGGTCAAAAATTAAAATTCCAAAAGTGCCCAATTTCTGCTTTAAACTTTAGATACCATCCCAAAATGTATCACTAGGGTTACAGAAGTTGATTTCGGAGCATGATTTTTGAACAGGAGCATCAACCGTTTTGCAGCATATGAGAAATTTCCTAAGCCCCGGACCAATCGATATTGGTCAAAATTGAAAATTCCAAAAGTGCCCCAATTTCTGCTTTAAACTTTAGGTACCGTCCCAAAATGTATCACTGGTGTGACAGAAGTTGATTTCGGAGCATGATTTTTTAACAGGAGCTTCAACCGTTTTGCGGCATATGAGAAATTCCCTGAGCCCCACACCCATTGATTTTGGTCAAAATGAAAATTCCAAAAGTGCCCCAATTTCTGCTTTAAACTTTAGGTACCATCCCAAAAAGTATCACCGAGGTGACAGAAGTTGATTTCGGAGCATGATTTTTGTACAGGAGCTTCAACCGTTTTGCGGCATATGAGACATTCCCTAAGCCCCAGACCCATCGATTTTGGTCAAGAATTACAATTCCAAAAGTGCCCCAATTTCTGCTTTAAACTTTATGTACCATCCCAAAATGTATCACTGAGGTGACAGAAGTTGATTTCGGAGCATGATTTTTGAACAGGAGCATCAACCGTTTTGCAGCATATGAGAAATTCCCTAAGCCCCGGACCCATCGATTTTGGTCAAAAATTAAAATTCCAAAAGTGCCCCAAATTCTGCTATAAACTTAAGGTACTATCCCAAAATGTATCACTGAGGTGACAGAAGTTGATTTCGGAGCATGATTTTTGAACAGGAGCTTCAACAGTTTTGCGGCATATAAAAAATTCCCTAAGCCCCGGTCCCATCGATTTTGGTCAAACATGAAAATTCCAAAGGTGCCCCAATTTCTGCTTTAAACTTTAGGTACCATCCCAAAATGTATCACTGAGGTGACAGAAGTTGATTACGGAGCATGATTTTTGAACAGGAGCTTCAACCGTTTTGCGGCATATGAGAAATTCCCTAAGCCCCGGACCCATCGATTTTGGTCAAAAATGAAAATTCCAAAAGTTCCCCAATTTCAGCTTTAAACTTAAGGTACCTTACCAAAATATATCACTGAGGTGACAGAAGTTGATTTCGGAGCATGAATTTTGAACAGGAGCTTCAACCGTTTTGCGGCATATGAGAAAATCCCTAAGCCCCGGACCCATCGATTTTGGTCAAAAATTAAAATTCCAAAAGTGCCCAATTTCTGCTTTAAACTTTAGATACCATCCCAAAATGTATCACTAGGGTTACAGAAGTTGATTTCGGAGCATGATTTTTGAACAGGAGCTTCAACCGATTTGCAGCATATGAGAAATTTTCTAAACCCCGGACCAATCGATTTTGGTCAAAAATGAAAATTCCAAAAGTGCCCCAATTTCTGCTTTAAACTTTAGGTACCATCCCAAAATGTATCACTAATGTGACAGAAGTTGATTTTGGAGCATGATTTTTGAACAGGAGCATCAACCGTTTTGCAGCATATGAGAAATTCCCTAAGCCCCGGACCCATCGATTTTAGTCAAAAATGAAAATTCCAAAAGTGCCCCAATTTCTGCTTTAAACTTTAGGTACCATCCCAAAATGTATCACTGAGGTGACAGAAGTTGATTTCGGACCATGATTTTTGAACAGGAGCATCAACCGTTTTGCAGCATATGAGAAATTCCCTAAGCCCCGGACCCATCGATTTTGGTCAAAATGAAAATTCCAAATGTGCCCCAATTTCTGCTTTAAACTATAGGTACCTTCACAAAATGTATCACTGAGGTGACAGAAGTTGATTACGGAGCATGATTTTTGAACAGGAGCTTCAACCGTTTTGCGGCATATGAGAAATTCCCTAAGCCCCGGTCCCATCGATTTTGGTCAAAAATGAAAATTCCAAAGGTGCCCCAATTTCTGCTTTAAACTTTAGGTACCATTCCAAAATGTATCACTGAGGTGACAGAAGTTGATTACGGAGCATGATTTTTTAACAGGAGCTTCAATCGTTTTGAAGAATATGAGAAATTCCCTAAGCCCCGGACCCATCGATTTTGGTCAAAAATGAAAATTCCAAAAGTTCCCCAATTTCAGCTTTAAACTTAAGGTACCTTACCAAAATATATCACTGAGGTGAGAGAAGTTGATTTCGGAGCATGAATTTTGAACAGGAGCTTCAACCGTTTTGCAGCATATGAGAAATTCCCTAAGCCCCGGACCCATCGATTTTGGTCAAAAATTAAAATTCCAAAAGTGCCCAATTTCTGCTTTAAACTTTAGATACCATCCCAAGATGTATCACTGAGGTGACAGAAGTTGATTTCGCAGCATGATTTTTGAACAGGAGCATCAACCGTTTTGAAGCATATGAGAAATTTCCTAAGCCCCGGACCAATTGATTTTGGTCAAAAATGAAAATTCCAAAAGTGCCCCAATTTCTGCTTTAAACTTTAGGTACCGTCCCAAAATGTATCACTGAGGTGACAGAAGTTGATTTTGGAGCATGATTTTTGAACAGGAGCATCAACCGTTTTGCAGCATATGAGAAATTCCCTTAGCCCCGGACCCATCGATTTTGGTCAAAATGAAAATTCCAAATGTGCCCCAATTTCTGCTTTAAACTTTAGCTACCTTCACAAAATGTATCACTGAGGTGACAGAAGTTGATTTCGGAGCATGATTTTTGAACAGGAGCATCAACCGTTTTGCAGCATATGAGAAATTCCCTAAGCCCCGGACCCATCGATTTTGGTCAAAATGAAAATTCCAAATGTGTCCCAATTTCTGCTTTAAACTTTAGGTACCTTCACAAAATGTATCACTGAGGTGACAGAAGTTGATTTCGGAGCATGATTTTTTAAAAGGAGCTTCAACCGTTTTGCGGCATATGAGAAATTCCCTAAGCCCCGGACCCATCGATTTTGGTCAAAAATGAAAATTCCAAAAGTTCCCCAATTTCAGCTTTAAACTTAAGGTACCTTACCAAAATAACTCACTGAGGTGACAGAAGTTGATTTCGGAGCATGCATTTTGAACAGGATCTTCAACCGTTTTGCAGCATATGAAAAATTCCCTAAGCCCCGGTCCCATCGATTTTGGTCAAAAATGAAAATTCCAAAAGTGCCCCAATTTCTGCTTTAAACTTTAGGTACCGTCCCAAAATGTATCACTGGTGAGACAGAAGTTGATTTCGGAGCATGATTTTTAACAGGAGCTTCAACCGTTTTGCGGCATATGAGAAATTCCCTGAGCCCCACACCCATTGATTTTGGTCAAAATGAAAATTCCAAAAGTGCCCCAATTTCTGCTTTAAACTTTAGGTACCATCCCAAAAAGTATCACCGAGGTGACAGAAGTTGATTTCGGAGCATGATTTTTGTACAGGAGCTTCAACCGTTTTGCGGCATATGAGACATTCCCTAAGCCCCAGACCCATCGATTTTGGTCAAGAATTACAATTCCAAAAGTGCCCCAATTTCTGCTTTAAACTTTATGTACCATCCCAAAATGTATCACTGAGGTGACAGAAGTTGATTTCGGAGCATGATTTTTGAACAGGAGCATCAACCGTTTTGCAGCATATGAGAAATTCCCTAAGCCCCGGACCCATCGATTTTGGTCAAAAATTAAAATTCCAAAAGTGCCCCAAATTCTGCTATAAACTTAAGGTACTATCCCAAAATGTATCACTGAGGTGACAGAAGTTGATTTCGGAGCATGATTTTTGAACAGGAGCTTCAACAGTTTTGCGGCATATAAAAAATTCCCTAAGCCCCGGTCCCATCGATTTTGGTCAAACATGAAAATTCCAAAGGTGCCCCAATTTCTGCTTTAAACTTTAGGTACCATCCCAAAATGTATCACTAGGGTTACATAAGTTGATTTCGGAGCATGATTTTTGAACAGGAGCTTCAACCGTTTTGCAGCATATGAGAAATTTTCTAAACCCCGGACCAATCGATTTTGGTCAAAAATGAAAATTCCAAAAGTGCCCCAATTTCTGCTTTAAACTTTAGGTACCATCCCAAAATGTATCACTAATGTGACAGAAGTTGATTTTGGAGCATGATTTTTGAACAGGAGCATCAACCGTTTTGCAGCATATGAGAAATTCCCTAAGCCCCGGACCCATCGATTTTAGTCAAATATGAAAATTCCAAAAGTGCCCCAATTTCTGCTTTAAACTTTAGGTACCATCCCAAAATGTATCACTGAGGTGACAGAAGTTGATTTCGGACCATGATTTTTGAACAGGAGCTTCAACCATTTTGCGGCATATGAGAAATTCCCTAAGCCCCGGACCCATCGATTTTGGTAAAAATGAAAATTCCAAAAGTGCACAATTTCTGCTTTAAACTTTAGGTACCTTCACAAAATGTATCACTGAGGTGACAGAAGTTGATTACGGAGCATGAGTTTTGAACAGGAGCATCAACCGTTTTGCAGCATATGAGAAATTCCCTAAGCCCCGGACCCATCGATTTTGGTCAAAAATGAAAATTCCAAAAGTTCCCCAATTTCAGCTTTAAACTTAAGGTACCTTACCAAAATATATCACTGAGGTGACAGAAGTTGATTTCGGAGCATGAATTTTGAACAGGAGCTTCAACCGTTTTGCAGCATATGAGAAATTCCCTAAGCCCCGGACCCATCGATTTTGGTCAAAAATTAAAATTCCAAAAGTGCCCAATTTCTGCTTTAAACTTTAGATACCATCCCAAGATGTATCACTAGGGTTACAGAAGTTGATTTCGGAGCATGATTTTTGAACAGGAGCATCAACCGTTTTACAGCATATGAGAAATTTCCTAAGCCCAAGACCCATCGATTTTGGTCAAAAATTAAAATTCCAAAAGTGCCCCAATTTCTGCTTTAAACATTAGGTACCATCGCAAAATGTTTCACTGGTGTGACAGAAGTTGATTTCGGAGCATGATTTTTGAACAGGAGCTTCAACCGTTTTGCGGCAT
This sequence comes from Pseudophryne corroboree, assembly GCF_028390025.1. Taxonomy (NCBI): domain Eukaryota; kingdom Metazoa; phylum Chordata; class Amphibia; order Anura; family Myobatrachidae; genus Pseudophryne; species Pseudophryne corroboree. The sequence continues at coordinate 144,096,697 of NC_086450.1, forward strand.
ATGAGACATTCCCTAAGCCCCGGACCCATCGATTGTGGTCAAAAATTACAATTCCAAAAGTGCCCCAATTTCTACTTTAAACTTTAGGTACCATCCCAAAATGTATCACTAAGGTGACAGAAGTTGATTTCGGAGCATGATTTTTGAACAGGAGCATCAACCGTTTTGCAGCATAAGAGAAATTCCCTAAGCCCCGGACCCATCGATTTTGGTCAAAAATTAAAATTCCAAAAGTGCCCCAATTTCTGCTATAAACTTAAGGTACCATCCCAAAATGTATCACTAAGGTGACAGAAGTTGATTTCGGAGCATGATTTTTGAACAGGAGCATCAACCGTTTTGCAGCATATGAGAAATTTCCTAAGCCCCGGACCCATCGATTTTGGTCAAAAATGAAAATTCCAAAGGTGCCCCAATTTCTGCTTTAAACTTTAGGTACCATCCCAAAATGTATCACTGAGGTGACAGAAGTTGATTTCGGAGCATGAATTTTGAACAGGAGCTTCAACCGTTTTGCGGCATATGAGAAAATCCCTAAGCCCCGGACCCATCGATTTTGGTCAAAAATTAAAATTCCAAAAGTGCCCAATTTCTGCTTTAAACTTTAGATACCATCCCAAAATGTATCACTAGGGTTACAGAAGTTGATTTCGGAGCATGATTTTTGAACAGGAGCATCAACCGTTTTGCAGCATATGAGAAATTCCCTAAACCCCGGACCAATCGATTTTGGTCAAAAATGAAAATTCCAAAAGTGCCCCAATTTCTGCTTTAAACTTTAGGTACCATCCCAAAATGTATCACTGAGGTGACAGAAGTTGATTTCGGACCATGATTTTTGAACAGGAGCATCAACCGTTTTGCAGCATATGAGAAATTCCCTAAGCCCCGGACCCATCGATTTTAGTCAAAAATGAAAATTCCAAAAGTGCCCAATTTCTGCTTTAAACTTTAGATACCATCCCAAAATGTATCACTAGGGTTACAGAAGTTGATTTCGGAGCATGATTTTTGAACAGGAGCATCAACCGTTTTGCAGCATATGAGAAATTCCCTAAGCCCCGGACCCATCGATTTTAGTCAAAAATGAAAATTCCAAAAGTGCCCCAATTTCTGCTTTAAACTTTAGGTACCATCCCAAAATGTATCACTGAGGTGACAGAAGTTAATTTCGGACCATGATTTTTGAACAGGAGCTTCAACCATTTTGCGGCATATGAGAAATTCCCTAAGCCCCGGACCCATCGATTTTGGTAAAAATGAAAATTCCAAAAGTGCACAATTTCTGCTTTAAACTTTAGGTACCTTCACAAAATGTATCACTGAGGTGACAGAAGTTGATTTCGGAGCATGATTTTTTAACAGGAGCTTCAACTGTTTTGCGGCATATGAGAAATTCCCTAAGCCCCGGACCCATCGATTTTGGTCAAAAATGAAAATTCCAAAAGTGCACAATTTCTGCTTTAAACTTTAGGTACCATCCCAAAATGTATCACTGGGGGTTATAGAAGTTGATTTCGGAGCATGATTTTTTAACAGGAGCTTCAACAGTTTTGCGGCATATGAGAAATTCCCTAAGCCCCGGACCCATCGATTTTGGTCAAAATGAAAATTCCAAATGAGCCCCAATTTATGCTTTAAACTTTAGGTACCTTCACAAAATGTATCACTGAGGTGACAGAAGTTTATTTCAGAGCATCATTTTTGAACAGGAGCTTCAACCGTTTTGCGGCATATGAGAAATTCCCTAAGCCCCGGACCCATCGATTTTGGTCAAAAATTAAAATTCCAAAAGTGCCCCAATTTCTGCTATAAACTTAAGGTACCATCCCAAAATGTATCACTAGGGTTACAGAAGTTGATTTCGCAGCATGATTTTTGAACAGGAGCATCAACCGTTTTGAAGCATATGAGAAATTTCCTAAGCCCCGGACCAATTGATTTTGGTCAAAAATGAAAATTCCAAAAGTGCCCCAATTTCTGCTTTAAACTTTAGGTACCGTCCCAAAATGTATCACTGAGGTGACAGAAGTTGATTTTGGAGCATGATTTTTGAACAGGAGCATCAACCGTTTTGCAGCATATGAGAAATTCCCTTAGCCCCGGACCCATCGATTTTGGTCAAAATGAAAATTCCAAATGTGCCCCAATTTCTGCTTTAAACTTTAGGTACCTTCACAAAATGTATCACTGAGGTGACAGAAATTGATTAAGGAGCATGATTTTTGAACAGGAGCTTCAACCGTTTTGCGGCATATGAGAAATTCCCTAAGCCCCGGACCCATCGATATTAGTAAAAATGAAAATTCCAAACGTGCACAATTTCTGCTTTAAACTTTAGCTACCTTCACAAAATGTATCACTGAGGTGACAGAAGTTGATTTCGGAGCATGATTTTTGAACAGGAGCATCAACCGTTTTGCAGCATATGAGAAATTCCCTAAGCCCCGGACCCATCGATTTTGGTCAAAATGAAAATTCCAAATGTGTCCCAATTTCTGCTTTAAACTTTAGGTACCTTCACAAAATGTATCACTGAGGTGACAGAAGTTGATTTCGGAGCATGATTTTTTAAAAGGAGCTTCAACCGTTTTGCGGCATATGAGAAATTCCCTAAGCCCCGGACCCATCGATTTTGGTCAAAAATGAAAATTCCAAAAGTTCCCCAATTTCAGCTTTAAACTTAAGGTACCTTACCAAAATATATCACTGAGGTGACAGAAGTTGATTTCGGAGCATGAATTTTGAACAGGATCTTCAACCGTTTTGCAGCATATGAAAAATTCCCTAAGCCCCGGTCCCATCGATTTTGGTCAAAAATTAAAATTCCAAAAGTGCCCAATTTCTGCTTTAAACTTTAGATACCATCCCAAAATGTATCACTAGGGTTACAGAAGTTGATTTCGGAGCATGATTTTTGAACAGGAGCATCAACCGTTTTGCAGCATATGAGAAATTTCCTAAGCCCCGGACCAATCGATATTGGTCAAAATTGAAAATTCCAAAAGTGCCCCAATTTCTGCTTTAAACTTTAGGTACCGTCCCAAAATGTATCACTGGTGTGACAGAAGTTGATTTCGGAGCATGATTTTTTAACAGGAGCTTCAACCGTTTTGCGGCATATGAGAAATTCCCTGAGCCCCACACCCATTGATTTTGGTCAAAATGAAAATTCCAAAAGTGCCCCAATTTCTGCTTTAAACTTTAGGTACCATCCCAAAAAGTATCACCGAGGTGACAGAAGTTGATTTCGGAGCATGATTTTTGTACAGGAGCTTCAACCGTTTTGCGGCATATGAGACATTCCCTAAGCCCCAGACCCATCGATTTTGGTCAAGAATTACAATTCCAAAAGTGCCCCAATTTCTGCTTTAAACTTTATGTACCATCCCAAAATGTATCACTGAGGTGACAGAAGTTGATTTCGGAGCATGATTTTTGAACAGGAGCATCAACCGTTTTGCAGCATATGAGAAATTCCCTAAGCCCCGGACCCATCGATTTTGGTCAAAAATTAAAATTCCAAAAGTGCCCCAAATTCTGCTATAAACTTAAGGTACTATCCCAAAATGTATCACTGAGGTGACAGAAGTTGATTTCGGAGCATGATTTTTGAACAGGAGCTTCAACAGTTTTGCGGCATATAAAAAATTCCCTAAGCCCCGGTCCCATCGATTTTGGTCAAACATGAAAATTCCAAAGGTGCCCCAATTTCTGCTTTAAACTTTAGGTACCATCCCAAAATGTATCACTGAGGTGACAGAAGTTGATTACGGAGCATGATTTTTGAACAGGAGCTTCAACCGTTTTGCGGCATATGAGAAATTCCCTAAGCCCCGGACCCATCGATTTTGGTCAAAAATGAAAATTCCAAAAGTTCCCCAATTTCAGCTTTAAACTTAAGGTACCTTACCAAAATATATCACTGAGGTGACAGAAGTTGATTTCGGAGCATGAATTTTGAACAGGAGCTTCAACCGTTTTGCGGCATATGAGAAAATCCCTAAGCCCCGGACCCATCGATTTTGGTCAAAAATTAAAATTCCAAAAGTGCCCAATTTCTGCTTTAAACTTTAGATACCATCCCAAAATGTATCACTAGGGTTACAGAAGTTGATTTCGGAGCATGATTTTTGAACAGGAGCTTCAACCGTTTTGCGGCATATGAGAAATTCCCTAAGCCCCGGACCCATCGATTTTGGTCAAAAATGAAAATTCCAAAAGTTCCCCAATTTCAGCTTTAAACTTAAGGTACCTTACCAAAATATATCACTGAGGTGACAGAAGTTGATTTCGGAGCATGAATTTTGAACAGGATCTTCAACCGTTTTGCAGCATATGAAAAATTCCCTAAGCCCCGGTCCCATCGATTTTGGTCAAAAATTAAAATTCCAAAAGTGCCCAATTTCTGCTTTAAACTTTAGATACCATCCCAAAATGTATCACTAGGGTTACAGAAGTTGATTTCGGAGCATGATTTTTGAACAGGAGCATCAACCGTTTTGCAGCATATGAGAAATTTCCTAAGCCCCGGACCAATCGATATTGGTCAAAATTGAAAATTCCAAAAGTGCCCCAATTTCTGCTTTAAACTTTAGGTACCGTCCCAAAATGTATCACTGGTGTGACAGAAGTTGATTTCGGAGCATGATTTTTTAACAGGAGCTTCAACCGTTTTGCGGCATATGAGAAATTCCCTGAGCCCCACACCCATTGATTTTGGTCAAAATGAAAATTCCAAAAGTGCCCCAATTTCTGCTTTAAACTTTAGGTACCATCCCAAAAAGTATCACCGAGGTGACAGAAGTTGATTTCGGAGCATGATTTTTGTACAGGAGCTTCAACCGTTTTGCGGCATATGAGACATTCCCTAAGCCCCAGACCCATCGATTTTGGTCAAGAATTACAATTCCAAAAGTGCCCCAATTTCTGCTTTAAACTTTATGTACCATCCCAAAATGTATCACTGAGGTGACAGAAGTTGATTTCGGAGCATGATTTTTGAACAGGAGCATCAACCGTTTTGCAGCATATGAGAAATTCCCTAAGCCCCGGACCCATCGATTTTGGTCAAAAATTAAAATTCCAAAAGTGCCCCAAATTCTGCTATAAACTTAAGGTACTATCCCAAAATGTATCACTGAGGTGACAGAAGTTGATTTCGGAGCATGATTTTTGAACAGGAGCTTCAACAGTTTTGCGGCATATAAAAAATTCCCTAAGCCCCGGTCCCATCGATTTTGGTCAAACATGAAAATTCCAAAGGTGCCCCAATTTCTGCTTTAAACTTTAGGTACCATCCCAAAATGTATCACTGAGGTGACAGAAGTTGATTACGGAGCATGATTTTTGAACAGGAGCTTCAACCGTTTTGCGGCATATGAGAAATTCCCTAAGCCCCGGACCCATCGATTTTGGTCAAAAATGAAAATTCCAAAAGTTCCCCAATTTCAGCTTTAAACTTAAGGTACCTTACCAAAATATATCACTGAGGTGACAGAAGTTGATTTCGGAGCATGAATTTTGAACAGGAGCTTCAACCGTTTTGCGGCATATGAGAAAATCCCTAAGCCCCGGACCCATCGATTTTGGTCAAAAATTAAAATTCCAAAAGTGCCCAATTTCTGCTTTAAACTTTAGATACCATCCCAAAATGTATCACTAGGGTTACAGAAGTTGATTTCGGAGCATGATTTTTGAACAGGAGCTTCAACCGTTTTGCAGCATATGAGAAATTTTCTAAACCCCGGACCAATCGATTTTGGTCAAAAATGAAAATTCCAAAAGTGCCCCAATTTCTGCTTTAAACTTTAGGTACCATCCCAAAATGTATCACTAATGTGACAGAAGTTGATTTTGGAGCATGATTTTTGAACAGGAGCATCAACCGTTTTGCAGCATATGAGAAATTCCCTAAGCCCCGGACCCATCGATTTTAGTCAAAAATGAAAATTCCAAAAGTGCCCCAATTTCTGCTTTAAACTTTAGGTACCATCCCAAAATGTATCACTGAGGTGACAGAAGTTGATTTCGGACCATGATTTTTGAACAGGAGCATCAACCGTTTTGCAGCATATGAGAAATTCCCTAAGCCCCGGACCCATCGATTTTGGTCAAAATGAAAATTCCAAATGTGCCCCAATTTCTGCTTTAAACTATAGGTACCTTCACAAAATGTATCACTGAGGTGACAGAAGTTGATTACGGAGCATGATTTTTGAACAGGAGCTTCAACCGTTTTGCGGCATATGAGAAATTCCCTAAGCCCCGGTCCCATCGATTTTGGTCAAAAATGAAAATTCCAAAGGTGCCCCAATTTCTGCTTTAAACTTTAGGTACCATTCCAAAATGTATCACTGAGGTGACAGAAGTTGATTACGGAGCATGATTTTTTAACAGGAGCTTCAATCGTTTTGAAGAATATGAGAAATTCCCTAAGCCCCGGACCCATCGATTTTGGTCAAAAATGAAAATTCCAAAAGTTCCCCAATTTCAGCTTTAAACTTAAGGTACCTTACCAAAATATATCACTGAGGTGAGAGAAGTTGATTTCGGAGCATGAATTTTGAACAGGAGCTTCAACCGTTTTGCAGCATATGAGAAATTCCCTAAGCCCCGGACCCATCGATTTTGGTCAAAAATTAAAATTCCAAAAGTGCCCAATTTCTGCTTTAAACTTTAGATACCATCCCAAGATGTATCACTAGGGTTACAGAAGTTGATTTCGGAGCATGATTTTTGAACAGGAGCATCAACCGTTTTTCAGCATATGAGAAATTTCCTAAGTCCCGGACCAATCGATTTTGGTCAAAAATGAAAATTTCAAAAGTGCCCAATTTCTGCTTTAAACTTTAGGTACCATCCCAAAATGTATCACTAGGGTTACAGAAGTTGATTTCGGAGCATGATTTTTGAACAGGAGCATCAACCGTTTTGCAGCATATGAGAAATTTCCTAAGCCCAAGACCCATCGATTTTGGGCAAAAATTAAAATTCCAAAAGTGCCCCAATTTCTGCTTTAAACATTAGGTACCATCGCAAAATGTTTCACTGGTGTGACAGAAGTTGATTTCGGAGCATGAATTTTGAACAGGAGCTTCAACCGTTTTGCGGCATATGAGAAATTCCCTGAGCCCCACACCCATTGATTTTGGTCAAAATGAAAATTCCAAAAGTGCCCCAATTTCTGCTTTAAACTTTAGGTACCATCCCAAAAAGTATCACTGAGGTGACAGAAGTTGATTTCGGAGCATGATTTTTGAACAGGAGCTTCAACCGTTTTGCGGCATATGAGACATTCCCTAAGCCCCGGACCCATCGATTTTGGTCAAAAATTACAATTCCAAAAGTGCCCCAATTTCTGCTTTAAACTTTAGGTACCATCCCAAAATGTATCACTAAGGTGACAGAAGTTGATTTCGGAGCATGATTTTTGAACAGGAGCATCAACCGTTTTGCAGCATAAGAGAAATTCCCTAAGCCCCGGACCCATCGATTTTGGTCAAAAATTAAAATTCCAAAAGTGCCCCAATTTCTGCTATAAACTTAAGGTACCATCCCAAAATGTATCACTAAGGTGACAGAAGTTGATTTCGGAGCATGATTTTTTAACAGGAGCTTCAACTGTTTTGCGGCATATGAGAAATTCCCTAAGCCCCGGACCCATCGATTTTGGTCAAAAATGAAAATTCCAAAAGTGCACAATTTCTGCTTTAAACTTTAGGTACCATCCCAAAATGTATCACTGGGGGTTATAGAAGTTGATTTCGGAGCATGATTTTTTAACAGGAGCTTCAACAGTTTTGCGGCATATGAGAAATTCCCTAAACCCCGGACCCATCGATTTTGGTCAAAATGAAAATTCCAAATGAGCCCCAATTTATGCTTTAAACTTTAGGTACCTTCACAAAATGTATCACTGAGGTGACAGAAGTTTATTTCAGAGCATCATTTTTGAACAGGAGCTTCAACCGTTTTGCGGCATATGAGAAATTCCCTAAGCCCCGGACCCATCGATTTTGGTCAAAAATTAAAATTCCAAAAGTGCCCCAATTTCTGCTATAAACTTAAGGTACCATCCCAAAATGTATCACTAGGGTTACAGAAGTTGATTTCGCAGCATGATTTTTGAACAGGAGCATCAACCGTTTTGAAGCATATGAGAAATTTCCTAAGCCCCGGACCAATTGATTTTGGTCAAAAATGAAAATTCCAAAAGTGCCCCAATTTCTGCTTTAAACTTTAGGTACCGTCCCAAAATGTATCACTGAGGTGACAGAAGTTGATTTTGGAGCATGATTTTTGAACAGGAGCATCAACCGTTTTGCAGCATATGAGAAATTCCCTTAGCCCCGGACCCATCGATTTTGGTCAAAATGAAAATTCCAAATGTGCCCCAATTTCTGCTTTAAACTTTAGGTACCTTCACAAAATGTATCACTGAGGTGACAGAAATTGATTACGGAGCATGATTTTTGAACAGGAGCTTCAACCGTTTTGCGGCATATGAGAAATTCCCTAAGCCCCGGACCCATCGATATTAGTAAAAATGAAAATTCCAAACGTGCACAATTTCTGCTTTAAACTTTAGCTACCTTCACAAAATGTATCACTGAGGTGACAGAAGTTGATTTCGGAGCATGATTTTTGAACAGGAGCATCAACCGTTTTGCAGCATATGAGAAATTCCCTAAGCCCCGGACCCATCGATTTTGGTCAAAATGAAAATTCCAAATGTGTCCCAATTTCTGCTTTAAACTTTAGGTACCTTCACAAAATGTATCACTGAGGTGACAGAAGTTGATTTCGGAGCATGATTTTTTAAAAGGAGCTTCAACCGTTTTGCGGCATATGAGAAATTCCCTAAGCCCCGGACCCATCGATTTTGGTCAAAAATGAAAATTCCAAAAGTTCCCCAATTTCAGCTTTAAACTTAAGGTACCTTACCAAAATATATCACTGAGGTGACAGAAGTTGATTTCGGAGCATGAATTTTGAACAGGATCTTCAACCGTTTTGCAGCATATGAAAAATTCCCTAAGCCCCGGTCCCATCGATTTTGGTCAAAAATTAAAATTCCAAAAGTGCCCAATTTCTGCTTTAAACTTTAGATACCATCCCAAAATGTATCACTAGGGTTACAGAAGTTGATTTCGGAGCATGATTTTTGAACAGGAGCATCAACCGTTTTGCAGCATATGAGAAATTTCCTAAGCCCCGGACCAATCGATATTGGTCAAAATTGAAAATTCCAAAAGTGCCCCAATTTCTGCTTTAAACTTTAGGTACCGTCCCAAAATGTATCACTGGTGTGACAGAAGTTGATTTCGGAGCATGATTTTTTAACAGGAGCTTCAACCGTTTTGCGGCATATGAGAAATTCCCTGAGCCCCACACCCATTGATTTTGGTCAAAATGAAAATTCCAAAAGTGCCCCAATTTCTGCTTTAAACTTTAGGTACCATCCCAAAAAGTATCACCGAGGTGACAGAAGTTGATTTCGGAGCATGATTTTTGTACAGGAGCTTCAACCGTTTTGCGGCATATGAGACATTCCCTAAGCCCCAGACCCATCGATTTTGGTCAAGAATTACAATTCCAAAAGTGCCCCAATTTCTGCTTTAAACTTTATGTACCATCCCAAAATGTATCACTGAGGTGACAGAAGTTGATTTCGGAGCATGATTTTTGAACAGGAGCATCAACCGTTTTGCAGCATATGAGAAATTCCCTAAGCCCCGGACCCATCGATTTTGGTCAAAAATTAAAATTCCAAAAGTGCCCCAAATTCTGCTATAAACTTAAGGTACTATCCCAAAATGTATCACTGAGGTGACAGAAGTTGATTTCGGAGCATGATTTTTGAACAGGAGCTTCAACAGTTTTGCGGCATATAAAAAATTCCCTAAGCCCCGGTCCCATCGATTTTGGTCAAACATGAAAATTCCAAAGGTGCCCCAATTTCTGCTTTAAACTTTAGGTACCATCCCAAAATGTATCACTGAGGTGACAGAAGTTGATTACGGAGCATGATTTTTGAACAGGAGCTTCAACCGTTTTGCGGCATATGAGAAATTCCCTAAGCCCCGGACCCATCGATTTTGGTCAAAAATGAAAATTCCAAAAGTTCCCCAATTTCAGCTTTAAACTTAAGGTACCTTACCAAAATATATCACTGAGGTGACAGAAGTTGATTTCGGAGCATGAATTTTGAACAGGAGCTTCAACCGTTTTGCGGCATATGAGAAAATCCCTAAGCCCCGGACCCATCGATTTTGGTCAAAAATTAAAATTCCAAAAGTGCCCAATTTCTGCTTTAAACTTTAGATACCATCCCAAAATGTATCACTAGGGTTACAGAAGTTGATTTCGGAGCATGATTTTTGAACAGGAGCTTCAACCGATTTGCAGCATATGAGAAATTTTCTAAACCCCGGACCAATCGATTTTGGTCAAAAATGAAAATTCCAAAAGTGCCCCAATTTCTGCTTTAAACTTTAGGTACCATCCCAAAATGTATCACTAATGTGACAGAAGTTGATTTTGGAGCATGATTTTTGAACAGGAGCATCAACCGTTTTGCAGCATATGAGAAATTCCCTAAGCCCCGGACCCATCGATTTTAGTCAAAAATGAAAATTCCAAAAGTGCCCCAATTTCTGCTTTAAACTTTAGGTACCATCCCAAAATGTATCACTGAGGTGACAGAAGTTGATTTCGGACCATGATTTTTGAACAGGAGCATCAACCGTTTTGCAGCATATGAGAAATTCCCTAAGCCCCGGACCCATCGATTTTGGTCAAAATGAAAATTCCAAATGTGCCCCAATTTCTGCTTTAAACTATAGGTACCTTCACAAAATGTATCACTGAGGTGACAGAAGTTGATTACGGAGCATGATTTTTGAACAGGAGCTTCAACCGTTTTGCGGCATATGAGAAATTCCCTAAGCCCCGGTCCCATCGATTTTGGTCAAAAATGAAAATTCCAAAGGTGCCCCAATTTCTGCTTTAAACTTTAGGTACCATTCCAAAATGTATCACTGAGGTGACAGAAGTTGATTACGGAGCATGATTTTTTAACAGGAGCTTCAATCGTTTTGAAGAATATGAGAAATTCCCTAAGCCCCGGACCCATCGATTTTGGTCAAAAATGAAAATTCCAAAAGTTCCCCAATTTCAGCTTTAAACTTAAGGTACCTTACCAAAATATATCACTGAGGTGAGAGAAGTTGATTTCGGAGCATGAATTTTGAACAGGAGCTTCAACCGTTTTGCAGCATATGAGAAATTCCCTAAGCCCCGGACCCATCGATTTTGGTCAAAAATTAAAATTCCAAAAGTGCCCAATTTCTGCTTTAAACTTTAGATACCATCCCAAGATGTATCACTAGGGTTACAGAAGTTGATTTCGGAGCATGATTTTTGAACAGGAGCATCAACCGTTTTTCAGCATATGAGAAATTTCCTAAGTCCCGGACCAATCGATTTTGGTCAAAAATGAAAATTTCAAAAGTGCCCAATTTCTGCTTTAAACTTTAGGTACCATCCCAAAATGTATCACTAGGGTTACAGAAGTTGATTTCGGAGCATGATTTTTGAACAGGAGCATCAACCGTTTTGCAGCATATGAGAAATTTCCTAAGCCCAAGACCCATCGATTTTGGGCAAAAATTAAAATTCCAAAAGTGCCCCAATTTCTGCTTTAAACATTAGGTACCATCGCAAAATGTTTCACTGGTGTGACAGAAGTTGATTTCGGAGCATGAATTTTGAACAGGAGCTTCAACCGTTTTGCGGCATATGAGAAATTCCCTGAGCCCCACACCCATTGATTTTGGTCAAAATGAAAATTCCAAAAGTGCCCCAATTTCTGCTTTAAACTTTAGGTACCATCCCAAAAAGTATCACTGAGGTGACAGAAGTTGATTTCGGAGCATGATTTTTGAACAGGAGCTTCAACCGTTTTGCGGCATATGAGACATTCCCTAAGCCCCGGACCCATCGATTTTGGTCAAAAATTACAATTCCAAAAGTGCCCCAATTTCTGCTTTAAACTTTAGGTACCATCCCAAAATGCATCACTAAGGTGACAGAAGTTGATTTCGGAGCATGATTTTTGAACAGGAGCATCAACCGTTTTGCAGCATAAGAGAAATTCCCTAAGCCCCGGACCCATCGATTTTGGTCAAAAATTAAAATTCCAAAAGTGCCCCAATTTCTGCTATAAACTTAAGGTACCATCCCAAAATGTATCACTAAGGTGACAGAAGTTGATTTCGGAGCATGATTTTTGAACAGGAGCATCAACCGTTTTGCAGCATATGAGAAATTCCCTAAGCCCCGGACCCATCGATTTTGGTCAAAAATGAAAATTCCAAAGGTGCCCCAATTTCTGCTTTAAACTTTAGGTACCATCCCAAAATGTATCACTGAGGTGACAGAAGTTGATTTCGGAGCATGAATTTTGAACAGGAGCTTCAACCGTTTTGCGGCATATGAGAAAATCCCTAAGCCCCGGACCCATCGATTTTGGTCAAAAATTAAAATTCCAAAAGTGCCCAATTTCTGCTTTAAACTTTAGATACCATCCCAAAATGTATCACTAGGGTTACAGAAGTTGATTTCGGAGCATGATTTTTGAACAGGAGCCTCAACCGTTTTGCAGCATATGAGAAATTCCCTAAACCCCGGACCAATCGATTTTGGTCAAAAATGAAAATTCCAAAAGTGCCCCAATTTCTGCTTTAAACTTTAGGTACCATCCCAAAATGTATCACTGAGGTGACAGAAGTTGATTTCGGACCATGATTTTTGAACAGGAGCATCAACCGTTTTGCAGCATATGAGAAATTCCCTAAGCCCCGGACCCATCGATTTTGGTAAAAATGAAAATTCCAAAAGTGCACAATTTCTGCTTTAAACTTTAGGTACCTTCACAAAATGTATCACTGAGGTGACAGAAGTTGATTTCGGAGCATGATTTTTGAACAGGAGCATCAACCGTTTTGCAGCATATGAGAAATTCCCTAAGCCCCGGACCCATCGATTTTGGTCAAATATGAAAATTCCAAAGGTGCCCCAATTTCTGCTTTAAACTTTAGGTACCATTCCAAAATGTATCACTGAGGTGACAGAAGTTGATTACGGAGTATGATTTTTTAACAGGAGCTTCAACCGTTTTGCAGCATATGAGAAATTCCCTAAGCCCCGGAACCATCGATTTTGGTCAAAAATTAAAATTCCAAAAGTGCCCAATTTCTGCTTTAAACTTTAGATACCATCCCAAAATGTATCACTAGGGTTACAGAAGTTGATTTCGGAGCATGATTTTAGAACAGGAGCATCAACCGTTTTGCAGCATATGAGAAATTTCCTAAGCCCAAGACCCATCGATTTTGGTCAAAAATTAAAATTCCAAAAGTGCCCCAATTTCTGCTTTAAACATTAGGTACCATCGCAAAATGTTTCACTGGTGTGACAGAAGTTGATTTCGGAGCATGATTTTTGAACAGGAGCTTCAACCGTTTTGCGGCATATGAGAAATTCCCAGAGCCCCACACCCATTGATTTTGGTCAAAATGAAAATTCCAAAAGTGCCCCAATTTCTGCTTTAAACTTTAGGTACCATCCCAAAAAGTATCACTGAGGTGACAGAAGTTGATTTCGGAGCATGATTTTTGAACAGGAGCTTCAACCGTTTTGCGGCATATGAGACATTCCCTAAGCCCCGGACCCATCGATTTTGGTCAAAAATTACAATTCCATTAGTGCCCCAATTTCTGCTTTAAACTTTAGGTACCATCCCAAAATGTATCACTAAGGTGACAGAAGTTGATTTCGGAGCATGATTTTTGAACAGGAGCATCAACCGTTTTGCAGCATAAGAGAAATTCCCTAAGCCCCGGACCCATCGATTTTGGTCAAAAATTAAAATTCCAAAAGTGCCCCAATTTCTGCTATAAACTTAAGGTACCGTCCCAAAATGTATCACTGAGTTGACAGAAGTTGATCTCGGAGCATGATTTTTGAACAGGAGCTTCAACAGTTTTGCGGCATATAAAAAATTCCCTAAGCCCCGGTCCCATCGATTTTGGTCAAAAATGAAAATTCCAAAGGTGCCCCAATTTCTGCTTTAAACTTTAGGTACCATCCCAAAATGTATCACTGAGGTGACAGAAGTTGATTTCGGAGCATGATTTTTGAACAGGAGCATCAACCGTTTTGCAGCATATGAGAAATTCCCTAAGCCCCGGACCCATCGATTTTGGTCAAAAATGAAAATTCCAAAAGTGCCCCAATTTCTGCTTTAAACTTTAGGTACCATCCCAAAATGTATTACTGAGGTGACAGAAGTTGATTTCGGAGCATGATTTTTGAACAGGAGCTTCAACCGTTTGCACCATATGAGAAATTTCCTAATCCCAAAATTTATTACTGAGGTGACAGAAGTTGATTTCGGAGCATGATTTTTGAACAGGAGCTTCAACCGTTTGCAGCATATGAGAAATTTCCTAATCCCAAAATTTATTACTGAGGTGACAGAAGTTGATTTCGGAGCATGATTTTTGAACAGGAGCTTCAACCGTTTTGCGGCATATGAGAAATTCCCTAAGACCCGGTCCCATCGATTTTGGTCAAAAATGAAATTTCCAAAGGTGCCCCAATTTCTGCTTTAAACTTTAGGTACCATTCCAAAATGTATCTCTGAGGTGACAGAAGTTGATTACGGAGCATGATTTTTTAACAGGAGCTTCAACCGTTTTGCGGCATATGAGAAATTCCCTAAGCCCCGGACCCATCGATTTTGGTCAAAAATGAAAATTCCAAAAGTTCCCCAATTTCAGCTTTCAACTTAAGGTACCTTACCAAAATATATCACTGAGGTGAGAGAAGTTGATTTCGGAGCATGAATTTTGAACAGGAGCTTCAACCGTTTTGCAGCATATGAGAAATTCCCTAAGCCCCGGACCCATCGATTTTGGTCAAAAATAAAAATTCCAAAAGTGCCCAATTTCTGCTTTAAACTTTAGATACCATCCCAAGATGTATCACTAGGGTTACAGAAGTTGATTTCGGAGCATGATTTTTGAACAGGAGCATCAACCGTTTTTCAGCATATGAGAAATTTCCTAAGTCCCGTACCAATCGATTTTGGTCAAAAATGAAAATTCCAAAAGTGCCCCAATTTCTGCTTTAAACTTTAGGTACCGTCTCAAAATGTATCACTGAGGTGACAGAAGTTGATTTCGGAGCATTATTTTTTAACAGGAGCTTCAACCATTTTGTGGCATATGAGAAATACCCTAAGCCCCGGACCCATCGATTTTGGTCAAAAATGAAAATTCCAAAAGTGCCCAATTTCTGCTTTAAACTTTAGGTACCATCCCAAAATGTATCACTAGGGTTACAGAAGTTGATTTCGGAGCATGATTTTTGAACAGGAGCATCAACCGTTTTGCAGCATATGAGAAATTTCCTAAGCCCAAGACCCATCGATTTTGGTCAAAAATTAAAATTCCAAAAGTGCCCCAATTTCTGCTTTAAACATTAGGTACCATCCCAAAAAGTATCACTGAGGTGACAGAAGTTGATTTCGGAGCATGATTTTTGAACAGGAGCTTCAACCGTTTTGCGGCATATGAGACATTCCCTAAGCCCCGGACCCATCGATTTTGGTCAAAAATTACAATTCCAAAAGTGCCCCAATTTCTGCTTTAAACTTTAGGTACCATCCCAAAATGTATCACTAAGGTGACAGAAGTTGATTTCGGAGCATGATTTTTGAACAGGAGCATCAACCGTTTTGCAGCATAAGAGACATTCCCTAAGCCCCGGACCCATCGATTTTAGTCAAAAATTAAAATTCCAAAAGTGCCCAATTTCTGCTTTAAACTTTAGATACCATCCCAAAATGTATCACTAGGGTTACAGAAGTTGATTTCGGAGCATGATTTTAGAACAGGAGCATCAACCGTTTTGCAGCATATGAGAAATTTCCTAAGCCCAAGACCCATCGATTTTGGTCAAAAATTAAAATTCCAAAAGTGCCCCAATTTCTGCTTTAAACATTAGGTACCATCGCAAAATGTTTCACTGGTGTGACAGAAGTTGATTTCGGAGCATGATTTTTGAACAGGAGCTTCAACCGTTTTGCGGCATATGAGAAATTCCCAGAGCCCCACACCCATTGATTTTGGTCAAAATGAAAATTCCAAAAGTGCCCCAATTTCTGCTTTAAACTTTAGGTACCATCCCAAAAAGTATCACTGAGGTGACAGAAGTTGATTTCGGAGCATGATTTTTGAACAGGAGCTTCAACCGTTTTGCGGCATATGAGACATTCCCTAAGCCCCGGACCCATCGATTTTGGTCAAAAATTACAATTCCATTAGTGCCCCAATTTCTGCTTTAAACTTTAGGTACCATCCCAAAATGTATCACTAAGGTGACAGAAGTTGATTTCGGAGCATGATTTTTGAACAGGAGCATCAACCGTTTTGCAGCATAAGAGAAATTCCCTAAGCCCCGGACCCATCGATTTTGGTCAAAAATTCCAAAAGTGCCCCAATTTCTGCTATAAACTTAAGGTACCATCCCAAAATGTATCACTGAGTTGACAGAAGTTGATCTCGGAGCATGATTTTTGAACAGGAGCTTCAACAGTTTTGCGGCATATAAAAAATTCCCTAAGCCCCGGTCCCATCGATTTTGGTCAAAAATGAAAATTCCAAAGGTGCCCCAATTTCTGCTTTAAACTTTAGGTACCATCCCAAAATGTATCACTGAGGTGACAGAAGTTGATTTCGGAGCATGATTTTTGAACAGGAGCATCAACCGTTTTGCAGCATATGAGAAATTCCCAAAGCCCCGGACCCATCGATTTTGGTCAAAAATGAAAATTCCAAAAGTGCCCCAATTTCTGCTTTAAACTTTAGGTACCATCCCAAAATGTATTACTGAGGTGACAGAAGTTGATTTCGGAGCATGATTTTTGAACAGGAGCTTCAACCGTTTGCAGCATATGAGAAATTTCCTAATCCCAAAATTTATTACTGAGGTGACAGAAGTTGATTTCGGAGCATGATTTTTCAACAGGAGCTTCAACCGTTTGCAGCATATGAGAAATTTCCTAATCCCAAAATTTATTACTGAGGTGACAGAAGTTGATTTCGGAGCATGATTTTTGAACAGGAGCTTCAACCGTTTTGCGGCATATGAGAAATTCCCTAAGACCCGGTCCCATCGATTTTGGTCAAAAATGAAATTTCCAAAGGTGCCCCAATTTCTGCTTTAAACTTTAGGTACCATTCCAAAATGTATCACTGAGGTGACAGAAGTTGATTACGGAGCATGATTTTTTAACAGGAGCTTCAACCGTTTTGCGGCATATGAGAAATTCCCTAAGCCCCGGACCCATCGATTTTGGTCAAAAATGAAAATTCCAAAAGTTCCCCAATTTCAGCTTTCAACTTAAGGTACCTTACCAAAATATATCACTGAGGTGAGAGAAGTTGATTTCGGAGCATGAATTTTGAACAGGAGCTTCAACCGTTTTGCAGCATATGAGAAATTCCCTAAGCCCCGGACCCATCGATTTTGGTCAAAAATTAAAATTCCAAAAGTGCCCAATTTCTGCTTTAAACTTTAGATACCATCCCAAGATGTATCACTAGGGTTACAGAAGTTGATTTCGGAGCATGATTTTTGAACAGGAGCATCAACCGTTTTTCAGCATATGAGAAATTTCCTAAGTCCCGTACCAATCGATTTTGGTCAAAAATGAAAATTCCAAAAGTGCCCCAATTTCTGCTTTAAACTTTAGGTACCGTCCCAAAATGTATCACTGAGGTGACAGAAGTTGATTTCGGAGCATTATTTTTTAACAGGAGCTTCAACCATTTTGTGGCATATGAGAAATACCCTAAGCCCCGGACCCATCGATTTTGGTCAAAAATGAAAATTCCAAAAGTGCCCAATTTCTGCTTTAAACTTTAGGTACCATCCCAAAATGTATCACTAGGGTTACAGAAGTTGATTTCGGAGCATGATTTTTGAACAGGAGCATCAACCGTTTTGCAGCATATGAGAAATTTCCTAAGCCCAAGACCCATCGATTTTGGTCAAAAATTAAAATTCCAAAAGTGCCCCAATTTCTGCTTTAAACATTAGGTACCATCCCAAAAAGTATCACTGAGGTGACAGAAGTTGATTTCGGAGCATGATTTTTGAACAGGAGCTTCAACCGTTTTGCGGCATATGAGACATTCCCTAAGCCCCGGACCCATCGATTTTGGTCAAAAATTACAATTCCAAAAGTGCCCCAATTTCTGCTTTAAACTTTAGGTACCATCCCAAAATGTATCACTAAGGTGACAGAAGTTGATTTCGGAGCATGATTTTTGAACAGGAGCATCAACCGTTTTGCAGCATAAGAGAAATTCCCTAAGCCCCGGACCCATCGATTTTGGTCAAAAATTAAAATTCCAAAAGTGCCCAATTTCTGCTTTAAACTTTAGATACCATCCCAAAATGTATCACTAGGGTTACAGAAGTTGATTTCGGAGCATGATTTTAGAACAGGAGCATCAACCGTTTTGCAGCATATGAGAAATTTCCTAAGCCCAAGACCCATCGATTTTTGTCAAAAATTAAAATTCCAAAAGTGCCCCAATTTCTGCTTTAAACATTAGGTACCATCGCAAAATGTTTCACTGGTGTGACAGAAGTTGATTTCGGAGCATGATTTTTGAACAGGAGCTTCAACCGTTTTGCGGCATATGAGAAATTCCCAGAGCCCCACACCCATTGATTTTGGTCAAAATGAAAATTCCAAAAGTGCCCCAATTTCTGCTTTAAACTTTAGGTACCATCCCAAAAAGTATCACTGAGGTGACAGAAGTTGATTTCGGAGCATGATTTTTGAACAGGAGCTTCAACCGTTTTGCGGCATATGAGACATTCCCTAAGCCCCGGGCCCATCGATTTTGGTCAAAAATTACAATTCCATTAGTGCCCCAATTTCTGCTTTAAACTTTAGGTACCATCCCAAAATGTATCACTAAGGTGACAGAAGTTGATTTCGGAGCATGATTTTTGAACAGGAGCATCAACCGTTTTGCAGCATAAGAGAAATTCCCTAAGCCCCGGACCCATCGATTTTGGTCAAAAATTAAAATTCCAAAAGTGCCCCAATTTCTGCTATAAACTTAAGGTACCATCCCAAAATGTATCACTGAGTTGACAGAAGTTGATCTCGGAGCATGATTTTTGAACAGGAGCTTCAACAGTTTTGCGGCATATAAAAAATTCCCTAAGCCCCGGTCCCATCGATTTTGGTCAAAAATGAAAATTCCAAAGGTGCCCCAATTTCTGCTTTAAACTTTAGGTACCATCCCAAAATGTATCACTGAGGTGACAGAAGTTGATTTCGGAGCATGATTTTTGAACAGGAGCATCAACCGTTTTGCAGCATATGAGAAATTCCCTAAGCCCCGGACCCATCGATTTTGGTCAAAAATGAAAATTCCAAAAGTGCCCCAATTTCTGCTTTAAACTTTAGGTACCATCCCAAAATGTATTACTGAGGTGACAGAAGTTGATTTCGGAGCATGATTTTTGAACAGGAGCTTCAACCGTTTGCAGCATATGAGAAATTTCCTAATCCCAAAATTTATTACTGAGGTGACAGAAGTTGATTTCGGAGCATGATTTTTGAACAGGAGCTTCAACCGTTTGCAGCATATGAGAAATTTCCTAATCCCAAAATTTATTACTGAGGTGACAGAAGTTGATTTCGGAGCATGATTTTTGAACAGGAGCTTCAACCGTTTTGCGGCATATGAGAAATTCCCTAAGACCCGGTCCCATCGATTTTGGTCAAAAATGAAATTTCCAAAGGTGCCCCAATTTCTGCTTTAAACTTTAGGTACCATTCCAAAATGTATCACTGAGGTGACAGAAGTTGATTACGGAGCATGATTTTTTAACAGGAGCTTCAACCGTTTTGCGGCATATGAGAAATTCCCTAAGCCCCGGACCCATCGATTTTGGTCAAAAATGAAAATTCCAAAAGTTCCCCAATTTCAGCTTTCAACTTAAGGTACCTTACCAAAATATATCACTGAGGTGAGAGAAGTTGATTTCGGAGCATGAATTTTGAACAGGAGCTTCAACCGTTTTGCAGCATATGAGAAATTCCCTAAGCCCCGGACCCATCGATTTTGGTCAAAAATTAAAATTCCAAAAGTGCCCAATTTCTGCTTTAAACTTTAGATACCATCCCAAGATGTATCACTAGGGTTACAGAAGTTGATTTCGGAGCATGATTTTTGAACAGGAGCATCAACCGTTTTTCAGCATATGAGAAATTTCCTAAGTCCCGTACCAATCGATTTTGGTCAAAAATGAAAATTCCAAAAGTGCCCCAATTTCTGCTTTAAACTTTAGGTACCGTCCCAAAATGTATCACTGAGGTGACAGAAGTTGATTTCGGAGCATTATTTTTTAACAGGAGCTTCAACCATTTTGTGGCATATGAGAAATACCCTAAGCCCCGGACCCATCGATTTTGGTCAAAAATGAAAATTCCAAAAGTGCCCAATTTCTGCTTTAAACTTTAGGTACCATCCCAAAATGTATCACTAGGGTTACAGAAGTTGATTTCGGAGCATGATTTTTGAACAGGAGCATCAACCGTTTTGCAGCATATGAGAAATTTCCTAAGCCCAAGACCCATCGATTTTGGTCAAAAATTAAAATTCCAAAAGTGCCCCAATTTCTGCTTTAAACATTAGGTACCATCCCAAAAAGTATCACTGAGGTGACAGAAGTTGATTTCGGAGCATGATTTTTGAACAGGAGCTTCAACCGTTTTGCGGCATATGAGACATTCCCTAAGCCCCGGACCCATCGATTTTGGTCAAAAATTACAATTCCAAAAGTGCCCCAATTTCTGCTTTAAACTTTAGGTACCATCCCAAAATGTATCACTAAGGTGACAGAAGTTGATTTCGGAGCATGATTTTTGAACAGGAGCATCAACCGTTTTGCAGCATAAGAGAAATTCCCTAAGCCCCGGACCCATCGATTTTGGTCAAAAATTAAAATTCCAAAAGTGCCCCAATTTCTGCTAAAAAACTTAAGGTACCATCCCAAAATGTATCACTAAGGTGACAGAAGTTGATTTCGGAGCATGATTTTTGAACAGGAGCATCAACCGTTTTGCAGCATATGAGAAATTCCCTAAGTCCCGGACCCATCGATTTTGGTCAAAAATGAAAATTCCAAAGGTGCCCCAATTTCTGCTTTAAACTTTAGGTACCATCCCAAAATGTATCACTGAGGTGACAGAAGTTGATTTCGGAGCATGAATTTTGAACAGGAGCTTCAACCGTTTTGCGGCATATGAGAAAATCCCTAAGCCCCGGACCCATCGATTTTGGTCAAAAATTAAAATTCCAAAAGTGCCCAATTTCTGCTTTAAACTTTAGATACCATCCCAAAATGTATCACTAGGGTTACAGAAGTTGATTTTGGAGCATGATTTTTGAACAGGAGCATCAACCGTTTTGCAGCATATGAGAAATTCCCTAAACCCCGGACCAATCGATTTTGGTCAAAAATGAAAATTCCAAAAGTGCCCTAATTTCTGCTTTAAACTTTAGGTACCGTCCCAAAATGTATCACTGAGGTGACAGAAGTTGATTTTGGAGCATGATTTTTGAACTGGAGCATCAACCGTTTTGCAGCATATGAGAAATTCCCTAAGCCCCGGACCCATCGATTTTAGTCAAAAATGAAAATTCCAAAAGTGCCCCAATTTCTGCTTTAAACTTAAGGTACCATCCCAAAATGTATCACTGAGGTGACAGAAGTTGATTTCGGACCATGATTTTTGAACAGGAGCTTCAACCATTTTGCGGCATATGAGAAATTCCCTAAGCCCCGGACCCATCGATTTTGGTAAAAATGAAAATTCCAAAAGTGCACAATTTCTGCTTTAAACTTTAGGTACCTTCACAAAATGTATCACTGAGGTGACAGAAGTTGATTTCGGAGCATGATTTTTGAACAGGAGCATCAACCGTTTTGCAGCATATGAGAAATTCCCTAAGCCTCGGACCCATCGATTTTGGTCAAAATGAAAATTCCAAATGTGCCACAATTTCTGCTTTAAATTATAGGTACCTTCACAAAATGTATCACTGAGGTGACAGAAGTTGATTACGGAGCATGATTTTTGAACAGGAGCTTCAACCGTTTTGCGGCATATGATTAATTCCCTAGGCCCCGGTCCCATCGATTTTGGTCAAATATGAAAATTCCAAAGGTGCCCCAATTTCTGCTTTAAACTTTAGGTACCATTCCAAAATGTTTCACTGAGGTGACAGAAGTTGATTTCGGAGCATGAATTTTGAACAGGAGCTTCAACCGTTTTGCAGCATATGAGAAATTCCCTAAGCCCCGGACCCATCGATTTTGGTCAAAAATTTAAATTCCAAAAGTGCCCAATTTCTGCTTTAAACTTTAGATACCATCCCAAAATATATCACTGAGGTTACAGAAGTTGATTTCGGAGCATGATTTTTGAACAGGAGCATCAACCGTTTTGCAGCATATGAGAAATTTTCTAAGTCCCGGACCAATCGATTTTGGTCGAAAATGAAAATTCCAAATGTGCCCCAATTTCTGCTTTAAACTTTAGGTACCGTCCCAAAATGTATCACTGAGGTGACAGAAGTTGATTTCGGAGCATTATTTTTTAACAGGAGCTTCAACCATTTTGTGGCATATGAGAAATACCCTAAGCCCCGGACCCATCGATTTTGGTCAAAAATGAAAATTCCAAAAGTGCCCAATTTCTGCTTTAAACTTTAGGTACCATCCCAAAATGTATCACTAAGGTGACAGAAGTTGATTTCGGAGCATGATTTTTGAACAGGAGCATCAACCGTTTTGCAGCATAAGAGAAATTCCCTAAGCCCCGGACCCATCGATTTTGGTCAAAAATTAAAATTCCAAAAGTGCCCCAATTTCTGCTATAAACTTAAGGTACCATCCCAAAATGTATCACTGAGTTGACAGTTGATCTCGGAGCATGATTTTTGAACAGGAGCTTCAACAGTTTTGCGGCATATAAAAAATTCCCTAAGCCCCGGTCCCATCGATTTTGGTCAAAAATGAAAATTCCAAAGGTGCCCCAATTTCTGCTTTAAACTTTAGGTACCATCCCAAAATGTATCACTGAGGTGACAGAAGTTGATTTTGGAGCATGATTTTTGAACAGGAGCATCAACCGTTTTGCAGCATATGAGAAATTCCCTAAACCCCGGACCAATCGATTTTGGTCAAAAATGAAAATTCCAAAAGTGCCCTAATTTCTGCTTTAAACTTTAGGTACCGTCCCAAAATGTATCACTGAGGTGACAGAAGTTGATTTTGGAGCATGATTTTTGAACAGGAGCATCAACCGTTTTGCAGCATATGAGAAATTCCCTAAGCCCAAGACCCATCGATTTTAGTCAAAAATGAAAATTCCAAAAGTGCCCCAATTTCTGCTTTAAACTTAAGGTACCATCCCAAAATGTATCACTGAGGTGACTGAAGTTGATTTCGGACCATGATTTTTGAACAGGAGCTTCAACCATTTTGCGGCATATGAGAAATTCCCTAAGCCCCGGACCCATCGATTTTGGTAAAAATGAAAATTCCAAAAGTGCACAATTTCTGCTTTAAACTTTAGGTACCTTCACAAAATGTATCACTGAGGTGACAGAAGTTGATTTCGGAGCATGATTTTTGAACAGGAGCATCAACCGTTTTGCAGCATATGAGAAATTCCCTAAGCCTCGGACCCATCGATTTTGGTCAAAATGAAAATTCCAAATGTGCCACAATTTCTGCTTTAAACTATAGGTACCTTCACAAAATGTATCACTGAGGTGACAGAAGTTGATTACGGAGCATGATTTTTGAACAGGAGCTTCAACCGTTTTGCGGCATATGATTAATTCCCTAGGCCCCGGTCCCATCGATTTTGGTCAAATATGAAAATTCCAAAGGTGCCCCAATTTCTGCTTTAAACTTTAGGTACCATTCCAAAATGTTTCACTGAGGTGACAGAAGTTGATTTCGGAGCATGAATTTTGAACAGGAGCTTCAACCGTTTTGCAGCATATGAGAAATTCCCTAAGCCCCGGACCCATCGATTTTGGTCAAAAATTTAAATTCCAAAAGTGCCCAATTTCTGCTTTAAACTTTAGATACCATCCCAAAATATATCACTGAGGTTACAGAAGTTGATTTCGGAGCATGATTTTTGAACAGGAGCATCAACCGTTTTGCAGCATATGAGAAATTTTCTAAGTCCCGGACCAATCGATTTTGGTCGAAAATGAAAATTCCAAATGTGCCCCAATTTCTGCTTTAAACTTTAGGTACCGTCCCAAAATGTATCACTGAGGTGACAGAAGTTGATTTCGGAGCATTATTTTTTAACAGGAGCTTCAACCATTTTGTGGCATATGAGAAATACCCTAAGCCCCGGACCCATCGATTTTGGTCAAAAATGAAAATTCCAAAAGTGCCCAATTTCTGCTTTAAACTTTAGGTACCATCCCAAAATGTATCACTAAGGTGACAGAAGTTGATTTCGGAGCATGATTTTTGAACAGGAGCATCAACTGTTTTGCAGCATAAGAGAAATTCCCTAAGCCCCGGACCCATCGATTTTGGTCAAAAATTAAAATTCCAAAAGTGCCCCAATTTCTGCTATAAACTTAAGGTACCATCCCAAAATGTATCACTGAGTTGACAGAAGTTGATCTCGGAGCATGATTTTTGAACAGGAGCTTCAACCGTTTTGCGGCATATAAAAAATTCCCTAAGCCCCGGTCCCATCGATTTTGGTCAAAAATGAAAATTCCAAAGGTGCCCCAATTTCTGCTTTAAACTTTAGGTACCATCCCAAAATGTATCACTGAGGTGACAGAAGTTGATTTCGGAGCATGATTTTTGAACAGGAGCATCAACCGTTTTGCAGCATATGAGAAATTCCCTAAACCCCGGACCCATCGATTTTGGTCAAAAATGAAAATTCCAAAAGTGCCCCAATTTCTGCTTTAAACTTTAGGTACCATCCCAAAATGTATTACTGAGGTGACAGAAGTTGATTTCGGAGCATGATTTTTGAACATGAGCTTCAACCGTTTGCAGCATATGAGAAATTTCCTAATCCCAAAATTTATTACTGAGGTGACAGAAGTTGATTTCGGAGCATGATTTTTGAACAGGAGCTTCAACCGTTTGCAGCATATGAGAAATTTCCTAATCCCAAAATGTATTACTGAGGTGACAGAAGTTGATTTCGGAGCATGATTTTTGAACAGGAGCTTCAACCGTTTTGCGGCATATGAGAAATTCCCTAAGACCCGGTCCCATCGATTTTGGTCAAAAATGAAATTTCCAAAGGTGCCCCAATTTCTGCTTTAAACTTTAGGTACCATTCCAAAATGTATCACTGAGGTGACAGAAGTTGATTACGGAGCATGATTTTTTAACAGGAGCTTCAACCGTTTTGCGGCATATGAGAAATTCCCTAAGCCCCGGACCCATCGATTTTGGTCAAAAATGAAAATTCCAAAAGTTCCCCAATTTCAGCTTTCAACTTAAGGTACCTTACCAAAATATATCACTGAGGTGAGAGAAGTTGATTTCGGAGCATGAATTTTGAACAGGAGCTTCAACCGTTTTGCAGCATATGAGAAATTCCCTAAGCCCCGGACCCATCGATTTTGGTCAGAAATTAAAATTCCAAAAGTGCCCAATTTCTGCTTTAAACTTTAGATACCATCCCAAGATGTATCACTAGGGTTACAGAAGTTGATTTCGGAGCATGATTTTTGAACAGGAGCATCAACCGTTTTTCAGCATATGAGAAATTTCCTAAGTCCCGTACCAATCGATTTTGGTCAAAAATGAAAATTCCAAAAGTGCCCCAATTTCTGCTTTAAACTAGGTACCGTCCCAAAATGTATCACTGAGGTGACAGAAGTTGATTTCGGAGCATTATTTTTTAACAGGAGCTTCAACCATTTTGTGGCATATGAGAAATACCCTAAGCCCCGGACCCATCGATTTTGGTCAAAAATGAAAATTCCAAAAGTGCCCAATTTCTGCTTTAAACTTTAGGTACCATCCCAAAATGTATCACTAGGGTTACAGAAGTTGATTTCGGAGCATGATTTTTGAACAGGAGCATCAACCGTTTTGCAGCATATGAGAAATTTCCTAAGCCCAAGACCCATCGATTTTGGTCAAAAATTAAAATTCCAAAAGTGCCCCAATTTCTGCTTTAAACATTAGGTACCATCCCAAAAAGTATCACTGAGGTGACAGAAGTTGATTTCGGAGCATGATTTTTGAACAGGAGCTTCAACCGTTTTGCGGCATATGAGACATTCCCTAAGCCCCGGACCCATCGATTTTGGTCAAAAATTACAATTCCAAAAGTGCCCCAATTTCTGCTTTAAACTTTAGGTACCATCCCAAAATGTATCACTAAGGTGACAGAAGTTGATTTCGGAGCATGATTTTTGAACAGGAGCATCAACCGTTTTGCAGCATATGAGAAATTCCCTAAGTCCCGGACCCATCGATTTTGGTCAAAAATGAAAATTCCAAAGGTGCCCCAATTTCTGCTTTAAACTTTAGGTACCATCCCAAAATGTATCACTGAGGTGACAGAAGTTGATTTCGGAGCATGAATTTTGAACAGGAGCTTCAACCGTTTTGCGGCATATGAGAAAATCCCTAAGCCCCGGACCCATCGATTTTGGTCAAAAATTAAAATTCCAAAAGTGCCCAATTTCTGCTTTAAACTTTAGATACCATCCCAAAATGTATCACTAGGGTTACAGAAGTTGATTTTGGAGCATGATTTTTGAACAGGAGCATCAACCGTTTTGCAGCATATGAGAAATTCCCTAAACCCCGGACCAATCGATTTTGGTCAAAAATGAAAATTCCAAAAGTGCCCCAATTTCTGCTTTAAACTTTAGGTACCGTCCCAAAATGTATCACTGAGGTGACAGAAGTTGATTTTGGAGCATGATTTTTGAACAGGAGCATCAACCGTTTTGCAGCATATGAGAAATTCCCTAAGCCCCGGACCCATCGATTTTAGTCAAAAATGAAAATTCCAAAAGTGCCCCAATTTCTGCTTTAAACTTAAGGTACCATCCCAAAATGTATCACTGAGGTGACAGAAGTTGATTTCGGACCATGATTTTTGAACAGGAGCTTCAACCATTTTGCGGCATATGAGAAATTCCCTAAGCCCCGGACCCATCGATTTTGGTAAAAATGAAAATTCCAAAAGTGCACAATTTCTGCTTTAAACTTTAGGTACCTTCACAAAATGTATCACTGAGGTGACAGAAGTTGATTTCGGAGCATGATTTTTGAACAGGAGCTTCAACCATTTTGCGGCATATGAGAAATTCCCTAAGCCCCGGACCCATCGATTTTGGTAAAAATGAAAATTCCAAAAGTGCACAATTTCTGCTTTAAACTTTAGGTACCTTCACAAAATGTATCACTGAGGTGACAGAAGTTGATTTCGGAGCATGATTTTTGAACAGGAGCATCAACCGTTTTGCAGCATATGAGAAATTCCCTAAGCCTCGGACCCATCGATTTTGGTCAAAATGAAAATTCCAAATGTGCCACAATTTCTGCTTTAAACTATAGGTACCTTCACAAAATGTATCACTGAGGTGACAGAAGTTGATTACGGAGCATGATTTTTGAACAGGAGCTTCAAACGTTTTGCGGCATATGATTAATTCCCTAGGCCCCGGTCCCATCGATTTTGGTCAAATATGAAAATTCCAAAGGTGCCCCAATTTCTGCTTTAAACTTTAGGTACCATTCCAAAATGTTTCACTGAGGTGACAGAAGTTGATTTCGGAGCATGAATTTTGAACAGGAGCTTCAACCGTTTTGCAGCATATGAGAAATTCCCTAAGCCCCGGACCCATCGATTTTGGTCAAAAATTTAAATTCCAAATGTGCCCCAATTTCTGCTTTAAACTTTAGGTACCATTCCAAAATGTTTCACTGAGGTGACAGAAGTTGATTTCGGAGCATGAATTTTGAACAGGAGCTTCAACCGTTTTGCAGCATATGAGAAATTCCCTAAGCCCCGGACCAATCGATTTTGGTCAAAAATTTAAATTCCAAATGTGCCCCAATTTCTGCTTTAAACTTTAGGTACCGTCCCAAAATGTATCACTGAGGTGACAGAAGTTGATTTCGGAGCATTATTTTTTAACAGGAGCTTCAACCATTTTGTGGCATATGAGAAATACCCTAAGCCCCGGACCCATCGATTTTGGTCAAAAATGAAAATTCCAAAAGTGCCCAATTTCTGCTTTAAACTTTAGGTACCATCCCAAAATGTATCACTAGGGTAACAGAAGTTGATTTCGGAGCATGATTTTTGAACAGGAGCATCAACCGTTTTGCAGCATATGAGAAATTTCCTAATCCCAAAATTTATTACTGAGGTGACAGAAGTTGATTTCGGAGCATGATTTTTGAACAGGAGCTTCAACCGTTTGCAGCATATGAGAAATTTCCTAATCCCAAAATTTATTACTGAGGTGACAGAAGTTGATTTCGGAGCATGATTTTTGAACAGGAGCTTCAACCGTTTGCAGCATATGAGAAATTTCCTAAGCCCAAGACCCATCGATTTTGGTCAAAAATTAAAATTCCAAAAGTGCCCCAATTTCTGCTTTAAACATTAGGTACCATCGCAAAATGTTTCACTGGTGTGACAGAAGTTGATTTCGGAGCATGATTTTTGAACAGGAGCTTCAACCGTTTTGCGACATAAGAGAAATTCCCTGAGCCCCACACCCATTGATTTTGGTCAAAATGAAAATTCCAAAAGTGCCCCAATTTCTGCTTTAAACTTTAGGTACCATCCCAAAAAGTATCACTGAGGTGACAGAAGTTGATTTCGGAGCATGATTTTTGAACAGGAGCTTCAACCGTTTTGCGGCATATGAGACATTCCCTAAGCCCCGGACCCATCGATTTTGGTCAAAAATTACAATTCCAAAAGTGCCCCAATTTCTGCTTTAAACTTTAGGTACCATCCCAAAATGTATCACTAAGGTGACAGAAGTTGATTTCGGAGCATGATTTTTGAACAGGAGCATCAACCGTTTTGCAGCATAAGAGAAATTCCCTAAGCCCCGGACCCATCGATTTTGGTCAAAAATGAAAATTCCAAAAGTTCCCCAATTTCAGCTTTAAACTTAAGGTACCTTACCAAAATATATCACTGAGGTGACAGAAGTTGATTTCGGAGCATGAATTTTGAACAGGAGCTTCAACCGTTTTGCAGCATATGAGAAATTCCCTAAGCCCCGGACCCATCGATTTTGGTCAAAAATGAAAATTCCAAAAGTGCCCAATTTCTTCTTTAAACTTTAGGTACCATCCCAAAAAGTATCACTAGGGTGACAGAAGTTGATTTCGGAGCATGATTTTTGAACAGGAGCATCAACCGTTTTGCAGCATATGAGAAATTTCCTAAGCCCAAGACCCATCGATTTTGGTCAAAAATTAAAATTCCAAAAGTGCCCCAATTTCTGCTTTAAACATTAGGTACCATCGCAAAATGTTTCACTGGTGTGACAGAAGTTGATTTCGGAGCATGATTTTTGAACAGGAGCTTCAACCGTTTTGCGGCATATGAGAAATTCCCTGAGCCCCACACCCATTGATTTTGGTCAAAATGAAAATTCCAAAAGTGCCCCAATTTCTGCTTTAAACTTTAGGTACCATCCCAAAAAGTATCACTGAGGTGACAGAAGTTGATTTCGGAGCATGATTTTTGAACAGGAGCTTCAACCGTTTTGCGGCATATGAGACATTCCCTAAGCCCCGGACCCATCGATTTTGGTCAAAAATTACAATTCCAAAAGTGCCCCAATTTCTGCTTTAAACTTTAGGTACCATCCCAAAATGTATCACTAAGGTGACAGAAGTTGATTTCGGAGCATGATTTTTGAACAGGAGCATCAACCGTTTTGCAGCATAAGAGAAATTCCCTAAGCCCCGGACCCATCGATTTTGGTCAAAAATTAAAATTCCAAAAGTGCCCCAATTTCTGCTATAAACTTAAGGTACCATCCCAAAATGTATCACTAAGGTGACAGAAGTTGATTTCGGAGCATGATTTTTGAACAGGAGCATCAACCGTTTTGCAGCATATGAGAAATTCCCTAAGCCCCGGACCCATCGATTTTGGTCAAAAATGAAAATTCCAAAGGTGCCCCAATTTCTGCTTTAAACTTTAGGTACCATCCCAAAATGTATCACTGAGGTGACAGAAGTTGATTTCGGAGCATGAATTTTGAACAGGAGCTTCAACCGTTTTGCGGCATATGATAAAATCTCTAAGCCCCGGACCCATCGATTTTGGTCAAAAATTAAAATTCCAAAAGTGCCCAATTTCTGCTTTAAACTTTAGATACCATCGCAAAATGTATCACTAGGGTTACAGAAGTTGATTTCGGAGCATGATTTTTGAACAGGAGCATCAACCGTTTTGCAGCATATGAGAAATTCCCTAAGCCCCGGACCCATCGATTTTGGTCAAAATGAAAATTCCAAATGTGCCCCAATTTCTGCTTTAAACTATAGGTACCTTCACAAAATGTATCACTGAGGTGACAGAAGTTGATTACGGAGCATGATTATTGAACAGGAGCTTCAACCGTTTTGCGGCATATGATTAATTCCCTAAGCCCCGGTCCCATCGATTTTGGTCAAATATGAAAATTCCAAAGGTGCCCCAATTTCTGCTTTAAACTTTAGGTACCATTCCAAAATGTTTCACTGAGGTGACAGAAGTTGATTACGGAGTATGATTTTTTAACAGGAGCTTCAACCGTTTTGCAGCATATGAGAAATTCCCTAAGCCCCGGACCCATCGATTTTGGTCAAAAATGAAAATTCCAAAAGTTCCCCAATTTCAGCTTTAAACTTAAGGTACCTTACCAAAATATATCACTGAGGTGACAGAAGTTGATTTCGGAGCATGAATTTTGAACAGGAGCTTCAACCGTTTTGCAGCATATGAGAAATTCCCTAAGCCCCGGACCCATCGATTTTGGTCAAAAATTAAAATTCCAAAAGTGCCCAATTTCTGCTTTAAACTTTAGATACCATCCCAAAATGTATCACTAGGGTTACAGAAGTTGATTTCGGAGCATGATTTTTGAACAGGAGCATCAACCGTTTTGCAGCATATGAGAAATTTCCTAAGTCCCGGACCAATCGATTTTGGTCGAAAATGAAAATTCCAAAAGTGCCCCAATTTCTGCTTTAAATTTTAGGTACCGTCCCAAAATGTATCACTGAGGTGACAGAAGTTGATTTCGGAGCATTATTTTTTAACAGGAGCTTCAACCATTTTGTGGCATATGAGAAATACCCTAAGCCCCGGACCCATCGATTTTGGTCAAAAATGAAAATTCCAAAAGTGCCCAATTTCTGCTTTAAACTTTAGGTACCATCCCAAAATGTATCACTAGGGTTACAGAAGTTGATTTCGGAGCATGATTTTTGAACAGGAGCATCAACCGTTTTGCAGCATATGAGAAATTTCCTAAGCCCAAGACCCATCGATTTTGGTCAAAAATTTAAATTCCAAAGGTGCCCCAATTTCTGCTTTAAACATTAGGTACCATCGCAAAATGTTTCACTGGTGTGACAGAAGTTGATTTCGGAGCATGATTTTTGAACAGGAGCTTCAACCGTTTTGCGGCATATGAGAAATTCCCAGAGCCCCACACCCATTGATTTTGGTCAAAATGAAAATTCCAAAAGTGCCCCAATTTCTGCT
The DNA here is from genome assembly GCF_028390025.1 of Pseudophryne corroboree. NCBI lineage: Eukaryota > Metazoa > Chordata > Amphibia > Anura > Myobatrachidae > Pseudophryne > Pseudophryne corroboree. The sequence goes on from NC_086450.1 coordinate 144,128,621, forward strand.
TTAAACTTTAGGTACCATCCCAAAAAGTATCACTGAGGTGACAGAAGTTGATTTCGGAGCATGATTTTTGAACAGGAGCTTCAACCGTTTTGCGGCATATGAGACATTCCCTAAGCCCCGGACCCATCGATTTTGGTCAAAAATTACAATTCCAAAAGTGCCCCAATTTCTGCTTTGAACTTTAGGTACCATCCCAAAATGTATCACTAAGGTGACAGAAGTTGATTTCGGAGCATGATTTTTGAACAGGAGCATCAACCGTTTTGCAGCATAAGAGAAATTCCCTAAGCCCCGGACCCATCGATTTTGGTCAAAAATTAAAATTCCAAAAGTGCCCCAATTTCTGCTATAAACTTAAGGTACCATCCCAAAATGTATCACTGAGTTGACAGAAGTTGATTTCGGAGCATGATTTTTGAACAGGAGCTTCAACAGTTTTGCGGCATATAAAAAATTCCCTAAGCCCCGGTCCCATCGATTTTGGTCAAAAATGAAAATTCCAAAGGTGTCCCAATTTCTGCTTTAAACTTTAGGTACCATCCCAAAATGTATCACTGAGGTGACAGAAGTTGATTTCGGAGCATGATTTTTGAACAGGAGCATCAACCGTTTTGCAGCATATGAGAAATTCCCTAAGCCCCGGACCCATCGATTTTGGTCAAAAATGAAAATTCCAAAAGTGCCCCAATTTCTGCTTTAAACTTTAGGTACCATCCCAAAATGTATTACTGAGGTGACAGAAGTTGATTTCGGAGCATGATTTTTGAACAGGAGCTTCAACCGTTTGCAGCATATGAGAAATTTCCTAATCCCAAAATTTATTACTGAGGTGACAGAAGTTGATTTCGGAGCATGATTTTTGAACAGGAGCTTCAACCGTTTGCAGCATATGAGAAATTTCCTAATCCCAAAATTTATTACTGAGGTGACAGAAGTTGATTTCGGAGCATGATTTTTGAACAGGAGCTTCAACCGTTTGCAGCATATGAGAAATTTCCTAAGCCCAAGACCCATCGATTTTGGTCAAAAATGAAAATTCCAAAAGTGCCCCAATTGATGCTTTAAACATTAGGTACCATCGCAAAATGTTTCACTGGTGTGACAGAAGTTGATTTCGGAGCATGATTTTTGAACAGGAGCTTCAACCGTTTTGCGACATGTGAGAAATTCCCTGAGCCCCACACCCATTGATTTTGGTCAAAATGAAAATTCCAAAAGTGCCCCAATTTCTGCTTTAAACTTTAGGTACCATCCCAAAAAGTATCACTGAGGTGACAGAAGTTGATTTCGGAGCATGATTTTTGAACAGGAGCTTCAACCGTTTTGCGGCATATGAGACATTCCCTAAGCCCCGGACCCATCGATTTTGGTCAAAAATTACAATTCCAAAAGTGCCCCAATTTCTGCTTTAAACTTTAGGTACCATCCCAAAATGTATCACTAAGGTGACAGAAGTTGATTTCGGAGCATGATTTTTGAACAGGAGCATCAACCGTTTTGCAGCATAAGAGAAATTCCCTAAGCCCCGGACCCATCGATTTTGGTCAAAAATTAAAATTCCAAAAGTGCCCAATTTCTGCTTTAAACTTTAGATACCATCCCAAAATGTATCACTAGGGTTACAGAAGTTGATTTCGGAGCATGATTTTTGAACAGGAGCATCAACCGTTTTGCAGCATATGAGAAATTCCCTAAACCCCGGACCAATCGATTTTGGTCAAAAATGAAAATTCCAAAAGTGCCCCAATTTCTGCTTTAAACTTTAGGTACCGTCCCAAAATGTATCACTGAGGTGACAGAAGTTAATTTTGGAGCATGATTTTTGAACAGGAGCATCAACCGTTTTGCAGCATATGAGAAATTCCCTAAGCCCCGGACCCATCGATTTTAGTCAAAAATGAAAATTCCAAAAGTGCCCCAATTTCTGCTTTAAACTTTAGGTACCATCCCAAAATGTATCACTGAGGTGAGAGAAGTTGATTTCGGACCATGATTTTTGAACAGGAGCTTCAACCATTTTGCAGCATATGAGAAATTCCCTAAGCCCCGGACCCATCGATATTGGTCAAAAATGAAAATTCCAAAAGTGCCCCAATTTCTGCTTTAAACATTAGGTACCATCGCAAAATGTTTCACTGGTGTGACAGAAGTTGATTTTGGAGCATGATTTTTGAACAGGAGCTTCAACCGTTTTGCGACATATGAGAAATTCCCTGAGCCCCACACCCATTGATTTTGGTCAAAATGAAAATTCCAAAAGTGCCCCAATTTCTGCTTTAAACTTTAGGTACCATCCCAAAAAGTATCACTGAGGTGACAGAAGTTGATTTCGGAGCATGATTTTTGAACAGGAGCTTCAACCGTTTTGCGACATATGAGAAATTCCCTGAGCCCCACACCCATTGATTTTGGTCAAAATGAAAATTCCAAAAGTGCCCCAATTTCTGCTTTAAACTTTAGGTACCATCCCAAAAAGTATCACTGAGGTGACAGAAGTTGATTTCGGAGCATGATTTTTGAACAGGAGCTTCAACCGTTTTGCGGCATATGAGACATTCCCTAAGCCCCGGTCCCATCGATTTTGGTCAAAAATGAAAATTCCAAAGGTGTCCCAATTTCTGCTTTAAACTTTAGGTACCATCCCAAAATGTATCACTGAGGTGACAGAAGTTGATTTCGGAGCATGATTTTTGAACAGGAGCATCAACCGTTTTGCAGCATATGAGAAATTCCCTAAGCCCCGGACCCATCGATTTTGGTCAAAAATGAAAATTCCAAAAGTGCCCCAATTTCTGCTTTAAACTTTAGGTACCATCCCAAAATGTATTACTGAGGTGACAGAAGTTGATTTCGGAGCATGATTTTTGAACAGGAGCTTCAACCGTTTGCAGCATATGAGAAATTTCCTAATCCCAAAATTTATTACTGAGGTGACAGAAGTTGATTTCGGAGCATGATTTTTGAACAGGAGCTTCAACCGTTTGCAGCATATGAGAAATTTCCTAATCCCAAAATTTATTACTGAGGTGACAGAAGTTGATTTCGGAGCATGATTTTTGAACAGGAGCTTCAACCGTTTGCAGCATATGAGAAATTTCCTAAGCCCAAGACCCATCGATTTTGGTCAAAAATGAAAATTCCAAAAGTGCCCCAATTGATGCTTTAAACATTAGGTACCATCGCAAAATGTTTCACTGGTGTGACAGAAGTTGATTTCGGAGCATGATTTTTGAACAGGAGCTTCAACCGTTTTGCGACATATGAGAAATTCCCTGAGCCCCACACCCATTGATTTTGGTCAAAATGAAAATTCCAAAAGTGCCCCAATTTCTGCTTTAAACTTTAGGTACCATCCCAAAAAGTATCACTGAGGTGACAGAAGTTGATTTCGGAGCATGATTTTTGAACAGGAGCTTCAACCGTTTTGCGGCATATGAGACATTCCCTAAGCCCCGGACCCATCGATTTTGGTCAAAAATTACAATTCCAAAAGTGCCCCAATTTCTGCTTTAAACTTTAGGTACCATCCCAAAATGTATCACTAAGGTGACAGAAGTTGATTTCGGAGCATGATTTTTGAACAGGAGCATCAACCGTTTTGCAGCATAAGAGAAATTCCCTAAGCCCCGGACCCATCGATTTTGGTCAAAAATTAAAATTCCAAAAGTGCCCAATTTCTGCTTTAAACTTTAGATACCATCCCAAAATGTATCACTAGGGTTACAGAAGTTGATTTCGGAGCATGATTTTTGAACAGGAGCATCAACCGTTTTGCAGCATATGAGAAATTCCCTAAACCCCGGACCAATCGATTTTGGTCAAAAATGAAAATTCCAAAAGTGCCCCAATTTCTGCTTTAAACTTTAGGTACCGTCCCAAAATGTATCACTGAGGTGACAGAAGTTAATTTTGGAGCATGATTTTTGAACAGGAGCATCAACCGTTTTGCAGCATATGAGAAATTCCCTAAGCCCCGGACCCATCGATTTTAGTCAAAAATGAAAATTCCAAAAGTGCCCCAATTTCTGCTTTAAACTTTAGGTACCATCCCAAAATGTATCACTGAGGTGAGAGAAGTTGATTTCGGACCATGATTTTTGAACAGGAGCTTCAACCATTTTGCAGCATATGAGAAATTCCCTAAGCCCCGGACCCATCGATATTGGTCAAAAATGAAAATTCCAAAAGTGCCCCAATTTCTGCTTTAAACATTAGGTACCATCGCAAAATGTTTCACTGGTGTGACAGAAGTTGATTTCGGAGCATGATTTTTGAACAGGAGCTTCAACCGTTTTGCGACATATGAGAAATTCCCTGAGCCCCACACCCATTGATTTTGGTCAAAATGAAAATTCCAAAAGTGCCCCAATTTCTGCTTTAAACTTTAGGTACCATCCCAAAAAGTATCACTGAGGTGACAGAAGTTGATTTCGGAGCATGATTTTTGAACAGGAGCTTCAACCGTTTTGCGGCATATGAGACATTCCCTAAGCCCCGGACCCATCGATTTTGGTCAAAAATTACAATTCCAAAAGTGCCCCAATTTCTGCTATAAACTTAAGGTACCATCCCAAAATGTATCACTGAGGTGACAGAAGTTGATTTCGGAGCATGAATTTTGAACAGGAGCTTCAATCGTTTTGCGGCATATGAGAAAATCCCTAAGCCCCGGACCCATCGATTTTGGTCAAAAATTAAAATTCCAAAAGTGCCCAATTTCTGCTTTAAACTTTAGATACCATCCCAAAATGTATCACTAGGGTTACAGAAGTTCATTTCGGAGCATGATTTTTGAACAGGAGCATCAACCGTTTTGCAGCATATGAGAAATTCCCTAAACCCCGGACCAATCGATTTTGGTCAAAAATGAAAATTCCAAAAGTGCCCCAATTTCTGCTTTAAACTTTAGGTACCGTCCCAAAATGTATCACTGAGGTGACAGAAGTTAATTTTGGAGCATGATTTTTGAACAGGAGCATCAACCGTTTTGCAGCATATGAGAAATTCCCTAAGCCCCGGACCCATCGATTTTAGTCAAAAATGAAAATTCCAAAAGTGCCCCAATTTCTGCTTTAAACTTTAGGTACCATCCCAAAATGTATCACTGAGGTGACAGAAGTTGATTTCGGACCATGATTTTTGAACAGGAGCTTCAACCATTTTGCGGCATATGAGAAATTCCCTAAGCCCCGGACCCATCGATTTTGGTAAAAATGAAAATTCCAAAAGTGCACAATTTCTGCTTTAAACTTTAGGTACCTTCACAAAATGTATCACTGAGGTGACAGAAGTTGATTTCGGAGCATGATTTTTGAACAGGAGCATCAACCGTTTTGCAGCATATGAGAAATTCCCTAAGCCCCGGACCCATCGATTTTGGTCAAAATGAAAATTCCAAATGTGCCCCAATTTCTGCTTTAAACTATAGGTACCTTCACAAAATGTATCACTGAGGTGACAGAAGTTGATTACGGAGCATGATTTTTGAACAGGAGCTTCAACCGTTTTGCGGCATATGATTAATTCCCTAAGCCCCGGTCCCATCGATTTTGGTCAAATATGAAAATTCCAAAGGTGCCCCAATTTCTGCTTTAAACTTTAGGTACCATTCCAAAATGTTTCACTGAGGTGACAGAAGTTGATTACGGAGTATGATTTTTTTAACAGGAGCTTCAACCGTTTTGCAGCATATGAGAAATTCCCTAAGCCCCGGACCCATCGATTTTGGTCAAAAATGAAAATTCCAAAAGTTCCCCAATTTCAGCTTTAAACTTAAGGTACCTTCCCAAAATATATCACTGAGGTGACAGAAGTTGATTTCGGAGCATGAATTTTGAACAGGAGCTTCAACCGTTTTGCAGCATATGAGAAATTCCCTAAGCCCCGGACCCATCGATTTTGATCAAAAATTAAAATTCCAAAAGTGCCCCAATTTCTGCTTTAAACTTTAGGTACCGTCCCAAAATGTATCACTGAGGTGACAGAAGTTAATTTTGGAGCATGATTTTTGAACAGGAGCATCAACCGTTTTGCAGCATATGAGAAATTCCCTAAGCCCCGGACCCATCGATTTTAGTCAAAAATGAAAATTCCAAAAGTGCCCCAATTTCTGCTTTAAACTTTAGGTACCATCCCAAAATGTATCACTGAGGTGACAGAAGTTGATTTCGGACCATGATTTTTGAACAGGAGCTTCAACCATTTTGCGGCATATGAGAAATTCCCTAAGCCCCGGACCCATCGATTTTGGTAAAAATGAAAATTCCAAAAGTGCACAATTTCTGCTTTAAACTTTAGGTACCTTCACAAAATGTATCACTGAGGTGACAGAAGTTGATTTCGGAGCATGATTTTTGAACAGGAGCATCAACCGTTTTGCAGCATATGAGAAATTCCCTAAGCCCCGGACCCATCGATTTTGGTCAAAATGAAAATTCCAAATGTGCCCCAATTTCTGCTTTAAACTATAGGTACCTTCACAAAATGTATCACTGAGGTGACAGAAGTTGATTACGGAGCATGATTTTTGAACAGGAGCTTCAACCGTTTTGCGGCATATGATTAATTCCCTAAGCCCCGGTCCCATCGATTTTGGTCAAATATGAAAATTCCAAAGGTGCCCCAATTTCTGCTTTAAACTTTAGGTACCATTCCAAAATGTTTCACTGAGGTGACAGAAGTTGATTACGGAGTATGATTTTTTTAACAGGAGCTTCAACCGTTTTGCAGCATATGAGAAATTCCCTAAGCCCCGGACCCATCGATTTTGGTCAAAAATGAAAATTCCAAAAGTTCCCCAATTTCAGCTTTAAACTTAAGGTACCTTCCCAAAATATATCACTGAGGTGACAGAAGTTGATTTCGGAGCATGAATTTTGAACAGGAGCTTCAACCGTTTTGCAGCATATGAGAAATTCCCTAAGCCCCGGACCCATCGATTTTGATCAAAAATTAAAATTCCAAAAGTGCCCAATTTCTGCTTTAAACTTTAGATACCATCCCAAAATGTATCACTAGGGTTACAGAAGTTGATTTCGGAGCATGATTTTTGAACAGGAGCATCAACCGTTTTGCAGCATATGAGAAATTTCCTAAGTCCCGGACCAATCGATTTTGGTCGAAAATGAAAATTCCAAAAGTGCCCCAATTTCTGCTTTAAACTTTAGGTACCGTCCCAAAATGTATCACTGAGGTGACAGAAGTTGATTTCGGAGCATTATTTTTTAACAGGAGCTTCAACCGTTTTGTGGCATATGAGAAATACCCTAAGCCCCGGACCCATCGATTTTGGTCAAAAATGAAAATTCCAAAAGTGCCCAATTTCTGCTTTAAACTTTAGGTACCATCCCAAAATGTATCACTAGGGTTACAGAAGTTGATTTCGGAGCATGATTTTTGAACAGGAGCATCAACCATTTTGCAGCATATGAGAAATTTCCTAAGCCCAAGACCCATCGATTTTGGTCAAAAATTAAAATTCCAAAAGTGCCCCAATTTCTGCTTTAAACATTAGGTACCATCGCAAAATGTTTCACTGGTGTGACAGAAGTTGATTTCGGAGCATGATTTTTGAACAGGAGCTTCAACCGTTTTGCGGCATATGAGAAATTCCCTGAGCCCCACACCCATTGATTTTGGTCAAAATGAAAATTCCAAAAGTGCCCCAATTTCTGCTTTAAACTTTAGGTACCATCCCAAAAAGTATCACTGAGGTGACAGAAGTTGATTTCGGAGCATGATTTTTAAACAGGAGCTTCAACCGTTTTGCGGCATATGAGACATTCCCTAAGCCCCGGACCCATCGATTTTGGTCAAAAATTACAATTCCAAAAGTGCCCCAATTTCTGCTTTAAACTTTAGGTACCATCCCAAAATGTATCACTAAGGTGACAGAAGTTGATTTCGGAGCATGATTTTTGAACAGGAGCATCAACCGTTTTGCAGCATATGAGAAATTTCCTAAGTCCCGGACCAATCAATTTTGGTCGAAAATGAAAATTCCAAAAGTGCCCCAATTTCTGCTTTAAACTTTAGGTACCGTCCCAAAATGTATCACTGAGGTGACAGAAGTTGATTTCGGAGCATTATTTTTTAACAGGAGCTTCAACCGTTTTGTGGCATATGAGAAATACCCTAAGCCCCGGACCCATCGATTTTGGTCAAAAATGAAAATACCAAAAGTGCCCAATTTCTGCTTTAAACTTTAGGTACCATCCCAAAATGTATCACTAGGGTTACAGAAGTTGATTTCGGAGCATGATTTTTGAACAGGAGCATCAACCATTTTGCAGCATATGAGAAATTTCCTAAGCCCAAGACCCATCGATTTTGGTCAAAAATTAAAATTCCAAAAGTGCCCCAATTTCTGCTTTAAACATTAGGTACCATCGCAAAATGTTTCACTGGTGTGACAGAAGTTGATTTCGGAGCATGATTTTTGAACAGGAGCTTCAACCGTTTTGCGGCATATGAGAAATTCCCTGAGCCCCACACCCATTGATTTTGGTCAAAATGAAAATTCCAAAAGTGCCCCAATTTCTGCTTTAAACTTTAGGTACCATCCCAAAAAGTATCACTGAGGTGACAGAAGTTGATTTCGGAGCATGATTTTTAAACAGGAGCTTCAACCGTTTTGCGGCATATGAGACATTCCCTAAGCCCCGGACCCATCGATTTTGGTCAAAAATGAAAATTCCAAAAGTGCCCCAATTTCTGCTTTAAACTTTAGGTACCATCCCAAAATGTATTACTGAGGTGACAGAAGTTGATTTCGGAGCATGATTTTTGAACAGGAGCTTCAACCGTTTGCAGCATATGAGAAATTTCCTACTCCCAAAATTTATTCCTGAGGTGACAGAAGTTGATTTCGGAGCATGATTTTTGAACAGGAGCTTCAACCGTTTGCAGCATATGAGAAATTTCCTAATCCCAAAATTTATTACTGAGGTGACAGAAGTTGATTTCGGAGCATGATTTTTGTACAGGAGCTTCAACCGTTTGCAGCATATGAGAAATTTCCTAAGCCCAAGACCCATCGATTTTGGTCAAAAATGAAAATTCCAAAAGTGCCCCAATTTCTGCTTTAAACATTAGGTACCATCGCAAAATGTTTCACTGTTGTGACAGAAGTTGATTTCGGAGCATGATTTTTGAACAGGAGCTTCAACCGTTTTGCGACATATGAGAAATTCCCTGAGCCCCACACCCATTGATTTTGGTCAAAATGAAAATTCCAAAAGTGCCCCAATTTCTGCTTTAAACTTTAGGTACCATCCCAAAAAGTATCACTGAGGTGACAGAAGTTGATTTCGGAGCATGATTTTTGAACAGGAGCTTCAACCGTTTTGCGGCATATGAGACATTCCCTACGCCCCGGACCCATTGATTTTGGTCAAAAATGAAAATTCCAAAAGTGCCCCAATTTCTGCTTTAAACTTTAGGTACCATCCAAAAATGTATCACTGGGGTGACAGAAGTTGATTTCGGAGCATGATTTTTGAACAGGAGCTTCAACCGTTTTGTGGCATATGAGAAATTCCCTAAGCCCTGGATCCATTGTTTTTGGTCAAAAATTAAAATTCCAAAAGTGCCCCAATTTCTGCTTTAAACTTTAGGTACCATCCCAAAATGTATCACTGAGGTGACAGAAGTTGATTACGGAGCATGATTTTTGAACAGGAGCTTCAACCGTTTTGCGGCATATGAGAAATTCCCTAAGCCCCGGACTCATCAATTTTGGTCAAAAATGAAAATTCCAAAAGTTAGCCAATTTCTGCTTGAAACTTGAGGTACCTTCCCAAAATATATCACTGAGGTGACAGAAGTTGATTTCGGAGCATGATTTTTGAACAGGAGCTTCAACCATTTTTGCGGCATATGAGAAATTCCCTAAGCCCCGGACCCATCGATTTTGGTCAAAATGAAAATTCCAAATGTGCCCCAATTTCTGCTTTAAACTTTAGGTACCTTCACAAAATGTATCACTGAGGTGACAGAAGTTGATTTCGTAGCATCATTTTTGAACAGGAGCTTCAACCGTTTTGCAGCATATGAGAAATTCCCTAAGCCCCGGACCCATCAATTTTGGTCAAAAATTAAAATTCCAAAAGTGCCCCAATTTCTGCTATAAACTTAAGGTACCATCCCAAAATGTATCACTGAGGTGACTGAAGTTGATTTCGGAGCATGATTTTTGAACAGGAGCTTCAACCGTTTTGCGGCATATAAAAAATTCCCTAAGCCCCTGTCCCATCGATTTTGGTCAAAAATGAAAAATCCAAAGGTGCCCCAATTTCTGCTTTAAACTTTAGGTACCATCCCAAAATGTACCACTGAGGTGACATAAGTTGATTTCGGAGCATGATTTTTGAACAGGAGCTTCAACCGTTTTGCGGCATATGAGACATTCCCTAAGCCCCGGACCCATCGATTTTGGTCAAAAATTAAAATTCCAAAAGTGCCCCAATTTCTGCTTTAAACTTTAGGTACCATCCAAAAATGTATCACTGGGGTGACAGAAGTTGATTTCGGAGCATGAATTTTGAACAGGAGCTTCAACCGTTTTGCAGCATATGAGAAATTCCCTAAGCCCCGGACCCATCGATTTTGGTCAAAAATCAAAATTCCAAAAGTGCCCAATTTCTGCTTTAAACTTTAGATACCATCCCAAAATGTATCACTAGGGTTACAGAAGTTGATTTCGGAGCATGATTTTTGAACAGGAGCATCAACCGTTTTGCAGCATATGAGAAATTTCCTAAGTCCCGGACCAATCGATTTTGGTCGAAAATGAAAATTCCAAAAGTGCCCCTATTTCTGCTTTAAACTTTAGGTACCGTCCCAAAATGTATCACTGAGGTGACAGAAGTGTTAGGCGCCGAGGGTCCGCCCGTCAGTGCGGCCCGGCGCCTAGCAACTAGGGACGCCGCATGCGGACAGCCGCCGGCTCCCTAGCAACGCTAGACGCCGGGCGCACGGAGCCGCTCAGACCCTAGCAACGGGGACGCCACTGTCGGACCGCGTTCCCCGTTGCTGGGTCTAGATTAATCACCTCATTGGTATCCTGGCCGTGCAGCATGGACTTCTCACAGACGCCGGTAATAGCTTCCTGTTTGCTGTGTCTGTTGCAGAGAGTTTTCCAGTCCTGTCTATCCGGTCGTTCCTGTCCTCAGTGGTCCAATACTCGGAAGTTGTCATCTTTTCCTGGAGTCCTGACCGAGCACCTTTAACATCCTGTGGTGTTCGTGAGTCGCGGCGTAGCCGTGTGTTGCGGCTTGACCGCTTACTATTTATTATTTGGTTATATTGTGTTTCGGAGCTTTTGCGGAGGATTCCGCTCCCACAAATCCACTCTGGTATAGGAGTAACGGATTCGTGGATTTTTGGTTGTCCTTTTCCCTGGCGGTTTGTCCGCACATACTTCTGGTTTAAGTTAGTTAGCTTGTAGCCCCTGGCCTGGTTGCTTAGTCAGAGGGCCCCTTGTTATCACCCTGTCTCGGATTTCCCTTTGTCTCCCATTAAGACCTGAGGGGGCATCGGAGTTGGGCAGACATAATCCGCCCTTCAAACGCGGCTGCCATGGGCTCAAGCAACCATAGTCTCGCAGGGGATTTCTGATAACACGGGCGAGACAACGGAGTTAGGGCGCCAGGGGTTACTAGGCTTTCCTGCTCCCGTAACCAGCATTCCAATCCAGTACTCTGACCTCCGTCATAAGATCACCTCTGGTCAGACGTACTGGTATCATAACATTATTACCGGCCCAACTAAAATTTAAAATTAAACAGGGTTTGATTTTTTCCCTTATTTCAGTTTGGAAGATTTGTTGGCCTCATGAATCCCACTGGTGTAGGGCCAAATCCTGGCCAGCTTCTAGTTAGTCAGATTCAAGAACTTACTCAGATGGTTCAGGATCTATCCCTTCGGGTGAGGTCACAGGAAGATCTGTTACGGACTTCCCCGAGGGTCGTTCCTGAACCAAAAATGCATTTGCCTGACCGTTTTTCTGGGGATAGAAAGCAGTTTTTTAATTTTAAAGAGTCTTGTAAACTTTATTTTCGTTTAAGACCAGTCTCCTCAGGTACGGAATCTCAGCGGGTCGGAATTATTATTTCTTTACTTCAGGGGGATCCCCAGACCTGGGCTTTTGGTTTAAGAACTGACGATCCGGCATTGTTGTCTGTAGACGTCTTTCTGGGGTCTTTAGGGCTATTGTATGATGACCCTGATAGAGAGGCATCCGCCGAGAGTCATTTGCGTGCTCTCAGACAGGGTAAGAATCCCGCAGAGATTTATTGTACGGAGTTTCGCCGTTGGTCGAACGACTGTGGATGGAATGACCCAGCCCTGCGCAGTCAGTTTCGCCTCGGCTTATCTGAGTCTATAAAAGACAGTCTCCTTCAGTATCCCGCTCCTGAGACTCTTGATAAACTCATGGAGCTTTCTATTAAGATTGATCGTCGTCTCAGAGAGCGGAGGGCTGAAAAAGGAGCATCTGTCGGGTCTACTCCTGGTGTTTTTTCCATTCCTGTGGACATAGAGGAGCCCATGCAGATAGGTCTCTCCAAGCTGTCTCCTGAAGAAAGAACCAGAAGGCAAAATTCTGGTCTTTGTTTGTACTGTGGGAGTAAGGGACATTTTGCCCGTAATTGTCCGAACAAGTCGGGAAACGCCTCGACCAAGTGAATTGTGAGGGGGTTCACTTTGGTCTGCAGCTTATCTCCTCAAATAATTCACTGTTGGTCCCAGCTAAAGTTTCCTTTGGCAGCCTCTGTTCCTCGGTGTCGGCTTTTGTTGACAGTGGAGCTGCAGGGAACTTTATGGACTTAACGTGGGCCAAGGCCTTAGGTATTCCTCAGTTAGCCTTGGGTAGGTGTATCACCATGCATGGTTTAGATGGGAGTCCCTTGTCCAATGGGGTTATTTCTCTCTGTACACCTCCTGTACTATTTTCGGTAGGAGCTCTTCATTCCGAAAAAATTGAATTTTTCCTTACCCATTGCCCAGCAGTTCCAGTGGTTCTGGGTCACCCTTGGCTGGCCTTTCATAATCCCATCATTGATTGGCAGTCGGGGGAGATCTCACAGTGGGGTACCATCTGTAATAAGGAATGTATTACGCTTCCCATCAGAATAGCTGCTGTCATTTCCGCACCCATTCCTGTGGAATACCAGGATTTTGTTGATGTATTTTCCAAGGGCAATGCGGACATTCTGCCTCCCCATCGGCCTTATGATTGTGCTATTGAGCTAATTCCTGGTGCCACTTTGCCTAAGGGAAGGTTATATGCATTGTCCGGACCAGAAACTGTGGCCATGAATGAATATGTTAAAGAAAGCCTAGGGAAAGGATTTATCAGGCCGTCTAAATCCCCTTTAAGTGCAGGCTTCTTCTTTGTGGAGAAGAAGGATGGATCACTCAGACCTTGCATTGACTTTAGAGCCTTGAATAAAATCTCAGTAAAAAATACTTACCCTTTGCCGCTGATTTCTGTCCTCTTTGATCAGCTACGTTCGGCTGTGATTTTTTCTAAGATTGACCTGAGAGGAGCATATAACCTCATCCGAATCAAGTCAGGGGATGAGTGGAAAACGGCATTCAGTACTCAGTCGGGTCACTATGAGTATCTGGTTATGCCATTCGGCCTGTCTAACGCTCCGGCAGTTTTCCAGGATCTCAATAACGATGTGCTCCGTGATTTTCTTGGAAGATTCGTAGTAGTCTATTTAGACGATATCTTGATATATTCTGACTCTATTGAACAACACGTTACCCAGGTGCGTCAGGTTCTAAAAAAATTACGTGAAAATCACCTATATGCCAAGCTGGAGAAGTGTGAATTTCATGTCACGGAGGTATCCTTTTTAGGGTACATTATTTCCCCTCGGGGATTCTGTATGGAACCGAAGAAGCTCCAAGCCATCCTTAGTTGGGCGCAACCCACCAACTTAAAAGCAATTCAGCGCTTTTTAGGGTTTGCGAATTATTATAGAAGATTTATTCACTCTTTCTCCGACCTAGTTGCTCCCATTGTGGCACTGACTAAGAAGGGAGCGGATCCAACCAACTGGTCACGTGAAGCTGAGTTATCTTTTCAGGCCTTGAAACAAGCCTTTGTCTCAGCCCCGGTCCTCAGACATCCCAACCCAGAATTGCCTTTCATTGTTGAGGTTGATGCCTCGGAGGTTGGAGTAGGGGCTATCCTATCTCAGAAGGATCCGGATTCTCTAGAATTACATCCTTGTGCCTTTATGTCCAGGAAATTCTCATCTGCTGAATCCAACTACGATGTTGGTAACCGGGAATTACTGGCTATTAAATGGGCTTTCGAGGAGTGGAGGCATTGGCTTGAGGGAGCAACACATACCATTTCAGTTTTGACTGATCACAAAAATCTTCAGTACATTGAATCAGCTAAACGGCTGAATGCCCGGCAAGCTCGTTGGGCTTTATTTTTTACTCGTTTCAAGTTTATTATCACCTTCAGGCCAGGTTCCAAGAATGCCAAGGCGGATGCCCTGTCACGCAGTTTTCTTCCAGTTCATGATAACAGTCCTGTTACTCCCATACTTCCGTCTTCAGTCATTCGGGCAGGCCTCACACAAGATTTATTTACCCAGTTAAAGCAGCTTCAACATCAAGCTCCTGGAAATACTCCTGCTGGTCGTCTTTATGTCCCTGAGTTTTTGAGAGCAACTGTTTTGACGGAGTTTCATGATAGCAAAGTTGCCGGGCATCCGGGGATCGCTAAGACTTTGGAATTAGTCTCCCTCTCAGTATGGTGGCCTGGTCTTTCCAAAGACATTAAGGAGTTTGTTTTTTCGTGTCAGGTCTGTGTACAGCATAAAGTTCCCCGTTCCTTGCCTATCGGTCAACTTATGCCCTTGAATGTTCCTCTCAGGCCATGGTCTCATATTTCCATGGATTTTGTGGTGGACCTCCCTCTGTCAGCCGGATGCCGAGTCATATGGGTGGTAGTTGACCGTTTTAGCAAGATGGCCCATTTCATTGCTCTTCCCCGATTGCCATCTGCCCAGGGATTGGCAGTTTTGTTCCTCCGTCATGTTTTCAGACTCCATGGGTTACCCACTGATATTGTTTCTGATCGGGGTCCACAATTCATTGCACAATTTTGGAAGTCTTTTTGTGCCTCTTTAAAGATGAGATTGTCTTTAACGTCTGGCTACCATCCCCAATCCAACGGGCAGACTGAGCGAGTTAATCAATCATTAAAACAATATTTGCGTTTGTACTCGGCCAAACTCCAAAATGACTGGTCCGAGTTTCTTCCGTTGGCGGAGTTTGCTTACAACAATGCCTGTCATTCCTCCACCAATGTGTCTCCATTTTTTACAGTTTTTGGTTTTCACCCCAGAGCTAATTCCTTTTTTCAACATTCCTCTGTCTCCTCACTGACCTTGACCGCTCATCTCAGACTCATTTGGAGAAAAGTGCACCTTGCTCTCAGAAAAGCGGCATTTCGGGAGAAAAAAATTTCTGACAGGCTCCGGCGGCCGTGCACTTTTAAAGTTGGAGATAGGGTGTGGTTGTCGACTCGCAACATTAGACTTCGACAAACCTCAGCCAGATTGGGCCCTAAATTTATTGGACCATTTCATATTATAAAAAAAATCAATCCAGTTGCTTTCCGGTTACGTTTACCAAGAACTCTCCGGATCGGAAATACTTTCCATTGCTCCCTGTTGAAACCATACGTTTCTTCCAGTAGATTTCCTCGGAAGATCTCTCAGGGGAAATCACCAATAGATGTACAGGGTCAGCAGGAGTTCTTGGTGGAGAAGGTTCTCGATTCCAAGTTGTCCCGGGGTCGGCTTTATTTTTTGGTACATTGGAGAGGTTATGGTCCAGAAGAAAGGTCTTGGGTCCTGGATGAGGATCTCCATGCCCCGAGGCTCAAAAAGGCATTTTTTCGAGAATTTCCTCAGAAACCTGGCCTTAGGGGTTCCTTGACCCCTCCTCAAGGGGGGGGTACTGTTAGGCGCCGAGGGTCCGCCCGTCAGTGCGGCCCGGCGCCTAGCAACTAGGGACGCCGCATGCGGACAGCCGCCGGCTCCCTAGCAACGCTAGACGCCGGGCGCACGGAGCCGCTCAGACCCTAGCAACGGGGACGCCACTGTCGGACCGCGTTCCCCGTTGCTGGGTCTAGATTAATCACCTCATTGGTATCCTGGCCGTGCAGCATGCAGCTGCACGGCATGATTGTTAATTACCTTGTCTGGCTCCTGATTGGAGAGCTCCCAGTTAAAAGCACTCTCTGGACTTCTCACAGACGCCGGTAATAGCTTCCTGTTTGCTGTGTCTGTTGCAGAGAGTTTTCCAGTCCTGTCTATCCGGTCGTTCCTGTCCTCAGTGGTCCAATACTCGGAAGTTGTCATCTTTTCCTGGAGTCCTGACCGAGCACCTTTAACATCCTGTGGTGTTCGTGAGTCGCGGCGTAGCCGTGTGTTGCGGCTTGACCGCTTACTATTTATTATTTGGTTATATTGTGTTTCGGAGCTTTTGCGGAGGATTCCGCTCCCACAAATCCACTCTGGTATCCAGCGGTGCTGGATAGGAGTAACGGATTCGTGGATTTTTGGTTGTCCTTTTCCCTGGCGGTTTGTCCGCACATACTTCTGGTTTAAGTTAGTTAGCTTGTAGCCCCTGGCCTGGTTGCTTAGTCAGAGGGCCCCTTGTTATCACCCTGTCTCGGATTTCCCTTTGTCTCCCATTAAGACCTGAGGGGGCATCGGAGTTGGGCAGACATAATCCGCCCTTCAAACGCGGCTGCCATGGGCTCAAGCAACCATAGTCTCGCAGGGGATTTCTGATAACACGGGCGAGACAACGGAGTTAGGGCGCCAGGGGTTACTAGGCTTTCCTGCTCCCGTAACCAGCATTCCATTCCAGTACTCTGACCTCCGTCATAAGATCACCTCTGGTCAGACGTACTGGTATCATAACAAGAAGTTGATTTTGGAGCATGATTTTTGAACAGGAGCTTCAACCGTTTTGCGGCATATGAGAAATTCCCTGAGCCCCACACCCATTGATTTTGGTCAAAATTAAAATTCCAAAAGTGCCCCAATTTCTGCTTTAAACTTTAGGTACCGTCCCAAAATGTATCACTGAGGTGACAGAAGTTGATTTCGGAGCATTATTTTTTAACAGGAGCTTCAACCATTTTGTGGCATATGAGAAATACCCTAAGCCCCGGACCCATCAATTTTGGTCAAAAATGAAAATTCCAAAAGTGCCCAATTTCTGCTTTAAACTTTAGGTACCATCCCAAAATGTATCACTAGGGTTACAGAAGTTGATTTCGGAGCATGATTTTTGAACAGGAGCATCAACCATTTTGAAGCATATGAGAAATTTCCTAAGCCCAAGACCCATCGATTTTGGTCAAAAATTAAAATTCCAAAAGTGCCCCAATTTCTGCTTTAAACATTAGGTACCATCGCAAAATGTTTCACTGGTGTGACAGAAGTTGATTTCAGAGCATGATTTTTGAACAGGAGCTTCAACCGTTTTGCGGCATATGAGAAATTCCCTGAGCCCCACACCCATTGATTTTGGTCAAAATGAAAATTCCAAAAGTGCCCCAATTTCTGCTTTAAACTTTAGGTACCATCCCAAAAAGTATCACTGAGGTGACAGAAGTTGATTTCGGAGCATGATTTTTAAACAGGAGCTTCAACCGTTTTGCGGCATATGAGACATTCCCTATGCCCCGGACCCATCGATTTTGGTCAAAAATTACAATTCCAAAAGTGCCCCAATTTCTGCTTTAAACTTTAGGTACCATCCCAAAATGTATCACTAAGGTGACAGAAGTTGATTTCGGAGCATGATTTTTGAACAGGAGCATCAACCGTTTTGCAGCATAAGAGAAATTCCCTAAGCCCCGGACCCATCGATTTTGGTCAAAAATTAAAATTCCAAAAGTGCCCCAATTTCTGCTATAAACTTAAGGTACCATCCCAAAATATATCACTGAGGTGACAGAAGTTGATTTCGGAGCATGATTTTTGAACAGGAGCATCAACCGTTTTGCAGCATATGAGAAATTCCCTAAGCCCCGGACCCATCGATTTTGGTCAAAAATGAAAATTCCAAAAGTGCCCCAATTTCTGCTTTAAACTTTAGGTACCATCCCAAAATGTATTACTGAGGTGACAGAAGTTGATTTCGGAGCATGATTTTTGAACAGGAGCTTCAACCGTTTGCAGCATATGAGAAATTTCCTAATCCCAAAATTTATTACTGAGGTGACAGAAGTTGATTTCGGAGCATGATTTTTGAACAGGAGCTTCAACCGTTTGCAGCATATGAGAAATTTCCTAATCCCAAAATTTATTACTGAGGTGACAGAAGTTGATTTCGGAGCATGATTTTTGAACAGGAGCTTCAACCGTTTGCAGCATATGAGAAATTTCCTAAGCCCAAGACCCATCGATTTTGGTCAAAAATGAAAATTCCAAAAGTGCCCCAATTTCTGCTTTAAACATTAGGTACCATCGCAAAATGTTTCACTGGTGTGACAGAAGTTGATTTCGGAGCATGATTTTTGAACAGGAGCTTCAACCGTTTTGCGACATATGAGAAATTCCCTGAGCCCCACACCCATTGATTTTGGTCAAAATGAAAATTCCAAAAGTGCCCCAATTTCTGCTTTAAACTTTAGGTACCATCCCAAAAAGTATCACTGAGGTGACAGAAGTTGATTTCGGAGCATGATTTTTGAACAGGAGCTTCAACCGTTTTGCGGCATATGAGACATTCCCTACGCCCCGGACCCATTGATTTTGGTCAAAAATGAAAATTCCAAAAGTGCCCCAATTTCTGCTTTAAACTTTAGGTACCATCCAAAAATGTATCACTGGGGTGACAGAAGTTGATTTCGGAGCATGATTTTTGAACAGGAGCTTCAACCGTTTTGTGGCATATGAGAAATTCCCTAAGCCCTGGATCCATTGTTTTTGGTCAAAAATTAAAATTCCAAAAGTGCCCCAATTTCTGCTTTAAACTTTAGGTACCATCCCAAAATGTATCACTGAGGTGACAGAAGTTGATTACGGAGCATGGTTTTTGAACAGGAGCTTCAACCGTTTTGCGGCATATGAGAAATTCCCTAAGCCCCGGACTCATCAATTTTGGTCAAAAATGAAAATTCCAAAAGTTAGCCAATTTCTGCTTGAAACTTAAGGTACCTTCCCAAAATATATCACTGAGGTGACAGAAGTTGATTTCGGAGCATGATTTTTGAACAGGAGCTTCAACCATTTTTGCGGCATATGAGAAATTCCCTAAGCCCCGGACCCATCGATTTTGGTCAAAAATGAAAATTCCAAAAGTGCACAATTTCTGCTTTAAACTTTAGGTACCATCCCAAAATGTATCACTGGGGTTATAGAAGTTGATTTCGGAGCATGATTTTTGAACAGGAGCTTCAACCGTTTTGCGGCATATGAGAAATTCCTTAAGCCCCGGACCCATCGATTTTGGTCAAAATGAAAATTCCAAATGTGCCCCAATTTCTGCTTTAAACTTTAGGTACCTTCACAAAATGTATCACTGAGGTGACAGAAGTTGATTTCGTAGCATCATTTTTGAACAGGAGCTTCAACCGTTTTGCAGCATATGAGAAATTCCCTAAGCCCCGGACCCATCAATTTTGGTCAAAAATTAAAATTCCAAAAGTGCCCCAATTTCTGCTATAAACTTAAGGTACCATCCCAAAATGTATCACTGAGGTGACTGAAGTTGATTTCGGAGCATGATTTTTGAACAGGAGCTTCAACCGTTTTGCGGCATATAAAAAATTCCCTAAGCCCCTGTCCCATCGATTTTGGTCAAAAATGAAAAATCCAAAGGTGCCCCAATTTCTGCTTTAAACTTTAGGTACCATCCCAAAATGTACCACTGAGGTGACATAAGTTGATTTCGGAGCATGATTTTTGAACAGGAGCTTCAACCGTTTTGCGGCATATGAGACATTCCCTAAGCCCCGGACCCATCGATTTTGGTCAAAAATTAAAATTCCAAAAGTGCCCCAATTTCTGCTTTAAACTTTAGGTACCATCCAAAAATGTATCACTGGGGTGACAGAAGTTGATTTCGGAGCATGAATTTTGAACAGGAGCTTCAACCGTTTTGCAGCATATGAGAAATTCCCTAAGCCCCGGACCCATCGATTTTGGTCAAAAATTAAAATTCCAAAAGTGCCCAATTTCTGCTTTAAACTTTAGATACCATCCCAAAATGTATCACTAGGGTTACAGAAGTTGATTTCGGAGCATGATTTTTGAACAGGAGCATCAACCGTTTTGCAGCATATGAGAAATTTCCTAAGTCCCGGACCAATCGATTTTGGTCGAAAATGAAAATTCCAAAAGTGCCCCTATTTCTGCTTTAAACTTTAGGTACCGTCCCAAAATGTATCACTGAGGTGACAGAAGTGTTAGGCGCCGAGGGTCCGCCCGTCAGTGCGGCCCGGCGCCTAGCAACTAGGGACGCCGCATGCGGACAGCCGCCGGCTCCCTAGCAACGCTAGACGCCGGGCGCACGGAGCCGCTCAGACCCTAGCAACGGGGACGCCACTGTCGGACCGCGTTCCCCGTTGCTGGGTCTAGATTAATCACCTCATTGGTATCCTGGCCGTGCAGCATGCAGCTGCACGGCATGATTGTTAATTACCTTGTCTGGCTCCTGATTGGAGAGCTCCCAGTTAAAAGCACTCTCTGGACTTCTCACAGACGCCGGTAATAGCTTCCTGTTTGCTGTGTCTGTTGCAGAGAGTTTTCCAGTCCTGTCTATCCGGTCGTTCCTGTCCTCAGTGGTCCAATACTCGGAAGTTGTCATCTTTTCCTGGAGTCCTGACCGAGCACCTTTAACATCCTGTGGTGTTCGTGAGTCGCGGCGTAGCCGTGTGTTGCGGCTTGACCGCTTACTATTTATTATTTGGTTATATTGTGTTTCGGAGCTTTTGCGGAGGATTCCGCTCCCACAAATCCACTCTGGTATCCAGCGGTGCTGGATAGGAGTAACGGATTCGTGGATTTTTGGTTGTCCTTTTCCCTGGCGGTTTGTCCGCACATACTTCTGGTATAAGTTAGTTAGCTTGTAGCCCCTGGCCTGGTTGCTTAGTCAGAGGGCCCCTTGTTATCACCCTGTCTCGGATTTCCCTTTGTCTCCCATTAAGACCTGAGGGGGCATCGGAGTTGGGCAGACATAATCCGCCCTTCAAACGCGGCTGCCATGGGCTCAAGCAACCATAGTCTCGCAGGGGATTTCTGATAACACGGGCGAGACAACGGAGTTAGGGCGCCAGGGGTTACTAGGCTTTCCTGCTCCCGTAACCAGCATTCCATTCCAGTACTCTGACCTCCGTCATAAGATCACCTCTGGTCAGACGTACTGGTATCATAACATTATTACCGGCCCAACTAAAATTTAAAATTAAACAGGGTTTGATTTTTTCCCTTATTTCAGTTTGGAAGATTTGTCGGCCTCATGAATCCCACTGGTGTAGGGCCAAATCCTGGCCAGCTTCTAGTTAGTCAGATTCAAGAACTTACTCAGATGGTTCAGGATCTATCCCTTCGGGTGAGGTCACAGGAAGATCTGTTACGGACTTCCCCGAGGGTCGTTCCTGAACCAAAAATGCATTTGCCTGACCGTTTTTCTGGGGATAGAAAGCAGTTTTTTAATTTTAAAGAGTCTTGTAAACTTTATTTTCGTTTAAGACCAGTCTCCTCAGGTACGGAATCTCAGCGGGTCGGAATTATTATTTCTTTACTTCAGGGGGATCCCCAGACCTGGGCTTTTGGTTTAAGAACTGACGATCCGGCATTGTTGTCTGTAGACGTCTTTCTGGGGTCTTTAGGGCTATTGTATGATGACCCTGATAGAGAGGCATCCGCCGAGAGTCATTTGCGTGCTCTCAGACAGGGTAAGAATCCCGCAGAGATTTATTGTACGGAGTTTCGCCGTTGGTCGAACGACTGTGGATGGAATGACCCAGCCCTGCGCAGTCAGTTTCGCCTCGGCTTATCTGAGTCTATAAAAGACAGTCTCCTTCAGTATCCCGCTCCTGAGACTCTTGATAAACTCATGGAGCTTTCTATTAAGATTGATCGTCGTCTCAGAGAGCGGAGGGCTGAAAAAGGAGCATCTGTCGGGTCTACTCCTGGTGTTTTTTCCATTCCTGTGGACATAGAGGAGCCCATGCAGATAGGTCTCTCCAAGCTGTCTCCTGAAGAAAGAACCAGAAGGCAAAATTCTGGTCTTTGTTTGTACTGTGGGAGTAAGGGACATTTTGCCCGTAATTGTCCGAACAAGTCGGGAAACGCCTCGACCAAGTGAATTGTGAGGGGGTTCACTTTGGTCTGCAGCTTATCTCCTCAAATAATTCACTGTTGGTCCCAGCTAAAGTTTCCTTTGGCAGCCTCTGTTCCTCGGTGTCGGCTTTTGTTGACAGTGGAGCTGCAGGGAACTTTATGGACTTAACGTGGGCCAAGGCCTTAGGTATTCCTCAGTTAGCCTTGGGTAGGTGTATCACCATGCATGGTTTAGATGGGAGTCCCTTGTCCAATGGGGTTATTTCTCTCTGTACACCTCCTGTACTATTTTCGGTAGGAGCTCTTCATTCCGAAAAAATTGAATTTTTCCTTACCCATTGCCCAGCAGTTCCAGTGGTTCTGGGTCACCCTTGGCTGGCCTTTCATAATCCCATCATTGATTGGCAGTCGGGGGAGATCTCACAGTGGGGTACCATCTGTAATAAGGAATGTATTACGCTTCCCATCAGAATAGCTGCTGTCATTCCCGCACCCATTCCTGTGGAATACCAGGATTTTGTTGATGTATTTTCCAAGGGCAATGCGGACATTCTGCCTCCCCATCGGCCTTATGATTGTGCTATTGAGCTAATTCCTGGTGCCACTTTGCCTAAGGGAAGGTTATATGCATTGTCCGGACCAGAAACTGTGGCCATGAATGAATATGTTAAAGAAAGCCTAGGGAAAGGATTTATCAGGCCGTCTAAATCCCCTTTAAGTGCAGGCTTCTTCTTTGTGGAGAAGAAGGATGGATCACTCAGACCTTGCATTGACTTTAGAGCCTTGAATAAAATCTCAGTAAAAAATACTTACCCTTTGCCGCTGATTTCTGTCCTCTTTGATCAGCTACGTTCGGCTGTGATTTTTTCTAAGATTGACCTGAGAGGAGCATATAACCTCATCCGAATCAAGTCAGGGGATGAGTGGAAAACGGCATTCAGTACTCAGTCGGGTCACTATGAGTATCTGGTTATGCCATTCGGCCTGTCTAACGCTCCGGCAGTTTTCCAGGATCTCATTAACGATGTGCTCCGTGATTTTCTTGGAAGATTCGTAGTAGTCTATTTAGACGATATCTTGATATATTCTGACTCTATTGAACAACACGTTACCCAGGTGCGTCAGGTTCTAAAAAAATTACGTGAAAATCACCTATATGCCAAGCTGGAGAAGTGTGAATTTCATGTCACGGAGGTATCCTTTTTAGGGTACATTATTTCCCCTCGGGGATTCTGTATGGAACCGAAGAAGCTCCAAGCCATCCTTAGTTGGGCGCAACCCACCAACTTAAAAGCAATTCAGCGCTTTTTAGGGTTTGCGAATTATTATAGAAGATTTATTCACTCTTTCTCCGACCTAGTTGCTCCCATTGTGGCACTGACTAAGAAGGGAGCGGATCCAACCAACTGGTCACGTGAAGCTGAGTTATCTTTTCAGGCCTTGAAACAAGCCTTTGTCTCAGCCCCGGTCCTCAGACATCCCAACCCAGAATTGCCTTTCATTGTTGAGGTTGATGCCTCGGAGGTTGGAGTAGGGGCTATCCTATCTCAGAAGGATCCGGATTCTCTAGAATTACATCCTTGTGCCTTTATGTCCAGGAAATTCTCATCTGCTGAATCCAACTACGATGTTGGTAACCGGGAATTACTGGCTATTAAATGGGCTTTCGAGGAGTGGAGGCATTGGCTTGAGGGAGCAACACATACCATTTCAGTTTTGACTGATCACAAAAATCTTCAGTACATTGAATCAGCTAAACGGCTGAATGCCCGGCAAGCTCGTTGGGCTTTATTTTTTACTCGTTTCAAGTTTATTATCACCTTCAGGCCAGGTTCCAAGAATGCCAAGGCGGATGCCCTGTCACGCAGTTTTCTTCCAGTTCATGATAACAGTCCTGTTACTCCCATACTTCCGTCTTCAGTCATTCGGGCAGGCCTCACACAAGATTTATTTACCCAGTTAAAGCAGCTTCAACATCAAGCTCCTGGAAATACTCCTGCTGGTCGTCTTTATGTCCCTGAGTTTTTGAGAGCAACTGTTTTGACGGAGTTTCATGATAGCAAAGTTGCCGGGCATCCGGGGATCGCTAAGACTTTGGAATTAGTCTCCCTCTCAGTATGGTGGCCTGGTCTTTCCAAAGACATTAAGGAGTTTGTTTTTTCGTGTCAGGTCTGTGCACAGCATAAAGTTCCCCGTTCCTTGCCTATCGGTCAACTTATGCCCTTGAATGTTCCTCTCAGGCCATGGTCTCATATTTCCATGGATTTTGTGGTGGACCTCCCTCTGTCAGCCGGATGCCGAGTCATATGGGTGGTAGTTGACCGTTTTAGCAAGATGGCCCATTTCATTGCTCTTCCCCGATTGCCATCTGCCCAGGGATTGGCAGTTTTGTTCCTCCGTCATGTTTTCAGACTCCATGGGTTACCCACTGATATTGTTTCTGATCGGGGTCCACAATTCATTGCACAATTTTGGAAGTCTTTTTGTGCCTCTTTAAAGATGAAATTGTCTTTAACGTCTGGCTACCATCCCCAATCCAACGGGCAGACTGAGCGAGTTAATCAATCATTAAAACAATATTTGCGTTTGTACTCGGCAAAACTCCAAAACTGGTCCGAGTTTCTTCCGTTGGCGGAGTTTGCTTACAACAATGCCTGTCATTCCTCCACCAATGTGTCTCCATTTTTTACAGTTTTTGGTTTTCACCCCAGAGCTAATTCCTTTTTTCAACATTCCTCTGTCTCCTCACTGACCTTGACCGCTCATCTCAAACTCATTTGGAGAAAAGTGCACCTTGCTCTCAGAAAAGCGGCATTTCGGGAGAAAAAAATTTCTGACAGGCTCCGGCGGCCGTGCACTTTTAAAGTTGGAGATAGGGTGTGGTTGTCGACTCGCAACATTAGACTTCGACAAACCTCAGCCAGATTGGGCCCTAAATTTATTGGACCATTTCATATTATAAAAAAAATCAATCCAGTTGCTTTCCGGTTACGTTTACCAAGAACTCTCCGGATCGGAAATACTTTCCATTGCTCCCTGTTGAAACCATACGTTTCTTCCAGTAGATTTCCTCGGAAGATCTCTCAGGGGAAATCACCAATAGATGTACAGGGTCAGCAGGAGTTCTTGGTGGAGAAGGTTCTCGATTCCAAGTTGTCCCGGGGTCGGCTTTATTTTTTGGTACATTGGAGAGGTTATGGTCCAGAAGAAAGGTCTTGGGTCCTGGATGAGGATCTCCATGCCCCGAGGCTCAAAAAGGCATTTTTTCGAGAATTTCCTCAGAAACCTGGCCTTAGGGGTTCCTTGACCCCTCCTCAAGGGGGGGGGTACTGTTAGGCGCCGAGGGTCCGCCCGTCAGTGCGGCCCGGCGCCTAGCAACTAGGGACGCCGCATGCGGACAGCCGCCGGCTCCCTAGCAACGCTAGACGCCGGGCGCACGGAGCCGCTCAGACCCTAGCAACGGGGACGCCACTGTCGGACCGCGTTCCCCGTTGCTGGGTCTAGATTAATCACCTCATTGGTATCCTGGCCGTGCAGCATGCAGCTGCACGGCATGATTGTTAATTACCTTGTCTGGCTCCTGATTGGAGAGCTCCCAGTTAAAAGCACTCTCTGGACTTCTCACAGACGCCGGTAATAGCTTCCTGTTTGCTGTGTCTGTTGCAGAGAGTTTTCCAGTCCTGTCTATCCGGTCGTTCCTGTCCTCAGTGGTCCAATACTCGGAAGTTGTCATCTTTTCCTGGAGTCCTGACCGAGCACCTTTAACATCCTGTGGTGTTCGTGAGTCGCGGCGTAGCCGTGTGTTGCGGCTTGACCGCTTACTATTTATTATTTGGTTATATTGTGTTTCGGAGCTTTTGCGGAGGATTCCGCTCCCACAAATCCACTCTGGTATCCAGCGGTGCTGGATAGGAGTAACGGATTTGTGGATTTTTGGTTGTCCTTTTCCCTGGCGGTTTGTCCGCACATACTTCTGGTTTAAGTTAGTTAGCTTGTAGCCCCTGGCCTGGTTGCTTAGTCAGAGGGCCCCTTGTTATCACCCTGTCTCGGATTTCCCTTTGTCTCCCATTAAGACCTGAGGGGGCATCGGAGTTGGGCAGACATAATCCGCCCTTCAAACGCGGCTGCCATGGGCTCAAGCAACCATAGTCTCGCAGGGGATTTCTGATAACACGGGCGAGACAACGGAGTTAGGGCGCCAGGGGTTACTAGGCTTTCCTGCTCCCGTAACCAGCATTCCATTCCAGTACTCTGACCTCCGTCATAAGATCACCTCTGGTCAGACGTACTGGTATCATAACAAGAAGTTGATTTTGGAGCATGATTTTTGAACAGGAGCTTCAACCGTTTTGCGGCATATGAGAAATTCCCTGAGCCCCACACCCATTGATTTTGGTCAAAATGAAAATTCCAAAAGTGCCCCAATTTCTGCTTTAAACTTTAGGTACCATCCCAAAAAGTATCACTGAGGTGACAGAAGTTGATTTCGGAGCATGATTTTTGAACAGGAGCTTCAACCATTTTGCGGCATATGAGACATTCCCTAAGCCCCGGACCCATCGATTTTGGTCAAAAATTACAATTCCAAAAGTGCCCCAATTTCTGCTTTAAACATTAGGTACCATCGCAAAATGTTTCACTGGTGTGACAGAAGTTGATTTCGGAGCATGATTTTTGAACAGGAGCTTCAACCGTTTTGCGACATATGAGAAATTCCCTGAGCCCCACACCCATTGATTTTGGTCAAAATGAAAATTCCAAAAGTGCCCCAATTTCTGCTTTAAACTTTAGGTACCATCCCAAAAAGTATCACTGAGGTGACAGAAGTTGATTTCGGAGCATTATTTTTGAACAGGAGCTTCAACCGTTTTGCGGCATATGAGACATTCCCTAAGCCCCGGACCCATCGATTTTGGTCAAAAATGAAAATTCCAAAAGTGCCCCAATTTCTGCTTTAAACATTAGGTACCATCGCAAAATGTTTCACTGGTGTGACAGAAGTTGATTTCGGAGCATGATTTTTGAACAGGAGCTTCAACCGTTTTGCGACATATGAGAAATTCCCTGAGCCCCACACCCATTGATTTTGGTCAAAATTAAAATTCCAAAAGTGCCCCAATTTCTGCTTTAAACTTTAGGTACCATCCCAAAAAGTATCACTGAGGTGACAGAAGTTGATTTCGGAGCATGATTTTTGAACAGGAGCTTCAACCGTTTTGCGGCATATGAGACATTCCCTACGCCCCAGACCCATTGATTTTGGTCAAAAATGAAAATTCCAAAAGTGCCCCAATTTCTGCTTTAAACTTTAGGTACCATCCAAAAATGTATCACTGGGGTGACAGAAGTTGATTTCGGAGCATGATTTTTGAACAGGAACTTCAACCGTTTTGTGGCATATGAGAAATTCCCTAAGCCCTGGATCCATTGTTTTTGGTCAAAAATTAAAATTCCAAAAGTGCCCCAATTTCTGCTTTAAACTTTAGGTACCATCCCAAAATGTATCACTGAGGTGACAGAAGTTGATTACGGAGCATGATTTTTGAACAGGAGCTTCAACCGTTTTGCGGCATATGAGAAATTCCCTAAGCCCCGGACTCATCAATTTTGGTCAAAAATGAAAATTCCAAAAGTTAGCCAATTTCTGCTTGAAACTTAAGGTACCTTCCCAAAATATATCACTGAGGTGACAGAAGTTGATTTCGGAGCATGATTTTTGAACAGGAGCTTCAACCGTTTTGCGGCATATGAGACATTCCCTAAGCCCAAGACCCATCGATTTTGGTCAAAAATTAAAATTCCAAAAGTGCCCCAATTTCTGCTTTAAACATTAGGTACCATCGCAAAATGTTTCACTGGTGTGACAGAAGTTGATTTCGGAGCATGATTTTTGAACAGGAGCTTCAACCGTTTTGCGGCATATGAGAAATTCCCTGAGCCCCACACCCATTGATTTTGGTCAAAATGAAAATTCCAAAAGTGCCCCAATTTCTGCTTTAAACTTTAGGTACCATCCCAAAAAGTATCACTGGGGTTATAGAAGTTGATTTCGGAGCATGATTTTTGAACAGGAGCTTCAACCGTTTTGCGGCATATGAGAAATTCCCTAAGCCCCGGACTCATCAATTTTGGTCAAAAATGAAAATTCCAAAAGTTACCCAATTTCTGCTTGAAACTTAAGGTACCATCCCAAAATGTATCACTGGGGTTATAGAAGTTGATTTCGGAGCATGATTTTTGAACAGGAGCTTCAACCGTTTTGCGGCATATGAGAAATTCCCTAAGCCCCGTACCCATCGATTTTGGTCAAAATGAAAATTCCAAATGTGCCCCAATTTCTGCTTTAAACTTTAGGTACCTTCACAAAATGTATCACTGAGGTGACAGAAGTTGATTTCGTAGCATCATTTTTTAACAGGAGCTTCAACCGTTTTGCAGCATATGAGAAATTCCCTAAGCCCCGGACCCATCGATTTTGGTTAAAAATTAAAATTCCAAAAGTGCCCCAATTTCTGCTATAAACTTAAGGTACCATCCCAAAATGTATCACTGAGGTGACAGAAGTTGATTTCGGAGCATGATTTTTGAACAGGAGCTTCAACCGTTTTGCGGCATATAAAAAATTCCCTAAGCCCCTGTCCCATCGATTTTGGTCAAAAATGAAAATTCCAAAGGTGCCCCAATTTCTGCTTTAAACTTTAGGTACCATCCCAAAATGTACCACTGAGGTGACATAAGTTGATTTCGGAGCATGATTTTTGAACAGGAGCTTCAACCGTTTTGCGGCATATGAGACATTCCCTAAGCCCCGGACCCATCGATTTTGGTCAAAAATTAAAATTCCAAAAGTGCCCCAATTTCTGCTTTAAACTTTAGGTACCATCCAAAAATGTATCACTGGGGTGACAGAAGTTGATTTCGGAGCATGATTTTTGAACAGGAGCTTCAACCGTTTTGTGGCATATGAGAAATTCCCTAAGCCCTGGATCCATTGTTTTTGGTCAAATATGAAAATTCCAAAAGTGCCCCAATTTCTGCTTTAAACTTTAGGTACCATCCCAAAATGTACCACTGAGGTGACATAAGTTGATTTCGGAGCATGATTTTTGAACAGGAGCTTCAACCGTTTTGCGGCATATGAGAAATTCCCTGAGCCCCACACCCATTGATTTTGGTCAAAATGAAAATTCCAAAAGTGCCCCAATTTCTGCTTTAAACTTTAGGTACCATCCCAAAAAGTATCACTGAGGTGACAGAAGTTGATTTCGGAGCATGATTTTTGAACAGGAGCTTCAACCGTTTTGCGGCATATGAGACATTCCCTACGCCCCGGACCCATTGATTTTGGTCAAAAATGAAAATTCCAAAAGTGCCCCAATTTCTGCTTTAAACTTTAGGTACCATCCAAAAATGTATCACTGGGGTTATAGAAGTTGATTTCGGAGCATGATTTTTGAACAGGAGCTTCAACCGTTTTGCGGCATATGAGAAATTCCCTAAGCCCTGGATCCATTGTTTTTGGTCAAAAATTAAAATTCCAAAAGTGCCCCAATTTCTGCTTTAAACTTTAGGTACCATCCCAAAATGTATCACTGAGGTGACAGAAGTTGATTTCGGAGCATGATTTTTGAACAGGAGCTTCAACCGTTTTGCAGCATATAAAAAATTCCCTAAGCCCCTGTCCCATCGATTTTGGTCAAAAATGAAAATTCAAAAGGTGCCCCAATTTCTGCTTTAAACTTTAGGTACCATCCCAAAATGTACCACTGAGGTGACATAAGTTGATTTCGGAGCATGATTTTTGAACAGGAGCTTCAACCGATTTGCGGCATATGAGACATTCCCTAAGCCCCGGACCCATCGATTTTGGTCAAAAATTAAAATTCCAAAAGTGCCCCAATTTCTGCTTTAAACTTTAGGTACCATCCAAAAATGTATCACTGGGGTGACAGAAGTTGATTTCGGAGCATGATTTTTGAACAGGAGCTTCAACCGTTTTGTGGCATATGAGAAATTCCCTAAGCCCTGGATCCATTGTTTTTGGTCAAAAATTAAAATTCCAAAAGTGCCCCAATTTCTGCTTTAAACTTTAGGTACCATCCCAAAATGTATCACTGAGGTGACAGAAGTTGATTTCGGAGCATGATTTTTGAACAGGAGCTTCAACCATTTTTGCGGCATATGAGAAATTCCCTAAGCCCCGGACCCATCGATTTTGGTCAAAAATGAAAATTCCAAAAGTGCACAATTTCTGCTTTAACTTTAGGTACCATCCCAAAATGTATCACTGGGGTTATAGAAGTTGATTTCGGAGCATGATTTTTGAACAGGAGCTTCAACCGTTTTGCGGCATATGAGAAATTCCCTAAGCCGCGTACCCATCGATTTTGGTCAAAATGAAAATTCCAAATGTGCCCCAATTTCTGCTTTAAACTTTAGGTACCTTCACAAAATGTATCACTGAGGTGACAGAAGTTGATTTCGTAGCATCATTTTTTAACAGGAGCTTCAACCGTTTTGCAGCATATGAGAAATTCCCTAAGCCCCGGACCCATCGATTTTGGTTAAAAATTAAAATTTCAAAAGTGCCCCAATTTCTGCTATAAACTTAAGGTACCATCCCAAAATGTATCACTGAGGTGACAGAAGTTGATTTCGGAGCATGATTTTTGAACAGGAGCTTCAACCGTTTTGCGGCATATAAAAAATTCCCTAAGCCCCTGTCCCATCGATTTTGGTCAAAAATGAAAATTCCAAAGGTGCCCCAATTTCTGCTTTAAACTTTAGGTACCATCCCAAAATGTACCACTGAGGTGACATAAGTTGATTTCGGAGCATGATTTTTGAACAGGAGCTTCAACCGTTTTGCGGCATATGAGACATTCCCTAAGCCCCGGACCCATCGATTTTGGTCAAAAATTAAAATTCCAAAATTGCCCCAATTTCTGCTTTAAACTTTAGGTACCATCCAAAAATGTATCACTGGGGTGACAGAAGTTGATTTCGGAGCATGATTTTTGAACAGGAGCTTCAACCGTTTTGTGGCATATGAGAAATTCCCTAAGCCCTGGATCCATTGTTTTTGGTCAAATATGAAAATTCCAAAAGTGCCCCAATTTCTGCTTTAAACTTTAGGTACCATCCCAAAATGTACCACTGAGGTGACATAAGTTGATTTCGGAGCATGATTTTTGAACAGGAGCTTCAACCGTTTTGCGGCATATGAGAAATTCCCTAAGCCCCGGACCCATTGATTTTGGTCAAAAATTAAAATTCCAAAAGTGCCCCAATTTCTGCTTTAAACTTTAGGTACCATCCCAAAATGTATCACTGAGGTGACAGAAGTTGATTTTGGAGCATGATTTTTGAACAGGAGCTTCAACCGTTTTGCGGCATATGAGAAATTCCCTGAGCCCCACACCCATTGATTTTGGTCAAAATGAAAATTCCAAAAGTGCCCCAATTTCTGCTTTAAACTTTAGGTACCATCCCAAAAAGTATCACTGAGGTGACAGAAGTTGATTTCGGAGCATGATTTTTGAACAGGAGCTTCAACCGTTTTGCGGCATATGAGACATTCCCTACGCCCCGGACCCATTGATTTTGGTCAAAAATGAAAATTCCAAAAGTGCCCCAATTTCTGCTTTAAACTTTAGGTACCATCCCAAAATGTATCACTGAGGTGACAGAAGTTGATTTCGGAGCATGATTTTTGAACAGGAGCTTCAACCGTTTTGCGGCATATAAAAAATTCCCTAAGCCCCTGTCCCATCGATTTTGGTCAAAAATGAAAATTCCAAAGGTGCCCCAATTTCTGCTTTAAACTTTAGGTACCATCCCAAAATGTACCACTGAGGTGACATAAGTTGATTTCGGAGCATGATTTTTGAACAGGAGCTTCAACCGTTTTGCGGCATATGAGACATTCCCTAAGCCCCGGACCCATCGATTTTGGTCAAAAATTAAAATTCCAAAAGTGCCCCAATTTCTGCTTTAAACTTTAGGTACCATCCAAAAATGTATCACTGGGGTGACAGAAGTTGATTTCGGAGCATGATTTTTGAACAGGAGCTTCAACCGTTTTGTGGCATATGAGAAATTCCCTAAGCCCTGGATCCATTGTTTTTGGTCAAAAATTAAAATTCCAAAAGTGCCCCAATTTCTGCTTTAAACTTTAGGTACCATCCGAAAATGTATCACTGAGGTGACAGAAGTTGATTTCGGAGCATGATTTTTGAACAGGAGCTTCAACCATTTTGCGGCATATAAAAAATTCCCTAAGCCCCTGTCCCATCGATTTTGGTCAAAAATGAAAATTCCAAAGGTGCCCCAATTTCTGCTTTAAACTTTAGGTACCATCCCAAAATGTACCACTGAGGTGACATAAGTTGATTTCGGAGCATGATTTTTGAACAGGAGCTTCAACCGTTTTGCGGCATATGAGAAATTCCCTAAGCCCCGTACCCATCGATTTTGGTCAAAATGAAAATTCCAAATGTGCCCCAATTTCTGCTTTAAACTTTAGGTACCTTCACAAAATGTATCACTGAGGTGACAGAAGTTGATTTCGTAGCATCATTTTTTAACAGGAGCTTCAACCGTTTTGCAGCATATGAGAAATTCCCTAAGCCCCGGACCCATCGATTTTGGTTAAAAATTAAAATTCCAAAAGTGCCCCAATTTCTGCTATAAACTTAAGGTACCATCCCAAAATGTATCACTGAGGTGACAGAAGTTGATTTCGGAGCATGATTTTTGAACAGGAGCTTCAACCGTTTTGCGGCATATCAAAAATTCCCTAAGCCCCTGTCCCATCGATTTTGGTCAAAAATGAAAATTCCAAAGGTGCCCCAATTTCTGCTTTAAACTTTAGGTACCATCCCAAAATGTACCACTGAGGTGACATAAGTTGATTTCGGAGCATGATTTTTGAACAGGAGCTTCAACCGTTTTGCGGCATATGAGACATTCCCTAAGCCCCGGACCCATCGATTTTGGTCAAAAATTAAAATTCCAAAAGTGCCCCAATTTCTGCTTTAAACTTTAGGTACCATCCAAAAATGTATCACTGGGGTGACAGAAGTTGATTTCGGAGCATGATTTTTGAGCAGGAGCTTCAACCGTTTTGTGGCATATGAGAAATTCCCTGAGCCCTGGATCCATTGTTTTTGGTCAAATATGAAAATTCCAAAACTGCCCCAATTTCTGCTTTAAACTTTAGGTACCATCCCAAAATGTACCACTGAGGTGACATAAGTTGATTTCGGAGCATGATTTTTGAACAGGAGCTTCAACCGTTTTGCGGCATATGAGAAATTCCCTAAGCCCCGGACCCATTGATTTTGGTCAAAAATTAAAATTCCAAAAGTGCCCCAATTTCTGCTTTAAACTTTAGGTACCATCCCAAAATGTATCACTGAGGTGACAGAAGTTGATTTTGGAGCATGATTTTTGAACAGGAGCTTCAACCGTTTTGCGGCATATGAGAAATTCCCTGAGCCCCACACCCATTGATTTTGGTCAAAATGAAAATTCCAAAAGTGCCCCAATTTCTGCTTTAAACTTTAGGTACCATCCCAAAAAGTATCACTGAGGTGACAGAAGTTGATTTCGGAGCATGATTTTTGAACAGGAGCTTCAACCGTTTTGCGGCATATGAGACATTCCCTACGCCCCGGACCCATTGATTTTGGTCAAAAATGAAAATTCCAAAAGTGCCCCAATTTCTGCTTTAAACTTTAGGTACCATCCCAAAATGTATCACTGAGGTGACAGAAGTTGATTTCGGAGCATGATTTTTGAACAGGAGCTTCAACCGTTTTGCGGCATATAAAAAATTCCCTAAGCCCCTGTCCCATCGATTTTGGTCAAAAATGAAAATTCCAAAGGTGCCCCAATTTCTGCTTTAAACTTTAGGTACCATCCCAAAATGTACCACTGAGGTGACATAAGTTGATTTCGGAGCATGATTTTTGAACAGGAGCTTCAACCGTTTTGCGGCATATGAGACATTCCCTAAGCCCCGGACCCATCGATTTTGGTCAAAAATTAAAATTCCAAAAGTGCCCCAATTTCTGCTTTAAACTTTAGGTACCATCCCAAAATGTATCACTGAGGTGACAGAAGTTGATTTCGGAGCATGATTTTTGAACAGGAGCTTCAACCATTTTTGCGGCATATGAGAAAAATTCCCTAAGCCCCGGACCCATCGATTTTGGTCAAAAATGAAAATTCCAAAAGTGCACAATTTCTGCTTTAAACTTTAGGTACCATCCCAAAATGTATCACTGGGGTTATAGAAGTTGATTTCGGAGCATGATTTTTGAACAGGAGCTTCAACCGTTTTGCGGCATATGAGAAATTCCCTAAGCCCCGTACCCATCGATTTTGGTCAAAATGAAAATTCCAAATGTGCCCCAATTTCTGCTTTAAACTTTAGGTACCTTCACAAAATGTATCACTGAGGTGACAGAAGTTGATTTCGTAGCATCATTTTTTAACAGGAGCTTCAACCATTTTGCAGCATATGAGAAATTCCCTAAGCCCCGGACCCATCGATTTTGGTTAAAAATTAAAATTCCAAAAGTGCCCCAATTTCTGCTATAAACTTAAGGTACCATCCCAAAATGTATCACTGAGGTGACAGAAGTTGACTTCGGAGCATGATTTTTGAACAGGAGCTTCAACCGTTTTGCGGCATATAAAAATTCCCTAAGCCCCTGTCCCATCGATTTTGGTCAAAAATGAAAATTCCAAAGGTGCCCCAATTTCTGCTTTAAACTTTAGGTACCATCCCAAAATGTACCACTGAGGTGACATAAGTTGATTTCGGAGCATGATTTTTGAACAGGAGCTTCAACCGTTTTGCGGCATATGAGACATTCCCTAAGCCCCGGACCCATCGATTTTGGTCAAAAATTAAAATTCCAAAAGTGCCCCAATTTCTGCTTTAAACTTTAGGTACCATCCAAAAATGTATCACTGGGGTGACAGAAGTTGATTTCGGAGCATGATTTTTGAACAGGAGCTTCAACCGTTTTGTGGCATATGAGAAATTCCCTAAGCCCTGGATCCATTGTTTTTGGTCAAATATGAAAATTCCAAAAGTGCCCCAATTTCTGCTTTAAACTTTAGGTACCATCCCAAAATGTACCACTGAGGTGACATAAGTTGATTTCGGAGCATGATTTTTGAACAGGAGCTTCAACCGTTTTGCGGCATATGAGAAATTCCCTAAGCCCCGGACCCATTGATTTTGGTCAAAAATTAAAATTCCAAAAGTGCCCCAATTTCTGCTTTAAACTTTAGGTACCATCCCAAAATGTATCACTGAGGTGACAGAAGTTGATTTTGGAGCATGATTTTTGAACAGGAGCTTCAACCGTTTTGCGGCATATGAGAAATTCCCTGAGCCCCACACCCATTGATTTTGGTCAAAATGAAAATTCCAAAAGTGCCCCAATTTCTGCTTTAAACTTTAGGTACCATCCCAAAAAGTATCACTGAGGTGACAGAAGTTGATTTCGGAGCATGATTTTTGAACAGGAGCTTCAACCGTTTTGCGGCATATGAGACATTCCCTACGCCCCGGACCCATTGATTTTGGTCAAAAATGAAAATTCCAAAAGTGCCCCAATTTCTGCTTTAAACTTTAGGTACCATCCCAAAATGTATCACTGAGGTGACAGAAGTTGATTTCGGAGCATGATTTTTGAACAGGAGCTTCAACCGTTTTGCGGCATATAAAAAATTCCCTAAGCCCCTGTCCCATCGATTTTGGTCAAAAATGAAAATTCCAAAGGTGCCCCAATTTCTGCTTTAAACTTTAGGTACCATCCCAAAATGTACCACTGAGGTGACATAAGTTGATTTCGGAGCATGATTTTTGAACAGGAGCTTCAACCGTTTTGCGGCATATGAGACATTCCCTAAGCCCCGGAACCATCGATTTTGGTCAAAAATTAAAATTCCAAAAGTGCCCCAATTTCTGCTTTAAACTTTAGGTACCATCCCAAAATGTATCACTTAAGTGACAGAAGTTGATTTCGGAGCATGATTTTTGAACAGGAGCTTCAACCATTTTTGCGGCATATGAGAAATTCCCTAAGCCCCGGACCCATCGATTTTGGTCAAAAATGAAAATTCCAAAAGTGCACAATTTCTGCTTTAAACTTTAGGTACCATCCCAAAATGTATCACTGGGGTTATAGAAGTTGATTTCGGAGCATGATTTTTGAACAGGAGCTTCAACCGTTTTGCGGCATATGAGAAATTCCCTAAGCCCCGTACCCATCGATTTTGGTCAAAATGAAAATTCCAAATGTGCCCCAATTTCTGCTTTAAACTTTAGGTACCTTCACAAAATGTATCACTGAGGTGACAGAAGTTGATTTCGTAGCATCATTTTTTAACAGGAGCTTCAACCGTTTTGCAGCATATGAGAAATTCCCTAAGCCCCGGACCCATCGATTTTGGTTAAAAATTAAAATTCCAAAAGTGCCCCAATTTCTGCTATAAACTTAAGGTACCATCCCAAAATGTATCACTGAGGTGACAGAAGTTGATTTCGGAGCATGATTTTTGAACAGGAGCTTCAACCGTTTTGCGGCATATAAAAAATTCCCTAAGCCCCTGTCCCATCGATTTTGGTCAAAAATGAAAATTCCAAAGGTGCCCCAATTTCTGCTTTAAACTTTAGGTACCATCCCAAAATGTACCACTGGGGTGACATAAGTTGATTTCGGAGCATGATTTTTGAACAGGAGCTTCAACCGTTTTGCGGCATATGAGACATTCCCTAAGCCCCGGACCCATCGATTTTGGTCAAAAATTAAAATTCCAAAAGTGCCCCAATTTCTGCTTTAAACTTTAGGTACCATCCAAAAATGTATCACTGGGGTGACAGAAGTTGATTTCGGAGCATGATTTTTGAACAGGAGCTTCAACCGTTTTGTGGCATATGAGAAATTCCCTAAGCCCTGGATCCATTGTTTTTGGTCAAATATGAAAATTCCAAAAGTGCCCAAATTTCTGCTTTAAACTTTAGGTACCATCCCAAAATGTACCACTGAGGTGACATAAGTTGATTTCGGAGCATGATTTTTGAACAGGAGCTTCAACCGTTTTGCGGCATATGAGAAATTCCCTAAGCCCCGGACCCATTGATTTTGGTCAAAAATTAAAATTCCAAAAGTGCCCCAATTTCTGCTTTAAACTTTAGGTACCATCCCAAAATGTATCACTGAGGTGACAGAAGTTGATTTTGGAGCATGATTTTTGAACAGGAGCTTCAACCGTTTTGCGGCATATGAGAAATTCCCTGAGCCCCACACCCATTGATTTTGGTCAAAATGAAAATTCCAAAAGTGCCCCAATTTCTGCTTTAAACTTTAGGTACCATCCCAAAAAGTATCACTGAGGTGACAGAAGTTGATTTCGGAGCATGATTTTTGAACAGGAGCTTCAACCGTTTTGCGGCATATGAGACATTCCCTACGCCCCGGACCCATTGATTTTGGTCAAAAATGAAAATTCCAAAAGTGCCCCAATTTCTGCTTTAAACTTTAGGTACCATCCAAAAATGTATCACTGGGGTGACAGAAGTTGATTTCGGAGCATGATTTTTGAACAGGAGCTTCAACCGTTTTGTGGCATATGAGAAATTCCCTAAGCCCTGGATCCATTGTTTTTGGTCAAAAATTAAAATTCCAAAAGTGCCCCAATTTCTG
The DNA here is from genome assembly GCF_028390025.1 of Pseudophryne corroboree. Classification (NCBI taxonomy): domain Eukaryota; kingdom Metazoa; phylum Chordata; class Amphibia; order Anura; family Myobatrachidae; genus Pseudophryne; species Pseudophryne corroboree. The sequence continues at coordinate 144,166,689 of NC_086450.1, forward strand.
CTTTAAACTTTAGGTACCATCCCAAAATGTATCACTGAGGTGACAGAAGTTGATTACGGAGCATGATTTTTGAACAGGAGCTTCAACCGTTTTGCGGCATATGAGAAATTCCCTAAGCCCCGGACTCATCAATTTTGGTCAAAAATGAAAATTCCAAAAGTTACCCAATTTCTGCTTGAAACTTAAGGTACCTTCCCAAAATATATCACTGAGGTGACAGAAGTTGATTTCGGAGCATGATTTTTGAACAGGAGCTTCAACCGTTTTGCGGCATATGAGACATTCCCTAAGCCCCGGACCCATCGATTTTGGTCAAAAATTAAAATTCCAAAAGTGCCCCAATTTCTGCTTTAAACTTTAGGTACCATCCCAAAATGTATCACTGAGGTGACAGAAGTTGATTTCGGAGCATGATTTTTGAACAGGAGCTTCAACCATTTTTGCGGCATATGAGAAATTCCCTAAGCCCCGGACCCATCGATTTTGGTCAAAAATGAAAATTCCAAAAGTGCACAATTTCTGCTTTAAACTTTAGGTACCATCCCAAAATGTATCACTGGGGTTATAGAAGTTGATTTCGGAGCATGATTTTTGAACAGGAGCTTCAACCGTTTTGCGGCATATGAGAAATTCCCTAAGCCCCGTACCCATCGATTTTGGTCAAAATGAAAATTCCAAATGTGCCCCAATTTCTGCTTTAAACTTTAGGTACCTTCACAAAATGTATCACTGAGGTGACAGAAGTTGATTTCGTAGCATCATTTTTTAACAGGAGCTTCAACCGTTTTGCAGCATATGAGAAATTCCCTAAGCCCCGGACCCATCGATTTTGGTTAAAAATTAAAATTCCAAAAGTGCCCCAATTTCTGCTATAAACTTAAGGTACCATCCCAAAATGTATCACTGAGGTGACAGAAGTTGATTTCGGAGCATGATTTTTGAACAGGAGCTTCAACCGTTTTGCGGCATATAAAAAATTCCCTAAGCCCCTGTCCCATCGATTTTGGTCAAAAATGAAAATTCCAAAGGTGCCCCAATTTCTGCTTTAAACTTTAGGTACCATCCCAAAATGTACCACTGGGGTGACATAAGTTGATTTCGGAGCATGATTTTTGAACAGGAGCTTCAACCGTTTTGCGGCATATGAGACATTCCCTAAGCCCCGGACCCATCGATTTTGGTCAAAAATTAAAATTCCAAAAGTGCCCCAATTTCTGCTTTAAACTTTAGGTACCATCCAAAAATGTATCACTGGGGTGACAGAAGTTGATTTCGGAGCATGATTTTTGAACAGGAGCTTCAACCGTTTTGTGGCATATGAGAAATTCCCTAAGCCCTGGATCCATTGTTTTTGGTCAAATATGAAAATTCCAAAAGTGCCCAAATTTCTGCTTTAAACTTTAGGTACCATCCCAAAATGTACCACTGAGGTGACATAAGTTGATTTCGGAGCATGATTTTTGAACAGGAGCTTCAACCGTTTTGCGGCATATGAGAAATTCCCTAAGCCCCGGACCCATTGATTTTGGTCAAAAATTAAAATTCCAAAAGTGCCCCAATTTCTGCTTTAAACTTTAGGTACCATCCCAAAATGTATCACTGAGGTGACAGAAGTTGATTTTGGAGCATGATTTTTGAACAGGAGCTTCAACCGTTTTGCGGCATATGAGAAATTCCCTGAGCCCCACACCCATTGATTTTGGTCAAAATGAAAATTCCAAAAGTGCCCCAATTTCTGCTTTAAACTTTAGGTACCATCCCAAAAAGTATCACTGAGGTGACAGAAGTTGATTTCGGAGCATGATTTTTGAACAGGAGCTTCAACCGTTTTGCGGCATATGAGACATTCCCTACGCCCCGGACCCATTGATTTTGGTCAAAAATGAAAATTCCAAAAGTGCCCCAATTTCTGCTTTAAACTTTAGGTACCATCCAAAAATGTATCACTGGGGTGACAGAAGTTGATTTCGGAGCATGATTTTTGAACAGGAGCTTCAACCGTTTTGTGGCATATGAGAAATTCCCTAAGCCCTGGATCCATTGTTTTTGGTCAAAAATTAAAATTCCAAAAGTGCCCCAATTTCTGCTTTAAACTTTAGGTACCATCCCAAAATGTATCACTGAGGTGACAGAAGTTGATTACGGAGCATGATTTTTGAACAGGAGCTTCAACCGTTTTGCGGCATATGAGAAATTCCCTAAGCCCCGGACTCATCAATTTTGGTCAAAAATGAAAATTCCAAAAGTTACCCAATTTCTGCTTGAAACTTAAGGTACCTTCCCAAAATATATCACTGAGGTGACAGAAGTTGATTTCGGAGCATGATTTTTGAACAGGAGCTTCAACCGTTTTGCGGCATATGAGACATTCCCTAAGCCCCGGACCCATCGATTTTGGTCAAAAATTAAAATTCCAAAAGTGCCCCAATTTCTGCTTTAAACTTTAGGTACCATCCCAAAATGTATCACTGAGGTGACAGAAGTTGATTTCGGAGCATGATTTTTGAACAGGAGCTTCAACCATTTTTGCGGCATATGAGAAATTCCCTAAGCCCCGGACCCATCGATTTTGGTCAAAAATGAAAATTCCAAAAGTGCACAATTTCTGCTTTAAACTTTAGGTACCATCCCAAAATGTATCACTGGGGTTATAGAAGTTGATTTCGGAGCATGATTTTTGAACAGGAGCTTCAACCGTTTTGCGGCATATGAGAAATTCCCTAAGCCCCGTACCCATCGATTTTGGTCAAAATGAAAATTCCAAATGTGCCCCAATTTCTGCTTTAAACTTTAGGTACCTTCACAAAATGTATCACTGAGGTGACAGAAGTTGATTTCGTAGCATCATTTTTTAACAGGAGCTTCAACCGTTTTGCAGCATATGAGAAATTCCCTAAGCCCCGGACCCATCGATTTTGGTTAAAAATTAAAATTCCAAAAGTGCCCCAATTTCTGCTATAAACTTAAGGTACCATCCCAAAATGTATCACTGAGGTGACAGAAGTTGATTTCGGAGCATGATTTTTGAACAGGAGCTTCAACCGTTTTGCGGCATATAAAAAATTCCCTAAGCCCCTGTCCCATCGATTTTGGTCAAAAATGAAAATTCCAAAGGTGCCCCAATTTCTGCTTTAAACTTTAGGTACCATCCCAAAATGTACCACTGAGGTGACATAAGTTGATTTCAGAGCATGATTTTTGAACAGGAGCTTCAACCGTTTTGCGGCATATGAGACATTCCCTAAGCCCCGGACCCATCGATTTTGGTAAAAAATTAAAATTCCAAAAGTGCCCCAATTTCTGCTTTAAACTTTAGGTACCATCCAAAAATGTATCACTGGGGTGACAGAAGTTGATTTCGGAGCATGATTTTTGAACAGGAGCTTCAACCGTTTTGTGGCATATGAGAAATTCCCTAAGCCCTGGATCCATTGTTTTTGGTCAAATATGAAAATTCCAAAAGTGCCCCAATTTCTGCTTTAAACTTTAGGTACCATCCCAAAATGTACCACTGAGGTGACATAAGTTGATTTCGGAGCATGATTTTTGAACAGGAGCTTCAACCGTTTTGCGGCATATGAGAAATTCCCTAAGCCCCGGACCCATTGATTTTGGTCAAAAATTAAAATTCCAAAAGTGCCCCAATTTCTGCTTTAAACTTTAGGTACCATCCCAAAATGTATCACTGAGGTGACAGAAGTTGATTTTGGAGCATGATTTTTGAACAGGAGCTTCAACCGTTTTGCGGCATATGAGAAATTCCCTGAGCCCCACACCCATTGATTTTGGTCAAAATGAAAATTCCAAAAGTGCCCCAATTTCTGCTTTAAACTTTAGGTACCATCCCAAAAAGTATCACTGAGGTGACAGAAGTTGATTTCGGAGCATGATTTTTGAACAGGAGCTTCAACCGTTTTGCGGCATATAAAAAATTCCCTAAGCCCCTGTCCCATCGATTTTGGTCAAAAATGAAAATTCCAAAGGTGCCCCAATTTCTGCTTTAAACTTTAGGTACCATCCCAAAATGTACCACTGAGGTGACATAAGTTGATTTCGGAGCATGATTTTTGAACAGGAGCTTCAACCGTTTTGCGGCATATGAGACATTCCCTAAGCCCCGGACCCATCGATTTTTGTCAAAAATTAAAATTCCAAAAGTGCCCCAATTTCTGCTTTAAACTTTAGGTACCATCCCAAAATGTATCACTGAGGTGACAGAAGTTGATTTCGGAGCATGATTTTTGAACAGGAGCTTCAACCATTTTTGCGGCATATGAGAAATTCCCTAAGCCCCGGACCCATCGATTTTGGTCAAAAATGAAAATTCCAAAAGTGCACAATTTCTGCTTTAAACTTTAGGTACCATCCCAAAATGTATCACTGGGGTTATAGAAGTTGATTTCGGAGCATGATTTTTGAACAGGAGCTTCAACCGTTTTGCGGCATATGAGAAATTCCCTAAGCCCCGTACCCATCGATTTTGGTCAAAATGAAAATTCCAAATGTGCCCCAATTTCTGCTTTAAACTTTAGGTACCTTCACAAAATGTATCACTGAGGTGACAGAAGTTGATTTCGTAGCATCATTTTTTAACAGGAGCTTCAACCGTTTTGCAGCATATGAGAAATTCCCTAAGCCCCGGACCCATCGATTTTGGTTAAAAATTAAAATTCCAAAAGTGCCCCAATTTCTGCTATAAACTTAAGGTACCATCCCAAAATGTATCACTGAGGTGACAGAAGTTGATTTCGGAGCATGATTTTTGAACAGGAGCTTCAACCGTTTTGCGGCATATAAAAAATTCCCTAAGCCCCTGTCCCATCGATTTTGGTCAAAAATGAAAATTCCAAAGGTGCCCCAATTTCTGCTTTAAACTTTAGGTACCATCCCAAAATGTACCACTGAGGTGACATAAGTTGATTTCGGAGCATGATTTTTGAACAGGAGCTTCAACCGTTTTGCGGCATATGAGACATTCCCTAAGCCCCGGACCCATCGATTTTGGTCAAAAATTAAAATTCCAAAAGTGCCCCAATTTCTGCTTTAAACTTTAGGTACCATCCAAAAATGTATCACTGGGGTGACAGAAGTTGATTTCGGAGCATGATTTTTGAACAGGAGCTTCAACCGTTTTGTGGCATATGAGAAATTCCCTAAGCCCTGGATCCATTGTTTTTGGTCAAATATGAAAATTCCAAAAGTGCCCCAATTTCTGCTTTAAACTTTAGGTACCATCCCAAAATGTACCACTGAGGTGACATAAGTTGATTTCGGAGCATGATTTTTGAACAGGAGCTTCAACCGTTTTGCGGCATATGAGAAATTCCCTAAGCCCCGGACCCATTGATTTTTGTCAAAAATTAAAATTCCAAAAGTGCCCCAATTTCTGCTTTAAACTTTAGGTACCATCCCAAAATGTACCACTGAGGTGACATAAGTTGATTTCGGAGCATGATTTTTGAACAGGAGCTTCAACCGTTTTGCGGCATATGAGAAATTCCCTAAGCCCCACACCCATTGATTTTGGTCAAAATGAAAATTCCAAAAGTGCCCCAATTTCTGCTTTAAACTTTAGGTACCATCCCAAAAAGTATCACTGAGGTGACAGAAGTTGATTTCGGAGCATGATTTTTGAACAGGAGCTTCAACCGTTTTGCGGCATATGAGACATTCCCTACGCCCCGGACCCATTGATTTTGGTCAAAAATGAAAATTCCAAAAGTGCCCCAATTTCTGCTTTAAACTTTAGGTACCATCCCAAAATGTATCACTGAGGTGACAGAAGTTGATTTCGGAGCATGATTTTTGAACAGGAGCTTCAACCGTTTTGCGGCATATAAAAAATTCCCTAAGCCCCTGTCCCATCGATTTTGGTCAAAAATGAAAATTCCAAAGGTGCCCCAATTTCTGCTTTAAACTTTAGGTACCATCCCAAAATGTACCACTGAGGTGACATAAGTTGATTTCGGAGCATGATTTTTGAACAGGAGCTTCAACCGTTTTGCGGCATATGAGACATTCCCTAAGCCCCGGACCCATCGATTTTGGTCAAAAATTAAAATTCCAAAAGTGCCCCAATTTCTGCTTTAAACTTTAGGTACCATCCCAAAATGTATCACTGAGGTGACAGAAGTTGATTTCGGAGCATGATTTTTGAACAGGAGCTTCAACCATTTTTGCGGCATATGAGAAATTCCCTAAGCCCCGGACCCATCGATTTTGGTCAAAAATGAAAATTCCAAAAGTGCACAATTTCTGCTTTAAACTTTAGGTACCATCCCAAAATGTATCACTGGGGTTATAGAAGTTGATTTCGGAGCATGATTTTTGAACAGGAGCTTCAACCGTTTTGCGGCATATGAGAAATTCCCTAAGCCCCGTACCCATCGATTTTGGTCAAAATGAAAATTCCAAATGTGCCCCAATTTCTGCTTTAAACTTTAGGTACCTTCACAAAATGTATCACTGAGGTGACAGAAGTTGATTTCGGAGCATGATTTTTGAACAGGAGCTTCAACCGTTTTGCGGCATATAAAAAATTCCCTAAGCCCCTGTCCCATCGATTTTGGTCAAAAATGAAAATTCCAAAGGTGCCCCAATTTCTGCTTTAAACTTTAGGTACCATCCCAAAATGTACCACTGAGGTGACATAAGTTGATTTCGGAGCATGATTTTTGAACAGGAGCTTCAACCGTTTTGCGGCATATGAGACATTCCCTAAGCCCCGGACCCATCGATTTTGGTCAAAAATTAAAATTCCAAAAGTGCCCCAATTTCTGCTTTAAACTTTAGGTACCATCCAAAAATGTATCACTGGGGTGACAGAAGTTGATTTCGGAGCATGATTTTTGAACAGGAGCTTCAACCGTTTTGCGGCATATGAGAAATTCCCTAAGCCCCGGACCCATTGATTTTTGTCAAAAATTAAAATTCCAAAAGTGCCCCAATTTCTGCTTTAAACTTTAGGTACCATCCCAAAATGTACCACTGAGGTGACATAAGTTGATTTCGGAGCATGATTTTTGAACAGGAGCTTCAACCGTTTTGCGGCATATGAGAAATTCCCTGAGCCCCACACCCATTGATTTTGGTCAAAATGAAAATTCCAAAAGTGCCCCAATTTCTGCTTTAAACTTTAGGTACCATCCCAAAAAGTATCACTGAGGTGACAGAAGTTGATTTCGGAGCATGATTTTTGAACAGGAGCTTCAACCGTTTTGCGGCATATGAGACATTCCCTACGCCCCGGACCCATTGATTTTGGTCAAAAATGAAAATTCCAAAAGTGCCCCAATTTCTGCTTTAAACTTTAGGTACCATCCCAAAATGTATCACTGAGGTGACAGAAGTTGATTTCGGAGCATGATTTTTGAACAGGAGCTTCAACCGTTTTGCGGCATATAAAAAATTCCCTAAGCCCCTGTCCCATCGATTTTGGTCAAAAATGAAAATTCCAAAGGTGCCCCAATTTCTGCTTTAAACTTTAGGTACCATCCCAAAATGTACCACTGAGGTGACATAAGTTGATTTCGGAGCATGATTTTTGAACAGGAGCTTCAACCGTTTTGCGGCATATGAGACATTCCCTAAGCCCCGGACCCATCGATTTTGGTCAAAAATTAAAATTCCAAAAGTGCCCCAATTTCTGCTTTAAACTTTAGGTACCATCCCAAAATGTATCACTGAGGTGACAGAAGTTGATTTCGGAGCATGATTTTTGAACAGGAGCTTCAACCATTTTTGCGGCATATGAGAAATTCCCTAAGCCCCGGACCCATCGATTTTGGTCAAAAATGAAAATTCCAAATGTGCCCCAATTTCTGCTTTAAACTTTAGGTACCTTCACAAAATGTATCACTGAGGTGACAGAAGTTGATTTCGTAGCATCATTTTTTAACAGGAGCTTCAACCGTTTTGCAGCATATGAGAAATTCCCTAAGCCCCGGACCCATCGATTTTGGTTAAAAATTAAAATTCCAAAAGTGCCCCAATTTCTGCTATAAACTTAAGGTACCATCCCAAAATGTATCACTGAGGTGACAGAAGTTGATTTCGGAGCATGATTTTTGAACAGGAGCTTCAACCGTTTTGCGGCATATAAAAAATTCCCTAAGCCCCTGTCCCATCGATTTTGGTCAAAAATGAAAATTCCAAAGGTGCCCCAATTTCTGCTTTAAACTTTAGGTACCATCCCAAAATGTACCACTGAGGTGACATAAGTTGATTTCGGAGCATGATTTTTGAACAGGAGCTTCAACCGTTTTGCGGCATATGAGACATTCCCTAAGCCCCGGACCCATCGATTTTGGTCAAAAATTAAAATTCCAAAAGTGCCCCAATTTCTGCTTTAAACTTTAGGTACCATCCAAAAATGTATCACTGGGGTGACAGAAGTTGATTTCGGAGCATGATTTTTGAACAGGAGCTTCAACCGTTTTGTGGCATATGAGAAATTCCCTAAGCCCTGGATCCATTGTTTTTGGTCAAATATGAAAATTCCAAAAGTGCCCCAATTTCTGCTTTAAACTTTAGGTACCATCCCAAAATGTACCACTGAGGTGACATAAGTTGATTTCGGAGCATGATTTTTGAACAGGAGCTTCAACCGTTTTGCGGCATATGAGAAATTCCCTAAGCCCCGGACCCATTGATTTTTGTCAAAAATTAAAATTCCAAAAGTGCCCCAATTTCTGCTTTAAACTTTAGGTACCATCCCAAAATGTACCACTGAGGTGACATAAGTTGATTTCGGAGCATGATTTTTGAACAGGAGCTTCAACCGTTTTGCGGCATATGAGAAATTCCCTAAGCCCCACACCCATTGATTTTGGTCAAAATGAAAATTCCAAAAGTGCCCCAATTTCTGCTTTAAACTTTAGGTACCATCCCAAAAAGTATCACTGAGGTGACAGAAGTTGATTTCGGAGCATGATTTTTGAACAGGAGCTTCAACCGTTTTGCGGCATATGAGACATTCCCTACGCCCCGGACCCATTGATTTTGGTCAAAAATGAAAATTCCAAAAGTGCCCCAATTTCTGCTTTAAACTTTAGGTACCATCCCAAAATGTATCACTGAGGTGACAGAAGTTGATTTCGGAGCATGATTTTTGAACAGGAGCTTCAACCGTTTTGCGGCATATAAAAAATTCCCTAAGCCCCTGTCCCATCGATTTTGGTCAAAAATGAAAATTCCAAAGGTGCCCCAATTTCTGCTTTAAACTTTAGGTACCATCCCAAAATGTACCACTGAGGTGACATAAGTTGATTTCGGAGCATGATTTTTGAACAGGAGCTTCAACCGTTTTGCGGCATATGAGACATTCCCTAAGCCCCGGACCCATCGATTTTGGTCAAAAATTAAAATTCCAAAAGTGCCCCAATTTCTGCTTTAAACTTTAGGTACCATCCCAAAATGTATCACTGAGGTGACAGAAGTTGATTTCGGAGCATGATTTTTGAACAGGAGCTTCAACCATTTTTGCGGCATATGAGAAATTCCCTAAGCCCCGGACCCATCGATTTTGGTCAAAAATGAAAATTCCAAAAGTGCACAATTTCTGCTTTAAACTTTAGGTACCATCCCAAAATGTATCACTGGGGTTATAGAAGTTGATTTCGGAGCATGATTTTTGAACAGGAGCTTCAACCGTTTTGCGGCATATGAGAAATTCCCTAAGCCCCGTACCCATCGATTTTGGTCAAAATGAAAATTCCAAATGTGCCCCAATTTCTGCTTTAAACTTTAGGTACCTTCACAAAATGTATCACTGAGGTGACAGAAGTTGATTTCGTAGCATCATTTTTTAACAGGAGCTTCAACCGTTTTGCAGCATATGAGAAATTCCCTAAGCCCCGGACCCATCGATTTTGGTTAAAAATTAAAATTCCAAAAGTGCCCCAATTTCTGCTATAAACTTAAGGTACCATCCCAAAATGTATCACTGAGGTGACAGAAGTTGATTTCGGAGCATGATTTTTGAACAGGAGCTTCAACCGTTTTGCGGCATATAAAAAATTCCCTAAGCCCCTGTCCCATCGATTTTGGTCAAAAATGAAAATTCCAAAGGTGCCCCAATTTCTGCTTTAAACTTTAGGTACCATCCCAAAATGTACCACTGAGGTGACATAAGTTGATTTCGGAGCATGATTTTTGAACAGGAGCTTCAACCGTTTTGCGGCATATGAGACATTCCCTAAGCCCCGGACCCATCGATTTTGGTCAAAAATTAAAATTCCAAAAGTGCCCCAATTTCTGCTTTAAACTTTAGGTACCATCCAAAAATGTATCACTGGGGTGACAGAAGTTGATTTCGGAGCATGATTTTTGAACAGGAGCTTCAACCGTTTTGCGGCATATGAGAAATTCCCTAAGCCCCGGACCCATTGATTTTTGTCAAAAATTAAAATTCCAAAAGTGCCCCAATTTCTGCTTTAAACTTTAGGTACCATCCCAAAATGTACCACTGAGGTGACATAAGTTGATTTCGGAGCATGATTTTTGAACAGGAGCTTCAACCGTTTTGCGGCATATGAGAAATTCCCTGAGCCCCGCACCCATTGATTTTGGTCAAAATGAAAATTCCAAAAGTGCCCCAATTTCTGCTTTAAACTTTAGGTACCATCCCAAAAAGTATCACTGAGGTGACAGAAGTTGATTTCGGAGCATGATTTTTGAACAGGAGCTTCAACCGTTTTGCGGCATATGAGACATTCCCTACGCCCCGGACCCATTGATTTTGGTCAAAAATTAAAATTCCAAAAGTGCCCCAATTTCTGCTATAAACTTAAGGTACCATCCCAAAATGTATCACTGAGGTGACAGAAGTTGATTTCGGAGCATGATTTTTGAACAGGAGCTTCAACCGTTTTGCGGCATATAAAAAATTCCCTAAGCCCCTGTCCCATCGATTTTGGTCAAAAATGAAAATTCCAAAGGTGCCCCAATTTCTGCTTTAAACTTTAGGTACCATCCCAAAATGTACCACTGAGGTGACATAAGTTGATTTCGGAGCATGATTTTTGAACAGGAGCTTCAACCGTTTTGCGGCATATGAGACATTCCCTAAGCCCCGGACCCATCGATTTTGGTCAAAAATTAAAATTCCAAAAGTGCCCCAATTTCTGCTTTAAACTTTAGGTACCATCCAAAAATGTATCACTGGGGTGACAGAAGTTGATTTCGGAGCATGATTTTTGAACAGGAGCTTCAACCGTTTTGCGGCATATGAGAAATTCCCTAAGCCCCGGACCCATTGATTTTTGTCAAAAATTAAAATTCCAAAAGTGCCCCAATTTCTGCTTTAAACTTTAGGTACCATCCCAAAATGTACCACTGAGGTGACATAAGTTGATTTCGGAGCATGATTTTTGAACAGGAGCTTCAACCGTTTTGCGGCATATGAGAAATTCCCTGAGCCCCACACCTATTGATTTTGGTCAAAATGAAAATTCCAAAAGTGCCCCAATTTCTGCTTTAAACTTTAGGTACCATCCCAAAAAGTATCACTGAGGTGACAGAAGTTGATTTCGGAGCATGATTTTTGAACAGGAGCTTCAACCGTTTTGCGGCATATGAGACATTCCCTACGCCCCGGACCCATTGATTTTGGTCAAAAATGAAAATTCCAAAAGTGCCCCAATTTCTGCTTTAAACTTTAGGTACCATCCCAAAATGTATCACTGAGGTGACAGAAGTTGATTTCGGAGCATGATTTTTGAACAGGAGCTTCAACCGTTTTGCGGCATATAAAAAATTCCCTAAGCCCCTGTCCCATCGATTTTGGTCAAAAATGAAAATTCCAAAGGTGCCCCAATTTCTGCTTTAAACTTTAGGTACCATCCCAAAATGTACCACTGAGGTGACATAAGTTGATTTCGGAGCATGATTTTTGAACAGGAGCTTCAACCGTTTTGCGGCATATGAGACATTCCCTAAGCCCCGGACCCATCGATTTTGGTCAAAAATTAAAATTCCAAAAGTGCCCCAATTTCTGCTTTAAACTTTAGGTACCATCCCAAAATGTATCACTGAGGTGACAGAAGTTGATTTCGGAGCATGATTTTTGAACAGGAGCTTCAACCATTTTTGCGGCATATGAGAAATTCCCTAAGCCCCGGACCCATCGATTTTGGTCAAAAATGAAAATTCCAAATGTGCCCCAATTTCTGCTTTAAACTTTAGGTACCTTCACAAAATGTATCACTGAGGTGACAGAAGTTGATTTCGTAGCATCATTTTTTAACAGGAGCTTCAACCGTTTTGCAGCATATGAGAAATTCCCTAAGCCCCGGACCCATCGATTTTGGTTAAAAATTAAAATTCCAAAAGTGCCCCAATTTCTGCTATAAACTTAAGGTACCATCCCAAAATGTATCACTGAGGTGACAGAAGTTGATTTCGGAGCATGATTTTTGAACAGGAGCTTCAACCGTTTTGCGGCATATAAAAAATTCCCTAAGCCCCTGTCCCATCGATTTTGGTCAAAAATGAAAATTCCAAAGGTGCCCCAATTTCTGCTTTAAACTTTAGGTACCATCCCAAAATGTACCACTGAGGTGACATAAGTTGATTTCGGAGCATGATTTTTGAACAGGAGCTTCAACCGTTTTGCGGCATATGAGACATTCCCTAAGCCCCGGACCCATCGATTTTGGTCAAAAATTAAAATTCCAAAAGTGCCCCAATTTCTGCTTTAAACTTTAGGTACCATCCAAAAATGTATCACTGGGGTGACAGAAGTTGATTTCGGAGCATGATTTTTGAACAGGAGCTTCAACCGTTTTGTGGCATATGAGAAATTCCCTAAGCCCTGGATCCATTGTTTTTGGTCAAATATGAAAATTCCAAAAGTGCCCCAATTTCTGCTTTAAACTTTAGGTACCATCCCAAAATGTACCACTGAGGTGACATAAGTTGATTTCGGAGCATGATTTTTGAACAGGAGCTTCAACCGTTTTGCGGCATATGAGAAATTCCCTAAGCCCCGGACCCATTGATTTTTGTCAAAAATTAAAATTCCAAAAGTGCCCCAATTTCTGCTTTAAACTTTAGGTACCATCCCAAAATGTATCACTGAGGTGACAGAAGTTGATTTTGGAGCATGATTTTTGAACAGGAGCTTCAACCGTTTTGCGGCATATGAGAAATTCCCTGAGCCCCACACCCATTGATTTTGGTCAAAATGAAAATTCCAAAAGTGCCCCAATTTCTGCTTTAAACTTTAGGTACCATCCCAAAAAGTATCACTGAGGTGACAGAAGTTGATTTCGGAGCATGATTTTTGAACAGGAGCTTCAACCGTTTTGCGGCATATGAGACATTCCCTACGCCCCGGACCCATTGATTTTGGTCAAAAATGAAAATTCCAAAAGTGCCCCAATTTCTGCTTTAAACTTTAGGTACCATCCAAAAATGTATCACTGGGGTGACAGAAGTTGATTTCGGAGCATGATTTTTGAACAGGAGCTTCAACCGTTTTGTGGCATATGAGAAATTCCCTAAGCCCTGGATCCATTGTTTTTGGTCAAAAATTAAAATTCCAAAAGTGCCCCAATTTCTGCTTTAAACTTTAGGTACCATCCCAAAATGTATCACTGAGGTGACAGAAGTTGATTACGGAGCATGATTTTTGAACAGGAGCTTCAACCGTTTTGCGGCATATGAGAAATTCCCTAAGCCCCGGACTCATCAATTTTGGTCAAAAATGAAAATTCCAAAAGTTACCCAATTTCTGCTTGAAACTTAAGGTACCTTCCCAAAATATATCACTGAGGTGACAGAAGTTGATTTCGGAGCATGATTTTTGAACAGGAGCTTCAACCATTTTTGCGGCATATGAGAAATTCCCTAAGCCCCGGACCCATCGATTTTGGTCAAAAATGAAAATTCCAAAAGTGCACAATTTCTGCTTTAAACTTTAGGTACCATCCCAAAATGTATCACTGGGGTTATAGAAGTTGATTTCGGAGCATGATTTTTGAACAGGAGCTTCAACCGTTTTGCGGCACATGAGAAATTCCCTAAGCCCCGTACCCATCGATTTTGGTCAAAATGAAAATTCCAAATGTGCCCCAATTTCTGCTTTAAACTTTAGGTACCTTCACAAAATGTATCACTGAGGTGACAGAAGTTGATTTCGTAGCATCATTTTTTAACAGGAGCTTCAACCGTTTTGCAGCATATGAGAAATTCCCTAAGCCCCGGACCCATCGATTTTGGTCAAAAATTAAAATTCCAAAAGTGCCCCAATTTCTGCTATAAACTTAAGGTACCATCCCAAAATGTATCACTGAGGTGACATAAGTTGATTTCGGAGCATGATTTTTGAACAGGAGCTTCAACCGTTTTGTGGCATATGAGAAATTCCCTAAGCCCTGGATCCATTGTTTTTGGTCAAATATGAAAATTCCAAAAGTGCCCCAATTTCTGCTTTAAACTTTAGGTACCATCCCAAAATGTATCACTGAGGTGACAGAAGTTGATTTTGGAGCATGATTTTTGAACAGGAGCTTCAACCGTTTTGCGGCATATGAGAAATTCCCTGAGCCCCACACCCATTGATTTTGGTCAAAATGAAAATTCCAAAAGTGCCCCAATTTCTGCTTTAAACTTTAGGTACCATCCCAAAAAGTATCACTGAGGTGACAGAAGTTGATTTCGGAGCATGATTTTTGAACAGGAGCTTCAACCGTTTTGCGGCATATGAGACATTCCCTACGCCCCGGACCCATTGATTTTGGTCAAAAATGAAAATTCCAAAAGTGCCCCAATTTCTGCTTTAAGCTTTAGGTACCATCCAAAAATGTATCACTGGGGTGACAGAAGTTGATTTCGGAGCATGATTTTTGAACAGGAGCTTCAACCGTTTTGTGGCATATGAGAAATTCCCTAAGCCCTGGATCCATTGTTTTTGGTCAAAAATTAAATTTCCAAAAGTGCCCCAATTTCTGCTTTAAACTTTAGGTACCATCCCAAAATGTATCACTGAGGTGACAGAAGTTGATTACGGAGCATGATTTTTGAACAGGAGCTTCAACCGTTTTGCTGCATATGAGAAATTCCCTAAGCCCCGGACTCATCAATTTTGGTCAAATATGAAAATTCCAAAAGTTACCCAATTTCTGCTTGAAACTTAAGGTACCTTCCCAAAATATATCACTGAGGTGACAGAAGTTGATTTCGGAGCATGATTTTTGAACAGGAGCTTCAACCATTTTTGCGGCATATGAGAAATTCCCTAAGCCCCGGACCCATCGATTTTGGTCAAAAATTAAAATTCCAAAAGTGCAAAATTTCTGCTTTAAACTTTAGGTACCATCCCAAAATGTATCACTGGGGTTATAGAAGTTGATTTCGGAGCATGATTTTTGAACAGGAGCTTCAACCGTTTTGCGGCATATAAAAAATTCCCTAAGCCCCTGTCCCATCGATTTTGGTCAAAAATGAAAATTCCAAAGGTGCCCCAATTTCTGCTTTAAACTTTAGGTACCATCCCAAAATGTACCACTGAGGTGACATAAGTTGATTTCGGAGCATGATTTTTGAACAGGAGCTTCAACCGTTTTGCGGCATATGAGACATTCCCTAAGCCCCGGACCCATCGATTTTGGTCAAAAATTAAAATTCCAAAAGTGCCCCAATTTCTGCTTTAAACTTTAGGTACCATCCAAAAATGTATCACTGGGGTGACAGAAGTTGATTTCGGAGCATGATTTTTGAACAGGAGCTTCAACCGTTTTGTGGCATATGAGAAATTCCCTAAGCCCTGGATCCATTGTTTTTGGTCAAATATGAAAATTCCAAAAGTGCCCCAATTTCTGCTTTAAACTTTAGGTACCATCCCAAAATGTACCACTGAGGTGACATAAGTTGATTTCGGAGCATGATTTTTGAACAGGAGCTTCAACCGTTTTGCGGCATATGAGAAATTCCCTAAGCCCCGGACCCATTGATTTTTGTCAAAAATTAAAATTCCAAAAGTGCCCCAATTTCTGCTTTAAACTTTAGGTACCATCCCAAAATGTATCACTGAGGTGACAGAAGTTGATTTTGGAGCATGATTTTTGAACAGGAGCTTCAACCGTTTTGCGGCATATGAGAAATTCCCTGAGCCCCACACCCATTGATTTTGGTCAAAATGAAAATTCCAAAAGTGCCCCAATTTCTGCTTTAAACTTTAGGTACCATCCCAAAAAGTATCACTGAGGTGACAGAAGTTGATTTCGGAGCATGATTTTTGAACAGGAGCTTCAACCGTTTTGCGGCATATGAGACATTCCCTACGCCCCGGACCCATTGATTTTGGTCAAAAATGAAAATTCCAAAAGTGCCCCAATTTCTGCTTTAAACTTTAGGTACCATCCAAAAATGTATCACTGGGGTGACAGAAGTTGATTTCGGAGCATGATTTTTGAACAGAAGCTTCAACCGTTTTGTGGCATATGAGAAATTCCCTAAGCCCTGGATCCATTGTTTTTGGTCAAAAATTAAAATTCCAAAAGTGCCCCAATTTCTGCTTTAAACTTTAGGTACCATCCCAAAATGTATCACTGAGGTGACAGAAGTTGATTACGGAGCATGATTTTTGAACAGGAGCTTCAACCGTTTTGCGGCATATGAGAAATTCCCTAAGCCCCGGACTCATCAATTTTGGTCAAAAATGAAAATTCCAAAAGTTACCCAATTTCTGCTTGAAACTTAAGGTACCTTCCCAAAATATATCACTGAGGTGACAGAAGTTGATTTCGGAGCATGATTTTTGAACAGGAGCTTCAACCATTTTTGCGGCATATGAGAAATTCCCTAAGCCCCGGACCCATCGATTTTGGTCAAAAATGAAAATTCCAAAAGTGCACAATTTCTGCTTTAAACTTTAGGTACCATCCCAAAATGTATCACTGGGGTTATAGAAGTTGATTTCGGAGCATGATTTTTGAACAGGAGCTTCAACCGTTTTGCGGCATATGAGAAATTCCCTAAGCCCCGTACCCATCGATTTTGGTCAAAATGAAAATTCCAAATGTGCCCCAATTTCTGCTTTAAACTTTAGGTACCTTCACAAAATGTATCACTGAGGTGACAGAAGTTGATTTCGTAGCATCATTTTTTAACAGGACAGCATATGAGAAATTCCCTAAGCCCCGGACCCATCGATTTTGGTCAAAAATTAAAATTCCAAAAGTGCCCCAATTTCTGCTATAAACTTAAGGTACCATCCCAAAATGTATCACTGAGGTGACATAAGTTGATTTCGGAGCATGATTTTTGAACAGGAGCTTCAACCGTTTTGCGGCATATAAAAAATTCCCTAAGCCCCTGTCCCATCGATTTTGGTCAAAAATGAAAATTCCAAAGGTGCCCCAATTTCTGCTTTAAACTTTAGGTACCATCCCAAAATGTACCACTGAGGTGACATAAGTTGATTTCGGAGCATGATTTTTGAACAGGAGCTTCAACCGTTTTGCGGCATATGAGACATTCCCTAAGCCCCGGACCCATCGATTTTGGTCAAAAATTAAAATTCCAAAAGTGCCCCAATTTCTGCTTTAAACTTTAGGTACCATCCAAAAATGTATCACTGGGGTGACAGAAGTTGATTTCGGAGCATGATTTTTGAACAGGAGCTTCAACCATTTTGTGGCATATGAGAAATTCCCTAAGCCCTGGATCCATTGTTTTTGGTCAAATATGAAAATTCCAAAAGTGCCCCAATTTCTGCTTTAAACTTTAGGTACCATCCCAAAATGTATCACTGAGGTGACAGAAGTTGATTTTGGAGCATGATTTTTGAACAGGAGCTTCAACCGTTTTGCGGCATATGAGAAATTCCCTGAGCCCCACACCCATTGATTTTGGTCAAAATGAAAATTCCAAAAGTGCCCCAATTTCTGCTTTAAACTTTAGGTACCATCCCAAAAAGTATCACTGAGGTGACAGAAGTTGATTTCGGAGCATGATTTTTGAACAGGAGCTTCAACCGTTTTGTGGCATATGAGAAATTCCCTAAGCCCTGGATCCATTGTTTTTGGTCAAAAATTAAATTTCCAAAAGTGCCCCAATTTCTGCTTTAAACTTTAGGTACCATCCCAAAATGTATCACTGAGGTGACAGAAGTTGATTACGGAGCATGATTTTTGAACAGGAGCTTCAACCGTTTTGCTGCATATGAGAAATTCCCTAAGCCCCGGACTCATCAATTTTGGTCAAATATGAAAATTCCAAAAGTTACCCAATTTCTGCTTGAAACTTAAGGTACCTTCCCAAAATATATCACTGAGGTGACAGAAGTTGATTTCGGAGCATGATTTTTGAACAGGAGCTTCAACCATTTTTGCGGCATATGAGAAATTCCCTAAGCCCCGGACCCATCGATTTTGGTCAAAAATGAAAATTCCAAAAGTGCAAAATTTCTGCTTTAAACTTTAGGTACCATCCCAAAATGTATCACTGGGGTTATAGAAGTTGATTTCGGAGCATGATTTTTGAACAGGAGCTTCAACCGTTTTGCGGCATATAAAAAATTCCCTAAGCCCCTGTCCCATCGATTTTGGTCAAAAATGAAAATTCCAAAGGTGCCCCAATTTCTGCTTTAAACTTTAGGTACCATCCCAAAATGTACCACTGAGGTGACATAAGTTGATTTCGGAGCATGATTTTTGAACAGGAGCTTCAACCGTTTTGCGGCATATGAGACATTCCCTAAGCCCCGGACCCATCGATTTTGGTCAAAAATTAAAATTCCAAAAGTGCTCCAATTTCTGCTTTAAACTTTAGGTACCATCCAAAAATGTATCACTGGGGTGACAGAAGTTGATTTCGGAGCATGATTTTTGAACAGGAGCTTCAACCGTTTTGTGGCATATGAGAAATTCCCTAAGCCCTGGATCCATTGTTTTTGGTCAAATATGAAAATTCCAAAAGTGCCCCAATTTCTGCTTTAAACTTTAGGTACCATCCCAAAATGTACCACTGAGGTGACATAAGTTGATTTCGGAGCATGATTTTTGAACAGGAGCTTCAACCGTTTTGCGGCATGAGAAATTCCCTAAGCCCCGGACCCATTGATTTTGGTCAAAAATGAAAATTCCAAAAGTGCCCCAATTTCTGCTTTAAACTTTAGGTACCATCCCAAAATGTATCACTGAGGTGACAGAAGTTGATTTTGGAGCATGATTTTTGAACAGGAACTTCAACCGTTTTGCGGCATATGAGACATTCCCTAAGCCCCGGACCCATCGATTTTGGTCAAAAATGAAAATTCCAAAAGTGCACAATTTCTGCTTTAAACTTTAGGTACCATCCCAAAATGTATCACTGGGGTTATAGAAGTTGATTTCGGAGCATGATTTTTGAACAGGAGCTTCAACCGTTTTGCGGCACATGAGAAATTCCCTAAGCCCCGGACCCATCGATTTTGGTCAAAATGAAAATTCCAAATGTGCCCCAATTTCTGCTTTAAACTATAGGTACCTTCACAAAATGTATCACTGAGGTGACAGAAGTTGATTACGGAGCATGAATTTTGAACAGGAGCTTCAACCGTTTTGCGGCATATGAGAAATTCCCTAAGCCCCGGACCCATCGATTTTGGTAAAAATGAAAATTCCAAAAGTGCACAATTTCTGCTTTAAACTTTAGGTACCTTCACAAAATGTATCATTGAGGTGACAGAAGTTGATTTCGGAGCATGAGTTTTGAACAGGAGCATGAACCGTTTTGCAGCATATGAGAAATTCCCTAAGCCCCGGACCCATCGATTTTGGTCAAAATGAAAATTCCAAATGTGCCCCAATTTCTGCTTTAAACTATAGGTACCTTCACAAAATGTATCACTGAGGTAACAGAAGTTGATTACGGAGCATGATTTTTGAACAGGAGCTTCAACCGTTTTGCGGCATATGAGAAATTCCCTAAGCCCCGGTCCCATTGATTTTGGTCAAAAATGAAAATTCCAAAGGTGCCCCAATTACTGCTTTAAACTTTAGGTACCATTCCAAAATGTATCACTGAGGTGACAGAAGTTGATTACGGAGCATGATTTTTTAACAGGAGCTTCAACCGTTTTGCGGCATATGAGAAATTCCCTAAGCCCCGGACCCATCAATTTTGGTCAAAAATGAAAAATCCAAAAGTTCCCCAATTTCAGCTTTAAACTTAAGGTACCTTACCAAAATATATCACTGAGGTGACAGAAGTTGATTTCGGAGCATGAATTTTGAACAGGAGCTTCAACCGTTTTGCAGCATATGAGAAATTCCCTAAGCCCCAGACCCATCGATTTTGGTCAAAAATTAAAATTCCAAAAGTGCCCAATTTCTGCTTTAAACTTTAGATACCATCCCAAAATGTATCACTAGGGTTACAGAAGTTGATTTCGGAGCATGATTTTTGAACAGGAGCATCAACCGTTTTGCAGCATATGAGAAATTCCCTACGCCCCGGACCCATCGATTTTGGTCAAAAATGAAAATTCCAAATGTGCCCCAATTTCTGCTTTAAACTTTAGGTACCGTCCCAAAATGTATCACTGAGGTGACAGAAGTTGATTTCGGAGCATGATTTTTGAACAGGAGCTTCAACCGTTTTGCGGCATATGAGACATTCCCTACGCCCCGGACCCATTGATTTTGGTCAAAAATGAAAATTCCAAAAGTACCCCAATTTCTGCTTTAAACTTTAGGTACCATCCAAAAATGTATCACTGGGGTGACAGAAGTTGATTTCGGAGCATGATTTTTGAACAGGAGCTTCAACCGTTTTGTGGCATATGAGAAATTCCCTAAGCCCTGGATCCATTGCTTTTGGTCAAAAATTAAAATTCCAAAAGTGCCCCAATTTCTGCTTTAAACTTTAGGTACCATCCCAAAATGTATCACTGAGGTGACAGAAGTTGATTACGGAGCATGATTTTTGAACAGGAGCTTCAACCGTTTTGCGGCACATGAGAAATTCCCTAAGCCCCGGACTCATCAATTTTGGTCAAAAATGAAAATTCCAAAAGTTACCCAATTTCTGCTTGAAACTTAAGGTACCTTCCCAAAATATATCACTGAGGTGACAGAAGTTGATTTCGGAGCATGATTTTTGAACAGGAGCTTCAACCATTTTTGCGGCATATGAGAAATTCCCTAAGCCCCGGACCCATCGATTTTGGTCAAAAATGAAAATTCCAAAAGTGCACAATTTCTGCTTTAAACTTTAGGTACCATCCCAAAATGTATCACTGGGGTTATAGAAGTTGATTTCGGAGCATGATTTTTGAACAGGAGCTTCAACCGTTTTGCGGCATATGAGAAATTCCCTAAGCCCCGTACCCATCGATTTTGGTCAAAATGAAAATTCCAAATGTGCCCCAATTTCTGCTTTAAACTTTAGGTACCTTCACAAAATGTATCACTGAGGTGACATAAGTTGATTTCGGAGCATGATTTTTGAACAGGAGCTTCAACCGTTTTGCGGCATATGAGAAATTCCCTGAGCCCCACACCCATTGATTTTGGTCAAAATGAAAATTCCAAAAGTGCCCCAATTTCTGCTTTAAACTTTAGGTACCATCCCAAAAAGTATCACTGAGGTGACAGAAGTTGATTTCGGAGCATGATTTTTGAACAGGAGCTTCAACCGTTTTGCGGCATATGAGACATTCCCTACGCCCCGGACCCATTGATTTTGGTCAAAAATGAAAATTCCAAAAGTGCCCCAATTTCTGCTTTAAACTTTAGGTACCATCCAAAAATGTATCACTGGGGTGACAGAAGTTGATTTCGGAGCATGATTTTTGAACAGGAGCTTCAACCGTTTTGTGGCATATGAGAAATTCCCTAAGCCCTGGATCCATTGTTTTTGGTCAAAAATTAAAATTCCAAAAGTGCCCCAATTTCTGCTTTAAACTTTAGGTACCATCCCAAAATGTATCACTGAGGTGACAGAAGTTGATTTCGGAGCATGATTTTTGAACAGGAGCTTCAACCATTTTTGCGGCATATGAGAAATTTCCTAAGCCCCGGACCCATCGATTTTGGTCAAAAATGAAAATTCCAAAAGTGCACAATTTCTGCTTTAAACTTTAGGTACCATCCCAAAATGTATCACTGGGGTTATAGAAGTTGATTTCGGAGCATGATTTTTGAACAGGAGCTTCAACCGTTTTGCGGCATATGAGAAATTCCCTAAGCCCCGTACCCATCGATTTTGGTCAAAATGAAAATTCCAAATGTGCCCCAATTTCTGCTTTAAACTTTAGGTACCTTCACAAAATGTATCACTGAGGTGACAGAAGTTGATTTCGTAGCATCATTTTTTAACAGGAGCTTCAACCGTTTTGCAGCATATGAGAAATTCCCTAAGCCCCGGACCCATCGATTTTGGTCAAAAATTAAAATTCCAAAAGTGCCCCAATTTCTGCTATAAACTTAAGGTACCATCCCAAAATGTATCACTGAGGTGACAGAAGTTGATTTCGGAGCATGATTTTTGAACAGGAGCTTCAACCGTTTTGCGGCATATAAAAAATTCCCTAAGCCCCTGTCCCATCGATTTTGGTCAAAAATGAAAATTCCAAAGGTGCCCCAATTTCTGCTTTAAACTTTAGGTACCATCCCAAAATGTACCACTGAGGTGACATAAGTTGATTTCGGAGCATGATTTTTGAACAGGAGCTTCAACCGTTTTGCGGCATATGAGACATTCCCTAAGCCCCGGACCCATCGATTTTGGTCAAAAATTAAAATTCCAAAAGTGCCCCAATTTCTGCTTTAAACTTTAGGTACCATCCAAAAATGTATCACTGGGGTGACAGAAGTTGATTTCAGAGCATGATTTTTGAACAGGAGCTTCAACCGTTTTGTGGCATATGAGAAATTCCCTAAGCCCTGGATCCATTGTTTTTGGTCAAATATGAAAATTCCAAAAGTGCCCCAATTTCTGCTTTAAACTTTAGGTACCATCCCAAAATGTACCACTGAGGTGACAGAAGTTGATTTCGGAGCATGATTTTTGAACAGGAGCTTCAACCGTTTTGCGGCATATGAGAAATTCCCTAAGCCCCGGACCCATTGATTTTGGTCAAAAATTAAAATTCCAAAAGTGCCCCAATTTCTGCTTTAAACTTTAGGTACCATCCCAAAATGTATCACTGAGGTGACAGAAGTTGATTTTGGAGCATGATTTTTGAACAGGAGCTTCAACCGTTTTGCGGCATATGAGAAATTCCCTAAGCCCCACACCCATTGATTTTGGTCAAAATGAAAATTCCAAAAGTGCCCCAATTTCTGCTTTAAACTTTAGGTACCATCCCAAAAAGTATCACTGAGGTGACAGAAGTTGATTTCGGAGCATGATTTTTGAACAGGAGCTTCAACCGTTTTGCGGCATATGAGACATTCCCTACGCCCCGGACCCATTGATTTTGGTCAAAAATGAAAATTCCAAAAGTGCCCCAATTTCTGCTTTAAACTTTAGGTACCATCCAAAAATGTATCACTGGGGTGACAGAAGTTGATTTCGGAGCATGATTTTTGAACAGGAGCTTCAACAGTTTTGTGGCATATGAGAAATTCCCTAAGCCCTGGATCCATTGTTTTTGGTCAAAAATTAAAATTAAAAAAAAAAGTGCCCCAATTTCTGCTTTAAACTTTAGGTACCATCCCAAAATGTATCACTGAGGTGACAGAAGTTGATTTCGGAGCATGATTTTTGAACAGGAGCTTCAACCATTTTTGCGGCATATGAGAAATTTCCTAAGCCCCGGACCCATCGATTTTGGTCAAAAATGAAAATTCCAAAAGTGCACAATTTCTGCTTTAAACTTTAGGTACCATCCCAAAATGTATCACTGGGGTTATAGAAGTTGATTTCGGAGCATGATTTTTGAACAGGAGCTTCAACCGTTTTGCGGCATATGAGAAATTCCCTAAGCCCCGTACCCATCGATTTTTGTCAAAATGAAAATTCCAAATGTGCCCCAATTTCTGCTTTAAACTTTAGGTACCTTCACAAAATGTATCACTGAGGTGACAGAAGTTGATTTCGTAGCATCATTTTTTAACAGGAGCTTCAACCGTTTTGCAGCATATGAGAAATTCCCTAAGCCCCGGACCCATCGATTTTGGTCAAAAATTAAAATTCCAAAAGTGCCCCAATTTCTGC
Source organism: Pseudophryne corroboree (assembly GCF_028390025.1). Taxonomy (NCBI): domain Eukaryota; kingdom Metazoa; phylum Chordata; class Amphibia; order Anura; family Myobatrachidae; genus Pseudophryne; species Pseudophryne corroboree. The sequence goes on from NC_086450.1 coordinate 144,190,836, forward strand.
TATAAACTTAAGGTACCATCCCAAAATGTATCACTGAGGTGACAGAAGTTGATTTCGGAGCATGATTTTTGAACAGGAGCTTCAACCGTTTTGCGGCATATAAAAAATTCCCTAAGCCCCTGTCCCATCGATTTTGGTCAAAAATGAAAATTCCAAAGGTGCCCCAATTTCTGCTTTAAACTTTAGGTACCATCCCAAAATGTACCACTGAGGTGACATAAGTTGATTTCGGAGCATGATTTTTGAACAGGAGCTTCAACCGTTTTGTGGCATATGAGACATTCCCTAAGCCCCGGACCCATCGATTTTGGTCAAAAGTTAAAATTCCAAAAGTGCCCCAATTTCTGCTTTAAACTTTAGGTACCATCCAAAAATGTATCACTGGGGTGACAGAAGTTGATTTCGGAGCATGATTTTTGAACAGGAGCTTCAACCGTTTTGTGACATATGAGAAATTCCCTAAGCCCTGGATCCATTGTTTTTGGTCAAATATGAAAATTCCAAAAGTGCCCCAATTTCTGCTTTAAACTTTAGGTACCATCCCAAAATGTACCACTGAGGTGACATAAGTTGATTTCGGAGCATGATTTTTGAACAGGAGCTTCAACCGTTTTGCGGCATATGAGAAATTCCCTAAGCCCCGGACCCATTGATTTTGGTCAAAAATTAAAATTCCAAAAGTTCCCCAATTTCTGCTTTAAACTTTAGGTACCATCCAAAAATGTATCACTGGGGTGACAGAAGTTGATTTCAGAGCATGATTTTTGAACAGGAGCTTCAACCGTTTTGTGGCATATGAGAAATTCCCTAAGCCCTGGATCCATTGTTTTTGGTCAAATATGAAAATTCCAAAAGTGCCCCAATTTCTGCTTTAAACTTTAGGTACCATCCCAAAATGTACCACTGAGGTGACAGAAGTTGATTTCGGAGCATGATTTTTGAACAGGAGCTTCAACCGTTTTGCGGCATATGAGAAATTCCCTAAGCCCCGGACCCATTGATTTTGGTCAAAAATTAAAATTCCAAAAGTGCCCCAATTTCTGCTTTAAACTTTAGGTACCATCCCAAAATGTATCACTGAGGTGACAGAAGTTGATTTTGGAGCATGATTTTTGAACAGGAGCTTCAACCGTTTTGCGGCATATGAGAAATTCCCTAAGCCCCACACCCATTGATTTTGGTCAAAATGAAAATTCCAAAAGTGCCCCAATTTCTGCTTTAAACTTTAGGTACCATCCCAAAAAGTATCACTGAGGTGACAGAAGTTGATTTCGGAGCATGATTTTTGAACAGGAGCTTCAACCGTTTTGCGGCATATGAGACATTCCCTACGCCCCGGACCCATTGATTTTGGTCAAAAATGAAAATTCCAAAAGTGCCCCAATTTCTGCTTTAAACTTTAGGTACCATCCAAAAATGTATCACTGGGGTGACAGAAGTTGATTTCGGAGCATGATTTTTGAACAGGAGCTTCAACCGTTTTGTGGCATATGAGAAATTCCCTAAGCCCTGGATCCATTGTTTTTGGTCAAAAATTAAAATTAAAAAAAAAAGTGCCCCAATTTCTGCTTTAAACTTTAGGTACCATCCCAAAATGTATCACTGAGGTGACAGAAGTTGATTTCGGAGCATGATTTTTGAACAGGAGCTTCAACCATTTTTGCGGCATATGAGAAATTCCCTAAGCCCCGGACCCATCGATTTTGGTCAAAAATGAAAATTCCAAAAGTGCACAATTTCTGCTTTAAACTTTAGGTACCATCCCAAAATGTATCACTGGGGTTATAGAAGTTGATTTCGGAGCATGATTTTTGAACAGGAGCTTCAACCGTTTTGTGGCATATGAGAAATTTCCTAAGCCCTGGATCCATTGTTTTTGGTCAAAAATTAAAATTCCAAAAGTGCCCCAATTTCTGCTTTAAACTTTAGGTACCATCCCAAAATGTATCACTGAGGTGACAGAAGTTGATTTCGGAGCATGATTTTTGAACAGGAGCTTCAACCATTTTTGCGGCATATGAGAAATTCCCTAAGCCCCGGACCCATCGATTTTGGTCAAAAATGAAAATTCCAAAAGTGCACAATTTCTGCTTTAAACTTTAGGTACCATCCAAAAATGTATCACTGGGGTGACAGAAGTTGATTTCGGAGCATGATTTTTGAACAGGAGCTTCAACCGTTTTGTGGCATATGAGAAATTCCCTAAGCCCTGGATCCATTGTTTTTGGTCAAAAATTAAAATTAAAAAAAAAAGTGCCCCAATTTCTGCTTTAAACTTTAGGTACCATCCCAAAATGTATCACTGAGGTGACAGAAGTTGATTTCGGAGCATGATTTTTGAACAGGAGCTTCAACCATTTTTGCGGCATATGAGAAATTTCCTAAGCCCCGGACCCATCGATTTTGGTCAAAAATGAAAATTCCAAAAGTGCACAATTTCTGCTTTAAACTTTAGGTACCATCCCAAAATGTATCACTGGGGTTATAGAAGTTGATTTCGGAGCATGATTTTTGAACAGGAGCTTCAACCGTTTTGCGGCATATGAGAAATTCCCTAAGCCCCGTACCCATCGATTTTTGTCAAAATGAAAATTCCAAATGTGCCCCAATTTCTGCTTTAAACTTTAGGTACCTTCACAAAATGTATCACTGAGGTGACAGAAGTTGATTTCGTAGCATCATTTTTTAACAGGAGCTTCAACCGTTTTGCAGCATATGAGAAATTCCCTAAGCCCCGGACCCATCGATTTTGGTCAAAAATTAAAATTCCAAAAGTGCCCCAATTTCTGCTATAAACTTAAGGTACCATCCCAAAATGTATCACTGAGGTGACAGAAGTTGATTTCGGAGCATGATTTTTGAACAGGAGCTTCAACCGTTTTGCGGCATATAAAAAATTCCCTAAGCCCCTGTCCCATCGATTTTGGTCAAAAATGAAAATTCCAAAGGTGCCCCAATTTCTGCTTTAAACTTTAGGTACCATCCCAAAATGTACCACTGAGGTGACATAAGTTGATTTCGGAGCATGATTTTTGAACAGGAGCTTCAACCGTTTTGTGGCATATGAGACATTCCCTAAGCCCCGGACCCATCGATTTTGGTCAAAAGTTAAAATTCCAAAAGTGCCCCAATTTCTGCTTTAAACTTTAGGTACCATCCAAAAATGTATCACTGGGGTGACAGAAGTTGATTTCGGAGCATGATTTTTGAACAGGAGCTTCAACCGTTTTGTGACATATGAGAAATTCCCTAAGCCCTGGATCCATTGTTTTTGGTCAAATATGAAAATTCCAAAAGTGCCCCAATTTCTGCTTTAAACTTTAGGTACCATCCCAAAATGTACCACTGAGGTGACATAAGTTGATTTCGGAGCATGATTTTTGAACAGGAGCTTCAACCGTTTTGCGGCATATGAGAAATTCCCTAAGCCCCGGACCCATTGATTTTGGTCAAAAATTAAAATTCCAAAAGTTCCCCAATTTCTGCTTTAAACTTTAGGTACCATCCCAAAATGTATCACTGAGGTGACAGAAGTTGATTTTGGAGCATGATTTTTGAACAGGAGCTTCAACCGTTTTGCGGCATATGAGAAATTCCCTGAGCCCCACACCCATTGATTTTGGTCAAAATGAAAATTCCAAAAGTGCCCCAATTTCTGCTTTAAAGTTTAGGTACCATCCCAAAAAGTATCACTGAGGTGACAGAAGTTGATTTCGGAGCATGATTTTTGAACAGGAGCTTCAACCGTTTTGCGGCATATGAGACATTCCCTACGCCCCGGACCCATTGATTTTGGTCAAAAATGAAAATTCCAAAAGTGCCCCAATTTCTGCTTTAAACTTTAGGTACCATCCAAAAATGTATCACTGGGGTGACAGAAGTTGATTTCGGAGCATGATTTTTGAACAGGAGCTTCAACCGTTTTGTGGCATATGAGAAATTCCCTAAGCCCTGGATCCATTGTTTTTGGTCAAAAATTAAAATTCCAAAAGTGCCCCAATTTCTGCTTTAAACTTTAGGTACCATCCCAAAATGTATCACTGAGGTGACAGAAGTTGATTTCGGAGCATGATTTTTGAACAGGAGCTTCAACCATTTTTGCGGCATATGAGAAATTCCCTAAGCCCCGGACCCATCGATTTTGGTCAAAAATGAAAATTCCAAAAGTGCACAATTTCTGCTTTAAACTTTAGGTACCATCCCAAAATGTATCACTGGGGTTATAGAAGTTGATTTCGGAGCATGATTTTTGAACAGGAGCTTCAACCGTTTTGTGGCATATGAGAAATTTCCTAAGCCCTGGATCCATTGTTTTTGGTCAAAAATTAAAATTCCAAAAGTGCCCCAATTTCTGCTTTAAACTTTAGGTACCATCCCAAAATGTATCACTGAGGTGACAGAAGTTGATTTCGGAGCATGATTTTTGAACAGGAGCTTCAACCATTTTTGCGGCATATGAGAAATTCCCTAAGCCCCGGACCCATCGATTTTGGTCAAAAATGAAAATTCCAAAAGTGCACAATTTCTGCTTTAAACTTTAGGTACCATCCAAAAATGTATCACTGGGGTGACAGAAGTTGATTTCGGAGCATGATTTTTGAACAGGAGCTTCAACCGTTTTGTGGCATATGAGAAATTCCCTAAGCCCTGGATCCATTGTTTTTGGTCAAAAATTAAAATTAAAAAAAAAAGTGCCCCAATTTCTGCTTTAAACTTTAGGTACCATCCCAAAATGTATCACTGAGGTGACAGAAGTTGATTTCGGAGCATGATTTTTGAACAGGAGCTTCAACCATTTTTGCGGCATATGAGAAATTTCCTAAGCCCCGGACCCATCGATTTTGGTCAAAAATGAAAATTCCAAAAGTGCACAATTTCTGCTTTAAACTTTAGGTACCATCCCAAAATGTATCACTGGGGTTATAGAAGTTGATTTCGGAGCATGATTTTTGAACAGGAGCTTCAACCGTTTTGCGGCATATGAGAAATTCCCTAAGCCCCGTACCCATCGATTTTTGTCAAAATGAAAATTCCAAATGTGCCCCAATTTCTGCTTTAAACTTTAGGTACCTTCACAAAATGTATCACTGAGGTGACAGAAGTTGATTTCGTAGCATCATTTTTTAACAGGAGCTTCAACCGTTTTGCAGCATATGAGAAATTCCCTAAGCCCCGGACCCATCGATTTTGGTCAAAAATTAAAATTCCAAAAGTGCCCCAATTTCTGCTATAAACTTAAGGTACCATCCCAAAATGTATCACTGAGGTGACAGAAGTTGATTTCGGAGCATGATTTTTGAACAGGAGCTTCAACCGTTTTGCGGCATATAAAAAATTCCCTAAGCCCCTGTCCCATCGATTTTGGTCAAAAATGAAAATTCCAAAGGTGCCCCAATTTCTGCTTTAAACTTTAGGTACCATCCCAAAATGTACCACTGAGGTGACATAAGTTGATTTCGGAGCATGATTTTTGAACAGGAGCTTCAACCGTTTTGTGGCATATGAGACATTCCCTAAGCCCCGGACCCATCGATTTTGGTCAAAAGTTAAAATTCCAAAAGTGCCCCAATTTCTGCTTTAAACTTTAGGTACCATCCAAAAATGTATCACTGGGGTGACAGAAGTTGATTTCGGAGCATGATTTTTGAACAGGAGCTTCAACCGTTTTGTGACATATGAGAAATTCCCTAAGCCCTGGATCCATTGTTTTTGGTCAAATATGAAAATTCCAAAAGTGCCCCAATTTCTGCTTTAAACTTTAGGTACCATCCCAAAATGTACCACTGAGGTGACATAAGTTGATTTCGGAGCATGATTTTTGAACAGGAGCTTCAACCGTTTTGCGGCATATGAGAAATTCCCTAAGCCCCGGACCCATTGATTTTGGTCAAAAATTAAAATTCCAAAAGTTCCCCAATTTCTGCTTTAAACTTTAGGTACCATCCCAAAATGTATCACTGAGGTGACAGAAGTTGATTTTGGAGCATGATTTTTGAACAGGAGCTTCAACCGTTTTGCGGCATATGAGAAATTCCCTGAGCCCCACACCCATTGATTTTGGTCAAAATGAAAATTCCAAAAGTGCCCCAATTTCTGCTTTAAAGTTTAGGTACCATCCCAAAAAGTATCACTGAGGTGACAGAAGTTGATTTCGGAGCATGATTTTTGAACAGGAGCTTCAACCGTTTTGCGGCATATGAGACATTCCCTACGCCCCGGACCCATTGATTTTGGTCAAAAATGAAAATTCCAAAAGTGCCCCAATTTCTGCTTTAAACTTTAGGTACCATCCAAAAATGTATCACTGGGGTGACAGAAGTTGATTTCGGAGCATGATTTTTGAACAGGAGCTTCAACCGTTTTGTGGCATATGAGAAATTCCCTAAGCCCTGGATCCATTGTTTTTGGTCAAAAATTAAAATTCCAAAAGTGCCCCAATTTCTGCTTTAAACTTTAGGTACCATCCCAAAATGTATCACTGAGGTGACAGAAGTTGATTTCGGAGCATGATTTTTGAACAGGAGCTTCAACCATTTTTGCGGCATATGAGAAATTCCCTAAGCCCCGGACCCATCGATTTTGGTCAAAAATGAAAATTCCAAAAGTGCACAATTTCTGCTTTAAACTTTAGGTACCATCCCAAAATGTATCACTGGGGTTATAGAAGTTGATTTCGGAGCATGATTTTTGAACAGGAGCTTCAACCGTTTTGTGGCATATGAGAAATTTCCTAAGCCCTGGATCCATTGTTTTTGGTCAAAAATTAAAATTCCAAAAGTGCCCCAATTTCTGCTTTAAACTTTAGGTACCATCCCAAAATGTATCACTGAGGTGACAGAAGTTGATTTCGGAGCATGATTTTTGAACAGGAGCTTCAACCATTTTTGCGGCATATGAGAAATTCCCTAAGCCCCGGACCCATCGATTTTGGTCAAAAATGAAAATTCCAAAAGTGCACAATTTCTGCTTTAAACTTTAGGTACCATCCCAAAATGTATCACTGGGGTTATAGAAGTTGATTTCGGAGCATGATTTTTGAACAGGAGCTTCAACCGTTTTGCGGCATATGAGAAATTCCCTAAGCCCCGTACCCATCGATTTTGGTCAAAATGAAAATTCCAAATGTGCCCCAATTTCTTCTTTAAACTTTAGGTACCTTCACAAAATGTATCACTGAGGTGACAGAAGTTGATTTCGTAGCATCATTTTTTAACAGGAGCTTCAACCGTTTTGCGGCATATGAGACATTCCCTACACCCCGGACCCATTGATTTTGGTCAAAAATGAAAATTCCAAAAGTGCCCCAATTTCTGCTTTAAAGTTTAGGTACCATCCCAAAAAGTATCACTGAGGTGACAGAAGTTGATTTCGGAGCATGATTTTTGAACAGGAGCTTCAACCGTTTTGCGGCATATGAGACATTCCCTACGCCCCGGACCCATTGATTTTGGTCAAAAATGAAAATTCCAAAAGTGCCCCAATTTCTGCTTTAAACTTTAGGTACCATCCCAAAATGTATCACTGAGGTGACAGAAGTTGATTTCGGAGCATGATTTTTGAACAGGAGCTTCAACCATTTTTGCGGCATATGAGAAATTTCCTAAGCCCCGGACCCATCGATTTTGGTCAAAAATGAAAATTCCAAAAGTGCACAATTTCTGCTTTAAACTTTAGGTACCATCCCAAAATGTATCACTGGGGTTATAGAAGTTGATTTCGGAGCATGATTTTTGAACAGGAGCTTCAACCGTTTTGCGGCATATGAGAAATTCCCTAAGCCCCGTACCCATCGATTTTTGTCAAAATGAAAATTCCAAATGTGCCCCAATTTCTGCTTTAAACTTTAGGTACCTTCACAAAATGTATCACTGAGGTGACAGAAGTTGATTTCGTAGCATCATTTTTTAACAGGAGCTTCAACCGTTTTGCAGCATATGAGAAATTCCCTAAGCCCCGGACCCATCGATTTTGGTCAAAAATTAAAATTCCAAAAGTGCCCCAATTTCTGCTATAAACTTAAGGTACCATCCCAAAATGTATCACTGAGGTGACAGAAGTTGATTTCGGAGCATGATTTTTGAACAGGAGCTTCAACCGTTTTGCGGCATATAAAAAATTCCCTAAGCCCCTGTCCCATCGATTTTGGTCAAAAATGAAAATTCCAAAGGTGCCCCAATTTCTGCTTTAAACTTTAGGTACCATCCCAAAATGTACCACTGAGGTGACATAAGTTGATTTCGGAGCATGATTTTTGAACAGGAGCTTCAACCGTTTTGTGACATATGAGAAATTCCCTAAGCCCTGGATCCATTGTTTTTGGTCAAATATGAAAATTCCAAAAGTGCCCCAATTTCTGCTTTAAACTTTAGGTACCATCCCAAAATGTACCACTGAGGTGACATAAGTTGATTTCGGAGCATGATTTTTGAACAGGAGCTTCAACCGTTTTGCGGCATATGAGAAATTCCCTAAGCCCCGGACCCATTGATTTTGGTCAAAAATTAAAATTCCAAAAGTTCCCCAATTTCTGCTTTAAACTTTAGGTACCATCCCAAAATGTATCACTGAGGTGACAGAAGTTGATTTTGGAGCATGATTTTTGAACAGGAGCTTCAACCGTTTTGCGGCATATGAGAAATTCCCTGAGCCCCACACCCATTGATTTTGGTCAAAATGAAAATTCCAAAAGTGCCCCAATTTCTGCTTTAAAGTTTAGGTACCATCCCAAAAAGTATCACTGAGGTGACAGAAGTTGATTTCGGAGCATGATTTTTGAACAGGAGCTTCAACCGTTTTGCGGCATATGAGACATTCCCTACGCCCCGTACCCATTGATTTTGGTCAAAAATGAAAATTCCAAAAGTGCCCCAATTTCTGCTTTAAACTTTAGGTACCATCCAAAAATGTATCACTGGGGTGACAGAAGTTGATTTCGGAGCATGATTTTTGAACAGGAGCTTCAACCGTTTTGTGGCATATGAGAAATTCCCTAAGCCCTGGATCCATTGTTTTTGGTCAAAAATTAAAATTCCAAAAGTGCCCCAATTTCTGCTTTAAACTTTAGGTACCATCCCAAAATGTATCACTGAGGTGACAGAAGTTGATTTCGGAGCATGATTTTTGAACAGGAGCTTCAACCATTTTTGCGGCATATGAGAAATTCCCTAAGCCCCGGACCCATCGATTTTGGTCAAAAATGAAAATTCCAAAAGTGCACAATTTCTGCTTTAAACTTTAGGTACCATCCCAAAATGTATCACTGGGGTTATAGAAGTTGATTTCGGAGCATGATTTTTGAACAGGAGCTTCAACCGTTTTGTGGCATATGAGAAATTCCCTAAGCCCTGGATCCATTGTTTTTGGTCAAAAATTAAAATTCCAAAAGTGCCCCAATTTCTGCTTTAAACTTTAGGTACCATCCCAAAATGTATCACTGAGGTGACAGAAGTTGATTTCGGAGCATGATTTTTGAACAGGAGATTCAACCATTTTTGCGGCATATGAGAAATTCCCTAAGCCCCGGACCCATCGATTTTGGTCAAAAATGAAAATTCCAAAAGTGCACAATTTCTGCTTTAAACTTTAGGTACCATCCCAAAATGTATCACTGGGGTTATAGAAGTTGATTTCGGAGCATGATTTTTGAACAGGAGCTTCAACCGTTTTGCGGCATATGAGAAATTCCCTAAGCCCCGTACCCATCGATTTTGGTCAAAATGAAAATTCCAAATGTGCCCCAATTTCTGCTTTAAACTTTAGGTACCTTCACAAAATGTATCACTGAGGTGACAGAAGTTGATTTCGTAGCATCATTTTTTAACAGGAGCTTCAACCGTTTTGCAGCATATGAGAAATTCCCTAAGCCCCGGACCCATCGATTTTGGTTAAAAATTAAAATTCCAAAAGTGCCCCAATTTCTGCTATAAACTTAAGGTACCATCCCAAAATGTATCACTGAGGTGACAGAAGTTGATTTCGGAGCATGATTTTTGAACAGGAGCTTCAACCGTTTTGCGGCATATAAAAAATTCCCTAAGCCCCTGTCCCATCGATTTTGGTCAAAAATGAAAATTCCAAAGGTGCCCCAATTTCTGCTTTAAACTTTAGGTACCATCCCAAAATGTACCACTGAGGTGACATAAGTTGATTTCGGAGCATGATTTTTGAACAGGAGCTTCAACCGTTTTGCGGCATATGAGACATTCCCTAAGCCCCGGACCCATCTATTTTGGTCAAAAATTAAAATTCCAAAAGTGCCCCAATTTCTGCTTTAAACTTTAGGTACCATCCAAAAATGTATCACTGGGGTGACAGAAGTTGATTTCGGAGCATGATTTTTGAACAGGAGCTTCAACCGTTTTGTGGCATATGAGAAATTCCCTAAGCCCTGGATCCATTGTTTTTGGTCAAATATGAAAATTCCAAAAGTGCCCCAATTTCTGCTTTAAACTTTAGGTACCATCCCAAAATGTACCACTGAGGTGACATAAGTTGATTTCGGAGCATGATTTTTGAACAGGAGCTTCAACCGTTTTGCGGCATATGAGAAATTCCCTAAGCCCCGGACCCATTGATTTTGGTCAAAAATTAAAATTCCAAAAGTGCCCCAATTTCTGCTTTAAACTTTAGGTACCATCCCAAAATGTATCACTGAGGTGACAGAAGTTGATTTTGGAGCATGATTTTTGAACAGGAGCTTCAACCGTTTTGCGGCATATGAGAAATTCCCTGAGCCCCACACCCATTGATTTTGGTCAAAATGAAAATTCCAAAAGTGCCCCAATTTCTGCTTTAAACTTTAGGTACCATCCCAAAAAGTATCACTGAGGTGACAGAAGTTGATTTCGGAGCATGATTTTTGAACAGGAGCTTCAACCGTTTTGCGGCATATGAGACATTCCCTACGCCCCGGACCCATTGATTTTGGTCAAAAATGAAAATTCCAAAAGTGCCCCAATTTCTGCTTTAAACTTTAGGTACCATCCAAAAATGTATCACTGGGGTGACAGAAGTTGATTTCGGAGCATGATTTTTGAACAGGAGCTTCAACCGTTTTGTGGCATATGAGAAATTCCCTAAGCCCTGGATCCATTGTTTTTGGTCAAAAATTAAAATTCCAAAAGTGCCCCAATTTCTGCTTTAAACTTTAGGTACCATCCCAAAATGTATCACTGAGGTGACAGAAGTTGATTACGGAGCATGATTTTTGAACAGGAGCTTCAACCGTTTTGCGGCATATGAGAAATTCCCTAAGCCCCGGACTCATCAATTTTGGTCAAAAATGAAAATTCCAAAAGTTACCCAATTTCTGCTTGAAACTTAAGGTACCTTCCCAAAATATATCACTGAGGTGACAGAAGTTGATTTCGGAGCATGATTTTTGAACAGGAGCTTCAACCATTTTTGCGGCATATGAGAAATTCCCTAAGCCCCGGACCCATCGATTTTGGTCAAAAATGAAAATTCCAAAAGTGCACAATTTCTGCTTTAAACTTTAGGTACCATCCCAAAATGTATCACTGGGGTTATAGAAGTTGATTTCGGAGCATGATTTTTGAACAGGAGCTTCAACCGTTTTGCGGCATATGAGAAATTCCCTAAGCCCCGTACCCATCGATTTTGGTCAAAATGAAAATTCCAAATGTGCCCCAATTTCTGCTTTAAACTTTAGGTACCTTCACAAAATGTATCACTGAGGTGACAGAAGTTGATTTCGTAGCATCATTTTTTAACAGGAGCTTCAACCGTTTTGCAGCATATGAGAAATTCCCTAAGCCCCGGACCCATCGATTTTGGTCAAAAATTAAAATTCCAAAAGTGCCCCAATTTCTGCTATAAACTTAAGGTACCATCCCAAAATGTATCACTGAGGTGACATAAGTTGATTTCGGAGCATGATTTTTGAACAGGAGCTTCAACCGTTTTGCGGCATATAAAAAATTCCCTAAGCCCCTGTCCCATCGATTTTGGTCAAAAATGAAAATTCCAAAGGTGCCCCAATTTCTGCTTTAAACTTTAGGTACCATCCCAAAATGTACCACTGAGGTGACAAGTTGATTTCGGAGCATGATTTTTGAACAGGAGCTTCAACCGTTTTGCGGCATATGAGACATTCCCTAAGCCCCGGACCCATCGATTTTGGTCAAAAATTAAAATTCCAAAAGTGCCCCAATTTCTGCTTTAAACTTTAGGTACCATCCAAAAATGTATCACTGGGGTGACAGAAGTTGATTTCGGAGCATGATTTTTGAACAGGAGCTTCAACCGTTTTGTGACATATGAGAAATTCCCTAAGCCCTGGATCCATTGTTTTTGGTCAAATATGAAAATTCCAAAAGTGCCCCAATTTCTGCTTTAAACTTTAGGTACCATCCCAAAATGTACCACTGAGGTGACATAAGTTGATTTCGGAGCATGATTTTTTAACAGGAGCTTCAACCGTTTTGCGGCATATGAGAAATTCCCTAAGCCCCGGACCCATTGATTTTGGTCAAAAATTAAAATTCCAAAAGTGCCCCAATTTCTGCTTTAAACTTTAGGTACCATCCCAAAATGTATCACTGAGGTGACAGAAGTTGATTTTGGAGCATGATTTTTGAACAGGAGCTTCAACCGTTTTGCGGCATATGAGAAATTCCCTGAGCCCCACACCCATTGATTTTGGTCAAAATGAAAATTCCAAAAGTGCCCCAATTTCTGCTTTAAACTTTAGGTACCATCCCAAAAAGTATCACTGAGGTGACAGAAGTTGATTTCGGAGCATGATTTTTGAACAGGAGCTTCAACCGTTTTGCGGCATATGAGACATTCCCTACGCCCCGGACCCATTGATTTTGGTCAAAAATGAAAATTCCAAAAGTGCCCCAATTTCTGCTTTAAACTTTAGGTACCATCCAAAAATGTATCACTGGGGTGACAGAAGTTGATTTCGGAGCATGATTTTTGAACAGGAGCTTCAACCGTTTTGTGGCATATGAGAAATTCCCTAAGCCCTGGATCCATTGTTTTTGGTCAAAAATTAAAATTCCAAAAGTGCCCCAATTTCTGCTTTAAACTTTAGGTACCATCCCAAAATGTATCACTGAGGTGACAGAAGTTGATTTCGGAGCATGATTTTTGAACAGGAGCTTCAACCATTTTTGCGGCATATGAGAAATTCCCTAAGCCCCGGACCCATCGATTTTGGTCAAAAATGAAAATTCCAAAAGTGCACAATTTCTGCTTTAAACTTTAGGTACCATCCCAAAAAGTATCACTGGGGTTATAGAAGTTGATTTCGGAGCATGATTTTTGAACAGGAGCTTCAACCGTTTTGCGGCATATGAGAAATTCCCTAAGCCCCGTACCCATCGATTTTGGTCAAAATGGAAATTCCAAATGTGCCCCAATTTCTGCTTTAAACTTTAGGTACCTTCACAAAATGTATCACTGAGGTGACAGAAGTTGATTTCGTAGCATCATTTTTTAACAGGAGCTTCAACCGTTTTGCAGCATATGAGAAATTCCCTAAACCCCGGACCCATCGATTTTGGTCAAAAATTAAAATTCCAAAAGTGCCCCAATTTCTGCTTTAAACTTTAGGTACCATCCCAAAATGTATCACTGAGTTGACAGAAGTTGATTTTGGAGCATGATTTTTGAACAGGAGCTTCAACCGTTTTGCGGCATATGAGAAATTCCCTGAGCCCCACACCCATTGATTTTGGTCAAAATGAAAATTCCAAAAGTGCCCCAATTTCTGCTTTAAACTTTAGGTACCATCCCAAAAAGTATCACTGAGGTGACAGAAGTTGATTTCGGAGCATGATTTTTGAACAGGAGCTTCAACCGTTTTGCGGCATATGAGACATTCCCTACGCCCCGGACCCATTGATTTTGGTCAAAAATGAAAATTCCAAAAGTGCCCCAATTTCTGCTTTAAGCTTTAGGTACCATCCAAAAATGTATCACTGGGGTGACAGAAGTTGATTTCGGAGCATGATTTTTGAACAGGAGCTTCAACCGTTTTGTGGCATATGAGAAATTCCCTAAGCCCTGGATCCATTGTTTTTGGTCAAAAATTAAATTTCCAAAAGTGCCCCAATTTCTGCTTTAAACTTTAGGTACCATCCCAAAATGTATCACTGAGGTGACAGAAGTTGATTACGGAGCATGATTTTTGAACAGGAGCTTCAACCGTTTTGCTGCATATGAGAAATTCCCTAAGCCCCGGACTCATCAATTTTGGTCAAAAATGAAAATTCCAAAAGTTACCCAATTTCTGCTTGAAACTTAAGGTACCTTCCCAAAATATATCACTAAGGTGACAGAAGTTGATTTCGGAGCATGATTTTTGAACAGGAGCTTCAACCATTTTTGCGGCATATGAGAAATTCCCTAAGCCCCGGACCCATCGATTTTGGTCAAAAATGAAAATTCCAAAAGTGCAAAATTTCTGCTTTAAACTTTAGTTACCATCCCAAAATGTATCACTGGGGTTATAGAAGTTGATTTCGGAGCATGATTTTTGAACAGGAGCTTCAACCGTTTTGCGGCATATGAGAAATTCCCTAAGCCCCGTACCCATCGATTTTGGTCAAAATGGAAATTCCAAATGTGCCCCAATTTCTGCTTTAAACTTTAGGTACCTTCACAAAATGTATCACTGAGGTGACAGAAGTTGATTTCGTAGCATCATTTTTTAACAGGAGCTTCAACCGTTTTGCAGCATATGAGAAATTCCCTAAGCCCCGGACCCATCGATTTTGGTCAAAAATTAAAATTCCAAAAGTGCCCCAATTTTTGCTTTAAACTTTAGGTACCATCCCAAAATGTATCACTGAGGTGACAGAAGTTGATTTTGGAGCATGATTTTTGAACAGGAGCTTCAACCGTTTTGCGGCATATGAGAAATTCCCTGAGCCCCACACCCATTGATTTTGGTCAAAATGAAAATTCCAAAAGTGCCCCAATTTCTGCTTTAAACTTTAGGTACCATCCCAAAAAGTATCACTGAGGTGACAGAAGTTGATTTCGGAGCATGATTTTTGAACAGGAGCTTCAACCGTTTTGCGGCATATGAGACATTCCCTACGCCCCGGACCCATTGATTTTGGTCAAAAATGAAAATTCCAAAAGTGCCCCAATTTCTGCTTTAAGCTTTAGGTACCATCCAAAAATGTATCACTGGGGTGACAGAAGTTGATTTCGAAACATGATTTTTGAACAGGAGCTTCAACCGTTTTGTGGCATATGAGAAATTCCCTAAGCCCTGGATCCATTGTTTTTGGTCAAAAATTAAAATTCCAAAAGTGCCCCAATTTCTGCTATAAACTTAAGGTACCATCCCAAAATGTATCACTGAGGTGACATAAGTTGATTTCGGAGCATGATTTTTGAACAGGAGCTTCAACCGTTTTGCGGCATATAAAAAATTCCCTAAGCCCCTGTCCCATCGATTTTGGTCAAAAATGAAAATTCCAAAGGTGCCCCAATTTCTGCTTTAAACTTTAGGTACCATCCCAAAATGTACCACTGAGGTGACATAAGTTGATTTCGGAGCATGATTTTTGAACAGGAGCTTCAACCGTTTTGCGACATATGAGACATTCCCTAAGCCCCGGACCCATCGATTTTGGTCAAAAATTAAAATTCCAAAAGTGCCCCAATTTCTGCTTTAAACTTTAGGTACCATCCAAAAATGTATCACTGGGGTGACAGAAGTTGATTTCGGAGCATGATTTTTGAACAGGAGCTTCAACCGTTTTGTGGCATATGAGAAATTCCCTAAGCCCTGGATCCATTGTTTTTGGTCAAATATGAAAATTCCAAAAGTGCCCCAATTTCTGCTTTAAACTTTAGGTACCATCCCAAAATGTACCACTGAGGTGACATAAGTTGATTTCGGAGCATGATTTTTGAACAGGAGCTTCAACCGTTTTGCGGCATGAGAAATTCCCTAAGCCCCGGACCCATTGATTTTGGTCAAAAATTAAAATTCCAAAAGTGCCCCAATTTCTGCTTTAAACTTTAGGTACCATCCCAAAATGTATCACTGAGGTGACAGAAGTTGATTTTGGAGCATGATTTTTGAACAGGAACTTCAACCGTTTTGCGGCATATGAGACATTCCCTAAGCCCCGGACCCATCGATTTTGGTCAAACATGAATATTCCAAAGGTGCCCCAATTTCTGCTTTAAACTTTATGTACCATCCCAAAATGTATCACTGAGGTGAAAGAAGTTGATTACGGAGCATGATTTTTGAACAGGAGCTTCAACCGTTTTGCGGCATATGAGACATTCCCTAAGCCCCGGACCCATCGATTTTGGTCAAAAATGAAAATTCCAAAAGTGCACAATTTCTGCTTTAAACTTTAGGTACCATCCCAAAATGTATCACTGGGGTTATAGAAGTTGATTTCGGAGCATGATTTTTGAACAGGAGCTTCAACCGTTTTGCGGCATATGAGAAATTCCCTAAGCCCCGTACCCATCGATTTTGGTCAAAATGAAAATTCCAAATGTGCCCCAATTTCTGCTTTAAACTTTAGGTACCTTCACAAAATGTATCACTGAGGTGACAGAAGTTGATTTCGTAGCATCATTTTTTAACAGGAGCTTCAACCGTTTTGCAGCATATGAGAAATTCCCTAAGCCCCGGACCCATCGATTTTGGTTAAAAATTAAAATTCCAAAAGTGCCCCAATTTCTGCTATAAACTTAAGGTACCATCCCAAAATGTATCACTGAGGTGACAGAAGTTGATTTCGGAGCATGATTTTTGAACAGGAGCTTCAACCGTTTTGCGGCATATAAAAAATTCCCTAAGCCCCTGTCCCATCGATTTTGGTCAAAAATGAAAATTCCAAAGGTGCCCCAATTTCTGCTTTAAACTTTAGGTACCATCCCAAAATGTACCACTGAGGTGACATAAGTTGATTTCGGAGCATGATTTTTGAACAGGAGCTTCAACCGTTTTGCGGCATATGAGAAATTCCCTAAGCCCCGTACCCATCGATTTTGGTCAAAATGAAAATTCCAAATGTGCCCCAATTTCTGCTTTAAACTTTAGGTACCTTCACAAAATGTATCACTGAGGTGACAGAAGTTGATTTCGTAGCATCATTTTTTAACAGGAGCTTCAACCGTTTTGCAGCATATGAGAAATTCCCTAAGCCCCGGACCCATCGATTTTGGTCAAAAATTAAAATTCCAAAAGTGCCCCAATTTCTGCTATAAACTTAAGGTACCATCCCAAAATGTATCACTGAGGTGACATAAGTTGATTTCGGAGCATGATTTTTGAACAGGAGCTTCAACCGTTTTGCGGCATATAAAAAATTCCCTAAGCCCCTGTCCCATCGATTTTGGTCAAAAATGAAAATTCCAAAGGTGCCCCAATTTCTGCTTTAAACTTTAGGTACCATCCCAAAATGTACCACTGAGGTGACAAGTTGATTTCGGAGCATGATTTTTGAACAGGAGCTTCAACCGTTTTGCGGCATATGAGACATTCCCTAAGCCCCGGACCCATCGATTTTGGTCAAAAATTAAAATTCCAAAAGTGCCCCAATTTCTGCTTTAAACTTTAGGTACCATCCAAAAATGTATCACTGGGGTGACAGAAGTTGATTTCGGAGCATGATTTTTGAACAGGAGCTTCAACCGTTTTGTGACATATGAGAAATTCCCTAAGCCCTGGATCCATTGTTTTTGGTCAAATATGAAAATTCCAAAAGTGCCCCAATTTCTGCTTTAAACTTTAGGTACCATCCCAAAATGTACCACTGAGGTGACATAAGTTGATTTCGGAGCATGATTTTTTAACAGGAGCTTCAACCGTTTTGCGGCATATGAGAAATTCCCTAAGCCCCGGACCCATTGATTTTGGTCAAAAATTAAAATTCCAAAAGTGCCCCAATTTCTGCTTTAAACTTTAGGTACCATCCCAAAATGTATCACTGAGGTGACAGAAGTTGATTTTGGAGCATGATTTTTGAACAGGAGCTTCAACCGTTTTGCGGCATATGAGAAATTCCCTGAGCCCCACACCCATTGATTTTGGTCAAAATGAAAATTCCAAAAGTGCCCCAATTTCTGCTTTAAACTTTAGGTACCATCCCAAAAAGTATCACTGAGGTGACAGAAGTTGATTTCGGAGCATGATTTTTGAACAGGAGCTTCAACCGTTTTGCGGCATATGAGACATTCCCTACGCCCCGGACCCATTGATTTTGGTCAAAAATGAAAATTCCAAAAGTGCCCCAATTTCTGCTTTAAACTTTAGGTACCATCCAAAAATGTATCACTGGGGTGACAGAAGTTGATTTCGGAGCATGATTTTTGAACAGGAGCTTCAACCGTTTTGTGGCATATGAGAAATTCCCTAAGCCCTGGATCCATTGTTTTTGGTCAAAAATTAAAATTCCAAAAGTGCCCCAATTTCTGCTTTAAACTTTAGGTACCATCCCAAAATGTATCACTGAGGTGACAGAAGTTGATTTCGGAGCATGATTTTTGAACAGGAGCTTCAACCATTTTTGCGGCATATGAGAAATTCCCTAAGCCCCGGACCCATCGATTTTGGTCAAAAATGAAAATTCCAAAAGTGCACAATTTCTGCTTTAAACTTTAGGTACCATCCCAAAATGTATCACTGGGGTTATAGAAGTTGATTTCGGAGCATGATTTTTGAACAGGAGCTTCAACCGTTTTGCGGCATATGAGAAATTCCCTAAGCCCCGTACCCATCGATTTTGGTCAAAATGGAAATTCCAAATGTGCCCCAATTTCTGCTTTAAACTTTAGGTACCTTCACAAAATGTATCACTGAGGTGACAGAAGTTGATTTCGTAGCATCATTTTTTAACAGGAGCTTCAACCGTTTTGCAGCATATGAGAAATTCCCTAAACCCCGGACCCATCGATTTTGGTCAAAAATTAAAATTCCAAAAGTGCCCCAATTTCTGCTTTAAACTTTAGGTACCATCCCAAAATGTATCACTGAGTTGACAGAAGTTGATTTTGGAGCATGATTTTTGAACAGGAGCTTCAACCGTTTTGCGGCATATGAGAAATTCCCTGAGCCCCACACCCATTGATTTTGGTCAAAATGAAAATTCCAAAAGTGCCCCAATTTCTGCTTTAAACTTTAGGTACCATCCCAAAAAGTATCACTGAGGTGACAGAAGTTGATTTCGGAGCATGATTTTTGAACAGGAGCTTCAACCGTTTTGCGGCATATGAGACATTCCCTACGCCCCGGACCCATTGATTTTGGTCAAAAATGAAAATTCCAAAAGTGCCCCAATTTCTGCTTTAAGCTTTAGGTACCATCCAAAAATGTATCACTGGGGTTATAGAAGTTGATTTCGGAGCATGATTTTTGAACAGGAGCTTCAACCGTTTTGTTGCATATGAGAAATTCCCTAAGCCCTGGATCCATTGTTTTTGGTCAAAAATTAAATTTCCAAAAGTGCCCCAATTTCTGCTTTAAACTTTAGGTACCATCCCAAAATGTATCACTGAGGTGACAGAAGTTGATTACGGAGCATGATTTTTGAACAGGAGCTTCAACCGTTTTGCTGCATATGAGAAATTCCCTAAGCCCCGGACTCATCAATTTTGGTCAAAAATGAAAATTCCAAAAGTTACCCAATTTCTGCTTGAAACTTAAGGTACCTTCCCAAAATATATCACTAAGGTGACAGAAGTTGATTTCGGAGCATGATTTTTGAACAGGAGCTTCAACCATTTTTGCGGCATATGAGAAATTCCCTAAGCCCCGGACCCATCGATTTTGGTCAAAAATGAAAATTCCAAAAGTGCAAAATTTCTGCTTTAAACTTTAGGTACCATCCCAAAATGTATCACTGGGGTTATAGAAGTTGATTTCGGAGCATGATTTTTGAACAGGAGCTTCAACCGTTTTGCGGCATATGAGAAATTCCCTAAGCCCCGTACCCATCGATTTTGGTCAAAATGGAAATTCCAAATGTGCCCCAATTTCTGCTTTAAACTTTAGGTACCTTCACAAAATGTATCACTGAGGTGACAGAAGTTGATTTCGTAGCATCATTTTTTAACAGGAGCTTCAACCGTTTTGCAGCATATGAGAAATTCCCTAAGCCCCGGACCCATCGATTTTGGTCAAAAATTAAAATTCCAAAAGTGCCCCAATTTCTGCTTTAAACTTTAGGTACCATCCCAAAATGTATCACTGAGGTGACAGAAGTTGATTTTGGAGCATGATTTTTGAACAGGAGCTTCAACCGTTTTGCGGCATATGAGAATTTCCCTGAGCCCCACACCCATTGATTTTGGTCAAAATGAAAATTCCAAAAGTGCCCCAATTTCTGCTTTAAACTTTAGGTACCATCCCAAAAAGTATCACTGAGGTGACAGAAGTTGATTTCGGAGCATGATTTTTGAACAGGAGCTTCAACCGTTTTGCGGCATATGAGACATTCCCTACGCCCCGGACCCATTGATTTTGGTCAAAAATGAAAATTCCAAAAGTGCCCCAATTTCTGCTTTAAGCTTTAGGTACCATCCAAAAATGTATCACTGGGGTGACAGAAGTTGATTTCGGAGCATGATTTTTGAACAGGAGCTTCAACCGTTTTGTGGCATATGAGAAATTCCCTAAGCCCTGGATCCATTGTTTTTGGTCAAAAATTAAAATTCCAAAAGTGCCCCAATTTCTGCTATAAACTTAAGGTACCATCCCAAAATGTATCACTGAGGTGACATAAGTTGATTTCGGAGCATGATTTTTGAACAGGAGCTTCAACCGTTTTGCGGCATATAAAAAATTCCCTAAGCCCCTGTCCCATCGATTTTGGTCAAAAATGAAAATTCCAAAGGTGCCCCAATTTCTGCTTTAAACTTTAGGTACCATCCCAAAATGTACCACTGAGGTGACATAAGTTGATTTCGGAGCATGATTTTTGAACAGGAGCTTCAACCGTTTTGCGACATATGAGACATTCCCTAAGCCCCGGACCCATCGATTTTGGTCAAAAATTAAAATTCCAAAAGTGCCCCAATTTCTGCTTTAAACTTTAGGTACCATCCAAAAATGTATCACTGGGGTGACAGAAGTTGATTTCGGAGCATGATTTTTGAACAGGAGCTTCAACCGTTTTGTGGCATATGAGAAATTCCCTAAGCCCTGGATCCATTGTTTTTGGTCAAATATGAAAATTCCAAAAGTGCCCCAATTTCTGCTTTAAACTTTAGGTACCATCCCAAAATGTACCACTGAGGTGACATAAGTTGATTTCGGAGCATGATTTTTGAACAGGAGCTTCAACCGTTTTGCGGCATGAGAAATTCCCTAAGCCCCGGACCCATTGATTTTGGTCAAAAATTAAAATTCCAAAAGTGCCCCAATTTCTGCTTTAAACTTTAGGTACCATCCCAAAATGTATCACTGAGGTGACAGAAGTTGATTTTGGAGCATGATTTTTGAACAGGAACTTCAACCGTTTTGCGGCATATGAGACATTCCCTAAGCCCCGGACCCATCGATTTTGGTCAAACATGAATATTCCAAAGGTGCCCCAATTTCTGCTTTAAACTTTATGTACCATCCCAAAATGTATCACTGAGGTGAAAGAAGTTGATTACGGAGCATGAATTTTGAACAGGAGCTTCAACCGTTTTGCGGCATATGA
Source organism: Pseudophryne corroboree (assembly GCF_028390025.1). Classification (NCBI taxonomy): domain Eukaryota; kingdom Metazoa; phylum Chordata; class Amphibia; order Anura; family Myobatrachidae; genus Pseudophryne; species Pseudophryne corroboree. The sequence goes on from NC_086450.1 coordinate 144,212,495, forward strand.
GAAATTCCCTAAGCCCCGGACCCATCGATTTTGGTAAAAATGAAAATTCCAAAAGTGCACAATTTCTGCTTTAAACTTTAGGTACCTTCACAAAATGTATCATTGAGGTGACAGAAGTTGATTTCGGAGCATGAGTTTTGAACAGGAGCATGAACCGTTTTGCAGCATATGAGAAATTCCCTAAGCCCCGGACCCATCGATTTTGGTCAAAATGAAAATTCCAAATGTGCCCCAATTTCTGCTTTAAACTATAGGTACCTTCACAAAATGTATCACTGAGGTGACAGAAGTTGATTACGGAGCATGATTTTTGAACAGGAGCTTCAACCGTTTTGCGGCATATGAGAAATTCCCTAAGCCCCGGTCCCATTGATTTTGGTCAAAAATGAAAATTCCAAAGGTGCCCCAATTACTGCTTTAAACTTTAGGTACCATTCCAAAATGTATCACTGAGGTGACAGAAGTTGATTACGGAGCATGATTTTTTAACAGGAGCTTCAACCGTTTTGCGGCATATGAGAAATTCCCTAAGCCCCGGACCCATCAATTTTGGTCAAAAATGAAAATTCCAAAAGTTCCCCAATTTCAGCTTTAAACTTAAGGTACCTTACCAAAATATATCACTGAGGTGACAGAAGTTGATTTCGGAGCATGAATTTTGAACAGGAGCTTCAACCGTTTTGCAGCATATGAGAAATTCCCTAAGCCCCAGACCCATCGATTTTGGTCAAAAATTAAAATTCCAAAAGTGCCCAATTTCTGCTTTAAACTTTAGATACCATCCCAAAATGTATCACTAGGGTTACAGAAGTTGATTTCGGAGCATGATTTTTGAACAGGAGCATCAACCGTTTTGCAGCATATGAGAAATTCCCTACGCCCCGGACCCATCGATTTTGGTCAAAAATGAAAATTCCAAATGTGCCCCAATTTCTGCTTTAAACTTTAGGTACCATCCCAAAATGTATCACTGAGGTGACAGAAGTTGATTACGGAGCATGATTTTTGAACAGGAGCTTCAACCGTTTTGTGGCATATGAGAAATTCCCTAAGCCCCGGACTCATCAATTTTGGTCAAAAATGAAAATTCCAAAAGTTACCCAATTTCTGCTTGAAACTTAAGGTACCTTCCCAAAATATATCACTGAGGTGACAGAAGTTGATTTCGGAGCATGATTTTTGAACAGGAGCTTCAACCATTTTTGCGGCATATGAGAAATTCCCTAAGCCCCGGACCCATCGATTTTGGTCAAAAATGAAAATTCCAAAAGTGCACAATTTCTGCTTTAAACTTTAGATACCATCCAAAAATGTATCACTGGGGTGACAGAAGTTGATTTCGGAGCATGATTTTTGAACAGGAGCTTCAACCGTTTTGTGGCATATGAGAAATTCCCTAAGCCCTGGATCCATTGCTTTTGGTCAAAAATTAAAATTCCAAAAGTGCCCCAATTTCTGCTTTAAACTTTAGGTACCATCCCAAAATGTATCACTGAGGTGACAGAAGTTGATTACGGAGCATGATTTTTGAACAGGAGCTTCAACCGTTTTGCGGCACATGAGAAATTCCCTAAGCCCCGTACTCATCAATTTTGGTCAAAAATGAAAATTCCAAAAGTTACCCAATTTCTGCTTGAAACTAAAGGTACCTTCCCAAAATATATCACTGAGGTGACAGAAGTTGATTTCGGAGCATGATTTTTGAACAGGAGCTTCAACCATTTTTGCGGCATATGAGAAATTCCCTAAGCCCCGGACCCATCGATTTTGGTCAAAAATGAAAATTCCAAAAGTGCACAATTTCTGCTTTAAACTTTAGGTACCATCCCAAAATGTATCACTGGGGTTATAGAAGTTGATTTCGGAGCATGATTTTTGAACAGGAGCTTCAACCGTTTTGCGGCATATGAGAAATTCCCTAAGCCCCGTACCCATCGATTTTGGTCAAAATGAAAATTCCAAATGTGCCCCAATTTCTGCTTTAAACTTTAGGTACCTTCACAAAATGTATCACTGAGGTGACATAAGTTGATTTCGGAGCATGATTTTTGAACAGGAGCTTCAACCGTTTTGCGGCATATGAGAAATTCCCTGAGCCCCACACCCATTGATTTTGGTCAAAATGAAAATTCCAAAAGTGCCCCAATTTCTGCTTTAAACTTTAGGTACCATCCCAAAAAGTATCACTGAGGTGACAGAAGTTGATTTCGGAGCATGATTTTTGAACAGGAGCTTCAACCGTTTTGCGGCATATGAGACATTCCCTACGCCCCGGACCCATTGATTTTGGTCAAAAATGAAAATTCCAAAAGTGCCCCAATTTCTGCTTTAAACTTTAGGTACCATCCAAAAATGTATCACTGGGGTGACAGAAGTTGATTTCGGAGCATGATTTTTGAACAGGAGCTTCAACCGTTTTGTGGCATATGAGAAATTCCCTAAGCCCTGGATCCATTGTTTTTGGTCAAAAATTAAAATTCCAAAAGTGCCCCAATTTCTGCTTTAAACTTTAGGTACCATCCCAAAATGTATCACTGAGGTGACAGAAGTTGATTTCGGAGCATGATTTTTGAACAGGAGCTTCAACCATTTTTGCGGCATATGAGAAATTTCCTAAGCCCCGGACCCATCGATTTTGGTCAAAAATGAAAATTCCAAAAGTGCACAATTTCTGCTTTAAACTTTAGGTACCATCCCAAAATGTATCACTGGGGTTATAGAAGTTGATTTCGGAGCATGATTTTTGAACAGGAGCTTCAACCGTTTTGCGGCATATGAGAAATTCCCTAAGCCCCGTACCCATCGATTTTGGTCAAAATGAAAATTCCAAATGTGCCCCAATTTCTGCTTTAAACTTTAGGTACCTTCACAAAATGTATCACTGAGGTGACAGAAGTTGATTTCGTAGCATCATTTTTTAACAGGAGCTTCAACCGTTTTGCAGCATATGAGAAATTCCCTAAGCCCCGGACCCATCGATTTTGGTCAAAAATTAAAATTCCAAAAGTGCCCCAATTTCTGCTATAAACTTAAGGTACCATCCCAAAATGTATCACTGAGGTGACAGAAGTCGATTTCGGAGCATGATTTTTGAACAGGAGCTTCAACCGTTTTGCGGCATATAAAAAATTCCCTAAGCCCCTGTCCCATCGATTTTGGTCAAAAATGAAAATTCCAAAGGTGCCCCAATTTCTGCTTTAAACTTTAGGTACCATCCCAAAATGTACCACTGAGGTGACATAAGTTGATTTCGGAGCATGATTTTTGAACAGGAGCTTCAACCGTTTTGCGGCATATGAGACATTCCCTAAGCCCCGGACCCATCGATTTTGGTCAAAAATTAAAATTCCAAAAGTGCCCCAATTTCTGCTTTAAACTTTAGGTACCATCCAAAAATGTATCACTGGGGTGACAGAAGTTGATTTCGGAGCATGATTTTTGAACAGGAGCTTCAACCGTTTTGTGGCATATGAGAAATTCCCTAAGCCCTGGATCCATTGTTTTTGGTCAAATATGAAAATTCCAAAAGTGCCCCAATTTCTGCTTTAAACTTTAGGTACCATCCCAAAATGTACCACTGAGGTGACATAAGTTGATTTCGGAGCATGATTTTTGAACAGGAGCTTCAACCGTTTTGCGGCATATGAGAAATTCCCTAAGCCCCGGACCCATTGATTTTGGTCAAAAATTAAAATTCCAAAAGTGCCCCAATTTCTGCTTTAAACTTTAGGTACCATCCCAAAATGTATCACTGAGGTGACAGAAGTTGATTTTGGAGCATGATTTTTGAACAGGAGCTTCAACCGTTTTGCGGCATATGAGAAATTCCCTGAGCCCCACACCCATTGATTTTGGTCAAAATGAAAATTCCAAAAGTGCCCCAATTTCTGCTTTAAACTTTAGGTACCATCCCAAAAAGTATCACTGAGGTGACAGAAGTTGATTTCGGAGCATGATTTTTGAACAGGAGCTTCAACCGTTTTGCGGCATATGAGACATTCCCTACGCCCCGGACCCATTGATTTTGGTCAAAAATGAAAATTCCAAAAGTGCCCCAATTTCTGCTTTAAACTTTAGGTACCATCCAAAAATGTATCACTGGGGTGACAGAAGTTGATTTCGGAGCATGATTTTTGAACAGGAGCTTCAACCGTTTTGTGGCATATGAGAAATTCCCTAAGCCCTGGATCCATTGTTTTTGGTCAAAAATTAAAATTCCAAAAGTGCCCCAATTTCTGCTTTAAACTTTAGGTACCATCCCAAAATGTATCACTGAGGTGACAGAAGTTGATTTCGGAGCATGATTTTTGAACAGGAGCTTCAACCATTTTTGCGGCATATGAGAAATTTCCTAAGCCCCGGACCCATCGATTTTGGTCAAAAATGAAAATTCCAAAAGTGCACAATTTCTGCTTTAAACTTTAGGTACCATCCCAAAATGTATCACTGGGGTTATAGAAGTTGATTTCGGAGCATGATTTTTGAACAGGAGCTTCAACCGTTTTGCGGCATATGAGAAATTCCCTAAGCCCCGTACCCATCGATTTTTGTCAAAATGAAAATTCCAAATGTGCCCCAATTTCTGCTTTAAACTTTAGGTACCTTCACAAAATGTATCACTGAGGTGACAGAAGTTGATTTCGTAGCATCATTTTTTAACAGGAGCTTCAACCGTTTTGCAGCATATGAGAAATTCCCTAAGCCCCGGACCCATCGATTTTGGTCAAAAATTAAAATTCCAAAAGTGCCCCAATTTCTGCTATAAACTTAAGGTACCATCCCAAAATGTATCACTGAGGTGACAGAAGTTGATTTCGGAGCATGATTTTTGAACAGGAGCTTCAACCGTTTTGCGGCATATAAAAAATTCCCTAAGCCCCTGTCCCATCGATTTTGGTCAAAAATGAAAATTCCAAAGGTGCCCCAATTTCTGCTTTAAACTTTAGGTACCATCCCAAAATGTACCACTGAGGTGACATAAGTTGATTTCGGAGCATGATTTTTGAACAGGAGCTTCAACCGTTTTGCGGCATATGAGACATTCCCTAAGCCCCGGACCCATTGATTTTGGTCAAAAGTTAAAATTCCAAAAGTGCCCCAATTTCTGCTTTAAACTTTAGGTACCATCCAAAAATGTATCACTGGGGTGACAGAAGTTGATTTCGGAGCATGATTTTTGAACAGGAGCTTCAACCGTTTTGTGACATATGAGAAATTCCCTAAGCCCTGGATCCATTGTTTTTGGTCAAATATGAAAATTCCAAAAGTGCCCCAATTTCTGCTTTAAACTTTAGGTACCATCCCAAAATGTACCACTGAGGTGACATAAGTTGATTTCGGAGCATGATTTTTGAACAGGAGCTTCAACCGTTTTGCGGCATATGAGAAATTCCCTAAGCCCCGGACCCATTGATTTTGGTCAAAAATTAAAATTCCAAAAGTTCCCCAATTTCTGCTTTAAACTTTAGGTACCATCCCAAAATGTATCACTGAGGTGACAGAAGTTGATTTTGGAGCATGATTTTTGAACAGGAGCTTCAACCGTTTTGCGGCATATGAGAAATTCCCTGAGCCCCACACCCATTGATTTTGGTCAAAATGAAAATTCCAAAAGTGCCCCAATTTCTGCTTTAAAGTTTAGGTACCATCCCAAAAAGTATCACTGAGGTGACAGAAGTTGATTTCGGAGCATGATTTTTGAACAGGAGCTTCAACCGTTTTGCGGCATATGAGACATTCCCTACGCCCCGGACCCATTGATTTTGGTCAAAAATGAAAATTCCAAAAGTGCCCCAATTTCTGCTTTAAACTTTAGGTACCATCCAAAAATGTATCACTGGGGTGACAGAAGTTGATTTCGGAGCATGATTTTTGAACAGGAGCTTCAACCGTTTTGTGGCATATGAGAAATTCCCTAAGCCCTGGATCCATTGTTTTTGGTCAAAAATTAAAATTCCAAAAGTGCCCCAATTTCTGCTTTAAACTTTAGGTACCATCCCAAAATGTATCACTGAGGTGACAGAAGTTGATTTCGGAGCATGATTTTTGAACAGGAGCTTCAACCATTTTTGCGGCATATGAGAAATTCCCTAAGCCCCGGACCCATCGATTTTGGTCAAAAATGAAAATTCCAAAAGTGCACAATTTCTGCTTTAAACTTTAGGTACCATCCCAAAATGTATCACTGGGGTTATAGAAGTTGATTTCGGAGCATGATTTTTGAACAGGAGCTTCAACCGTTTTGTGGCATATGAGAAATTCCCTAAGCCCTGGATCCATTGTTTTTGGTCAAAAATTAAAATTCCAAAAGTGCCCCAATTTCTGCTTTAAACTTTAGGTACCATCCCAAAATGTATCACTGAGGTGACAGAAGTTGATTTCGGAGCATGATTTTTGAACAGGAGCTTCAACCATTTTTGCGGCATATGAGAAATTCCCTAAGCCCCGGACCCATCGATTTTGGTCAAAAATGAAAATTCCAAAAGTGCACAATTTCTGCTTTAAACTTTAGGTACCATCCCAAAATGTATCACTGGGGTGACAGAAGTTGATTTCGGAGCATGATTTTTGAACAGGAGCTTCAACCGTTTTGCGGCATATGAGAAATTCCCTAAGCCCCGTACCCATCGATTTTGGTCAAAATGAAAATTCCAAATGTGCCCCAATTTCTTCTTTAAACTTTAGGTACCTTCACAAAATGTATCACTGAGGTGACAGAAGTTGATTTCGTAGCATCATTTTTTAACAGGAGCTTCAACCGTTTTGCGGCATATGAGACATTCCCTACGCCCCGGACCCATTGATTTTGGTCAAAAATGAAAATTCCAAAAGTGCCCCAATTTCTGCTTTAAAGTTTAGGTACCATCCCAAAAAGTATCACTGAGGTGACAGAAGTTGATTTCGGAGCATGATTTTTGAACAGGAGCTTCAACCGTTTTGCGGCATATGAGACATTCCCTACGCCCCGGACCCATTGATTTTGGTCAAAAATGAAAATTCCAAAAGTGCCCCAATTTCTGCTTTAAACTTTAGGTACCATCCCAAAATGTATCACTGAGGTGACAGAAGTTGATTTCGGAGCATGATTTTTGAACAGGAGCTTCAACCATTTTTGCGGCATATGAGAAATTTCCTAAGCCCCGGACCCATCGATTTTGGTCAAAAATGAAAATTCCAAAAGTGCACAATTTCTGCTTTAAACTTTAGGTACCATCCCAAAATGTATCACTGGGGTTATAGAAGTTGATTTCGGAGCATGATTTTTGAACAGGAGCTTCAACCGTTTTGCGGCATATGAGAAATTCCCTAAGCCCCGTACCCATCGATTTTTGTCAAAATGAAAATTCCAAATGTGCCCCAATTTCTGCTTTAAACTTTAGGTACCTTCACAAAATGTATCACTGAGGTGACAGAAGTTGATTTCGTAGCATCATTTTTTAACAGGAGCTTCAACCGTTTTGCAGCATATGAGAAATTCCCTAAGCCCCGGACCCATCGATTTTGGTCAAAAATTAAAATTCCAAAAGTGCCCCAATTTCTGCTATAAACTTAAGGTACCATCCCAAAATGTATCACTGAGGTGACAGAAGTTGATTTCGGAGCATGATTTTTGAACAGGAGCTTCAACCGTTTTGCGGCATATAAAAAATTCCCTAAGCCCCTGTCCCATCGATTTTGGTCAAAAATGAAAATTCCAAAGGTGCCCCAATTTCTGCTTTAAACTTTAGGTACCATCCCAAAATGTACCACTGAGGTGACATAAGTTGATTTCGGAGCATGATTTTTGAACAGGAGCTTCAACCGTTTTGCGGCATATGAGACATTCCCTAAGCCCCGGACCCATCGATTTTGGTCAAAAGTTAAAATTCCAAAAGTGCCCCAATTTCTGCTTTAAACTTTAGGTACCATCCAAAAATGTATCACTGGGGTGACAGAAGTTGATTTCGGAGCATGATTTTTGAACAGGAGCTTCAACCGTTTTGTGACATATGAGAAATTCCCTAAGCCCTGGATCCATTGTTTTTGGTCAAATATGAAAATTCCAAAAGTGCCCCAATTTCTGCTTTAAACTTTAGGTACCATCCCAAAATGTACCACTGAGGTGACATAAGTTGATTTCGGAGCATGATTTTTGAACAGGAGCTTCAACCGTTTTGCGGCATATAAGAAATTCCCTAAGCCCCGGACCCATTGATTTTGGTCAAAAATTAAAATTCCAAAAGTTCCCCAATTTCTGCTTTAAACTTTAGGTACCATCCCAAAATGTATCACTGAGGTGACAGAAGTTGATTTTGGAGCATGATTTTTGAACAGGAGCTTCAACCGTTTTGCGGCATATGAGAAATTCCCTGAGCCCCACACCCATTGATTTTGGTCAAAATGAAAATTCCAAAAGTGCCCCAATTTCTGCTTTAAAGTTTAGGTACCATCCCAAAAAGTATCACTGAGGTGACAGAAGTTGATTTCGGAGCATGATTTTTGAACAGGAGCTTCAACCGTTTTGCGGCATATGAGACATTCCCTACGCCCCGGACCCATTGATTTTGGTCAAAAATGAAAATTCCAAAAGTGCCCCAATTTCTGCTTTAAACTTTAGGTACCATCCAAAAATGTATCACTGGGGTGACAGAAGTTGATTTCGGAGCATGATTTTTGAACAGGAGCTTCAACCGTTTTGTGGCATATGAGAAATTCCCTAAGCCCTGGATCCATTGTTTTTGGTCAAAAATTAAAATTCCAAAAGTGCCCCAATTTCTGCTTTAAACTTTAGGTACCATCCCAAAATGTATCACTGAGGTGACAGAAGTTGATTTCGGAGCATGATTTTTGAACAGGAGCTTCAACCATTTTTGCGGCATATGAGAAATTCCCTAAGCCCCGGACCCATCGATTTTGGTCAAAAATGAAAATTCCAAAAGTGCACAATTTCTGCTTTAAACTTTAGGTACCATCCCAAAATGTATCACTGGGGTTATAGAAGTTGATTTCGGAGCATGATTTTTGAACAGGAGCTTCAACCGTTTTGTGGCATATGAGAAATTCCCTAAGCCCTGGATCCATTGTTTTTGGTCAAAAATTAAAATTCCAAAAGTGCCCCAATTTCTGCTTTAAACTTTAGGTACCATCCCAAAATGTATCACTGAGGTGACAGAAGTTGATTTCGGAGCATGATTTTTGAACAGGAGCTTCAACCATTTTTGCGGCATATGAGAAATTCCCTAAGCCCCGGACCCATCGATTTTGGTCAAAAATGAAAATTCCAAAAGTGCACAATTTCTGCTTTAAACTTTAGGTACCATCCCAAAATGTATCACTGGGGTTATAGAAGTTGATTTCGGAGCATGATTTTTGAACAGGAGCTTCAACCGTTTTGCGGCATATGAGAAATTCCCTAAGCCCCGTACCCATCGATTTTGGTCAAAATGAAAATTCCAAATGTGCCCCAATTTCTGCTTTAAACTTTAGGGACCTTCACAAAATGTATCACTGAGGTGACAGAAGTTAATTTCGTAGCATCATTTTTTAACAGGAGCTTCAACCGTTTTGCAGCATATGAGAAATTCCCTAAGCCCCGGACCCATCGATTTTGGTTAAAAATTAAAATTCCAAAAGTGCCCCAATTTCTGCTATAAACTTAAGGTACCATCCCAAAATGTATCACTGAGGTGACAGAAGTTGATTTCGGAGCATGATTTTTGAACAGGAGCTTCAACCGTTTTGCGGCATATAAAAAATTCCCTAAGCCCCTGTCCCATCGATTTTGGTCAAAAATGAAAATTCCAAAGGTGCCCCAATTTCTGCTTTAAACTTTAGGTACCATCCCAAAATGTACCACTGAGGTGACATAAGTTGATTTCGGAGCATGATTTTTGAACAGGAGCTTCAACCGTTTTGCGGCATATGAGACATTCCCTAAGCCCCGGACCCATCTATTTTGGTCAAAAATTAAAATTCCAAAAGTGCCCCAATTTCTGCTTTAAACTTTAGGTACCATCCAAAAATGTATCACTGGGGTGACAGAAGTTGATTTCGGAGCATGATTTTTGAACAGGAGCTTCAACCGTTTTGTGGCATATGAGAAATTCCCTAAGCCCTGGATCCATTGTTTTTGGTCAAATATGAAAATTCCAAAAGTGCCCCAATTTCTGCTTTAAACTTTAGGTACCATCCCAAAATGTACCACTGAGGTGACATAAGTTGATTTCGGAGCATGATTTTTGAACAGGAGCTTCAACCGTTTTGCGGCATATGAGAAATTCCCTAAGCCCCGGACCCATTGATTTTGGTCAAAAATTAAAATTCCAAAAGTGCCCCAATTTCTGCTTTAAACTTTAGGTACCATCCCAAAATGTATCACTGAGGTGACAGAAGTTGATTTTGGAGCATGATTTTTGAACAGGAGCTTCAACCGTTTTGCGGCATATGAGAAATTCCCTGAGCCCCACACCCATTGATTTTGGTCAAAATGAAAATTCCAAAAGTGCCCCAATTTCTGCTTTAAACTTTAGGTACCATCCCAAAAAGTATCACTGAGGTGACAGAAGTTGATTTCGGAGCATGATTTTTGAACAGGAGCTTCAACCGTTTTGCGGCATATGAGACATTCCCTACGCCCCGGACCCATTGATTTTGGTCAAAAATGAAAATTCTAAAAGTGCCCCAATTTCTGCTTTAAACTTTAGGTACCATCCAAAAATGTATCACTGGGGTGACAGAAGTTGATTTCGGAGCATGATTTTTGAACAGGAGCTTCAACCGTTTTGTGGCATATGAGAAATTCCCTAAGCCCTGGATCCATTGTTTTTGGTCAAAAATTAAAATTCCAAAAGTGCCCCAATTTCTGCTTTAAACTTTAGGTACCATCCCAAAATGTATCACTGAGGTGACAGAAGTTGATTACGGAGCATGATTTTTGAACAGGAGCTTCAACCGTTTTGCGGCATATGAGAAATTCCCTAAGCCCCGGACTCATCAATTTTGGTCAAAAATGAAAATTCCAAAAGTTACCCAATTTCTGCTTGAAACTTAAGGTACCTTCCCAAAATATATCACTGAGGTGACAGAAGTTGATTTCGGAGCATGATTTTTGAACAGGAGCTTCAACCATTTTTGCGGCATATGAGAAATTCCCTAAGCCCCGGACCCATCGATTTTGGTCAAAAATGAAAATTCCAAAAGTGCACAATTTCTGCTTTAAACTTTAGGTACCATCCCAAAATGTATCACTGGGGTTATAGAAGTTGATTTCGGAGCATGATTTTTGAACAGGAGCTTCAACCGTTTTGCGGCATATGAGAAATTCCCTAAGCCCCGTACCCATCGATTTTGGTCAAAATGAAAATTCCAAATGTGCCCCAATTTCTGCTTTAAACTTTAGGTACCTTCACAAAATGTATCACTGAGGTGACAGAAGTTGATTTCGTAGCATCATTTTTTAACAGGAGCTTCAACCGTTTTGCAGCATATGAGAAATTCCCTAAGCCCCGGACCCATCGATTTTGGTCAAAATTTAAAATTCCAAAAGTGCCCCAATTTCTGCTATAAACTTAAGGTACCATCCCAAAATGTATCACTGAGGTGACTTAAGTTGATTTCGGAGCATGATTTTTGAACAGGAGCTTCAACCGTTTTGCGGCATATAAAAAATTCCCTAAGCCCCTGTCCCATCGATTTTGGTCAAAAATGAAAATTCCAAAGGTGCCCCAATTTCTGCTTTAAACTTTAGGTACCATCCCAAAATGTACCACTGAGGTGACAAGTTGATTTCGGAGCATGATTTTTGAACAGGAGCTTCAACCGTTTTGCGGCATATGAGAAATTCCCTAAGCCCCGGACCCATCGATTTTGGTCAAAAATTAAAATTCCAAAAGTGCCCCAATTTCTGCTTTAAACTTTAGGTACCATCCAAAAATGTATCACTGGGGTGACAGAAGTTGATTTCGGAGCATGATTTTTGAACAGGAGCTTCAACCGTTTTGTGACATATGAGAAATTCCCTAAGCCCTGGATCCATTGTTTTTGGTCAAATATGAAAATTCCAAAAGTGCCCCAATTTCTGCTTTAAACTTTAGGTACCATCCCAAAATGTACCACTGAGGTGACATAAGTTGATTTCGGAGCATGATTTTTTAACAGGAGCTTCAACCGTTTTGCGGCATATGAGAAATTCCCTAAGCCCCGGACCCATTGATTTTGGTCAAAAATTAAAATTCCAAAAGTGCCCCAATTTCTGCTTTAAACTTTAGGTACCATCCCAAAATGTATCACTGAGGTGACAGAAGTTGATTTTGGAGCATGATTTTTGAACAGGAGCTTCAACCGTTTTGCGGCATATGAGAAATTCCCTGAGCCCCACACCCATTGATTTTGGTCAAAATGAAAATTCCAAAAGTGCCCCAATTTCTGCTTTAAACTTTAGGTACCATCCCAAAAAGTATCACTGAGGTGACAGAAGTTGATTTCGGAGCATGATTTTTGAACAGGAGCTTCAACCGTTTTGCGGCATATGAGACATTCCCTACGCCCCGGACCCATTGATTTTGGTCAAAAATGAAAATTCCAAAAGTGCCCCAATTTCTGCTTTAAACTTTAGGTACCATCCAAAAATGTATCACTGGGGTGACAGAAGTTGATTTCGGAGCATGATTTTTGAACAGGAGCTTCAACCGTTTTGTGGCATATGAGAAATTCCCTAAGCCCTGGATCCATTGTTTTTGGTCAAAAATTAAAATTCCAAAAGTGCCCCAATTTCTGCTTTAAACTTTAGGTACCATCCCAAAATGTATCACTGAGGTGACAGAAGTTGATTTCGGAGCATGATTTTTGAACAGGAGCTTCAACCATTTTTGCGGCATATGAGAAATTCCCTAAGCCCCGGACCCATCGATTTTGGTCAAAAATGAAAATTCCAAAAGTGCACAATTTCTGCTTTAAACTTTAGGTACCATCCCAAAATGTATCACTGGGGTTATAGAAGTTGATTTCGGAGCATGATTTTTGAACAGGAGCTTCAACCGTTTTGCGGCATATGAGAAATTCCCTAAGCCCCGTACCCATCGATTTTGGTCAAAATGGAAATTCCAAATGTGCCCCAATTTCTGCTTTAAACTTTAGGTACCTTCACAAAATGTATCACTGAGGTGACAGAAGTTGATTTCGTAGCATCATTTTTTAACAGGAGCTTCAACCGTTTTGCAGCATATGAGAAATTCCCTAAGCCCCGGACCCATCGATTTTGGTCAAAAATTAAAATTCCAAAAGTGCCCCAATTTCTGCTTTAAACTTTAGGTACCATCCCAAAATGTATCACTGAGGTGACAGAAGTTGATTTTGGAGCATGATTTTTGAACAGGAGCTTCAACCGTTTTGCGGCATATGAGAAATTCCCTGAGCCCCACACCCATTGATTTTGGTCAAAATGAAAATTCCAAAAGTGCCCCAATTTCTGCTTTAAACTTTAGGTACCATCCCAAAAAGTATCACTGAGGTGACAGAAGTTGATTTCGGAGCATGATTTTTGAACAGGAGCTTCAACCGTTTTGCGGCATATGAGACATTCCCTACGCCCCGGACCCATTGATTTTGGTCAAAAATGAAAATTCCAAAAGTGCCCCAATTTCTGCTTTAAGCTTTAGGTACCATCCAAAAATGTATCACTGGGGTGACAGAAGTTGATTTCGGAGCATGATTTTTGAACAGGAGCTTCAACCGTTTTGTGGCATATGAGAAATTCCCTAAGCCCTGGATCCATTGTTTTTGGTCAAAAATTAAATTTCCAAAAGTGCCCCAATTTCTGCTTTAAACTTTAGGTACCATCCCAAAATGTATCACTGAGGTGACAGAAGTTGATTACGGAGCATGATTTTTGAACAGGAGCTTCAACCGTTTTGCTGCATATGAGAAATTCCCTAAGCCCCGGACTCATCAATTTTGGTCAAAAATGAAAATTCCAAAAGTTACCCAATTTCTGCTTGAAACTTAAGGTACCTTCCCAAAATATATCACTAAGGTGACAGAAGTTGATTTCGGAGCATGATTTTTGAACAGGAGCTTCAACCATTTTTGCGGCATATGAGAAATTCCCTAAGCCCCGGACCCATCGATTTTGGTCAAAAATGAAAATTCCAAAAGTGCAAAATTTCTGCTTTAAACTTTAGGTACCATCCCAAAATGTATCACTGGGGTTATAGAAGTTGATTTCGGAGCATGATTTTTTGAACAGGAGCTTCAACCGTTTTGCGGCATATGAGAAATTCCCTAAGCCCCGTACCCATCGATTTTGGTCAAAATGGAAATTCCAAATGTGCCCCAATTTCTGCTTTAAACTTTAGGTACCTTCACAAAATGTATCACTGAGGTGACAGAAGTTGATTTCGTAGCATCATTTTTTAACAGGAGCTTCAACCGTTTTGCAGCATATGAGAAATTCCCTAAGCCCCGGACCCATCGATTTTGGTCAAAAATTAAAATTCCAAAAGTGCCCCAATTTCTGCTTTAAACTTTAGGTACCATCCCAAAATGTATCACTGAGGTGACAGAAGTTGATTTTGGAGCATGATTTTTGAACAGGAGCTTCAACCGTTTTGCGGCATATGAGAAATTCCCTGAGCCCCACACCCATTGATTTTGGTCAAAATGAAAATTCCAAAAGTGCCCCAATTTCTGCTTTAAACTTTAGGTACCATCCCAAAAAGTATCACTGAGGTGACAGAAGTTGATTTCGGAGCATGATTTTTGAACAGGAGCTTCAACCGTTTTGCGGCATATGAGACATTCCCTACGCCCCGGACCCATTGATTTTGGTCAAAAATGAAAATTCCAAAAGTGCCCCAATTTCTGCTTTAAGCTTTAGGTACCATCCAAAAATGTATCACTGGGGTGACAGAAGTTGATTTCGGAGCATGATTTTTGAACAGGAGCTTCAACCGTTTTGTGGCATATGAGAAATTCCCTAAGCCCTGGATCCATTGTTTTTGGTCAAAAATTAAATTTCCAAAAGTGCCCCAATTTCTGCTTTAAACTTTAGGTACCATCCCAAAATGTATCACTGAGGTGACAGAAGTTGATTACGGAGCATGATTTTTGAACAGGAGCTTCAACCGTTTTGCTGCATATGAGAAATTCCCTAAGCCCCGGACTCATCAATTTTGGTCAAAAATGAAAATTCCAAAAGTTACCCAATTTCTGCTTGAAACTTAAGGTACCTTCCCAAAATATATCACTAAGGTGACAGAAGTTGATTTCGGAGCATGATTTTTGAACAGGAGCTTCAACCATTTTTGCGGCATATGAGAAATTCCCTAAGCCCCGGACCCATCGATTTTGGTCAAAAATTAAAATTCCAAAAGTGCAAAATTTCTGCTTTAAACTTTAGGTACCATCCCAAAATGTATCACTGGGGTTATAGAAGTTGATTTCGGAGCATGGTTTTTGAACAGGAGCTTCAACCGTTTTGCGGCATATAAAAAATTCCCTAAGCCCCTGTCCCATCGATTTTGGTCAAAAATGAAAATTCCAAAGGTGCCCCAATTTCTGCTTTAAACTTTAGGTACCATCCCAAAATGTACCACTGAGGTGACATAAGTTGATTTCGGAGCATGATTTTTGAACAGGAGCTTCAACCGTTTTGCGGCATATGAGACATTCCCTAAGCCCCGGACCCATCGATTTTGGTCAAAAATTAAAATTCCAAAAGTGCCCCAATTTCTGCTTTAAACTTTAGGTACCATCCAAAAATGTATCACTGGGGTGACAGAAGTTGATTTCGGAGCATGATTTTTGAACAGGAGCTTCAACCGTTTTGTGGCATATGAGAAATTCCCTAAGCCCTGGATCCATTGTTTTTGGTCAAATATGAAAATTCCAAAAGTGCCCCAATTTCTGCTTTAAACTTTAGGTACCATCCCAAAATGTACCACTGAGGTGACATAAGTTGATTTCGGAGCATGATTTTTGAACAGGAGCTTCAACCGTTTTGCGGCATGAGAAATTCCCTAAGCCCCGGACCCATTGATTTTGGTCAAAAATTAAAATTCCAAAAGTGCCCCAATTTATGCTTTAAACTTTAGGTACCATCCCAAAATGTATCACTGAGGTGACAGAAGTTGATTTTGGAGCATGATTTTTGAACAGGAACTTCAACCGTTTTGCGGCATATGAGACATTCCCTAAGCCACGGACCCATCGATTTTGGTCAAACATGAATATTCCAAAGGTGCCCCAATTTCTGCTTTAAACTTTATGTACCATCCCAAAATGTATCACTGAGGTGAAAGAAGTTGATTACGGAGCATGATTTTTGAACAGGAGCTTCAACCGTTTTGCGGCATATGAGAAATTCCCTAAGCCCCGGACTCATCAATTTTGGTCAAAAATGAAAATTCCAAAAGTTCCCCAGTTTCTGCTTTAAACTTAAGGTACCTTCCCAAAATATATCACTGAGGTGACAGAAGTTGATTTCGGAGCAAGATTTTTGAACAGGAGCTTCAACCATTTTGCGGCATATGAGACATTCCCTAAGCCCCGGACCCATCGATTTTGGTCAAAAATGAAAATTCCAAAAGTGCACAATTTCTGCTTTAAACTTTAGGTACCATCCCAAAATGTATCACTGGGGTTATAGAAGTTGATTTCGGAGCATGATTTTTGAACAGGAGCTTCAACCGTTTTGCGGCATAAGAGAAATTCCCTAAGCCCCGGACCCATCGATTTTGGTCAAAATGAAAATTCCAAATGTGCCCCAATTTCTGCTTTAAACTATAGGTACCTTCACAAAATGTATCACTGAGGTGACAGAAGTTGATTACGGAGCATGATTTTTGAACAGGAGATTCAACCGTTTTGCGGCATATGAGAAATTCCCTAAGCCCCGGTCCCATCGATTTTGGTCAAAAATGAAAATTCCAAAGGTGCCCCAATTTCTGCTTTAAACTTTAGGTACCATTCCAAAATGTATCACTGAGGTGACAGAAGTTGATTACGGAGCATGATTTTTTTAACAGGAGCTTCAACCGTTTTGCGGCATATGAGAAATTCCCTAAGCCCCGGACCCATCGATTTTGGTCAAAAATGAAAATTCCAAAAGTTCCCCAATTTCAGCTTTAAACTTAAGGTACCTTACCAAAATATATCACTGAGGTGACAGAAGTTGATTTCGGAGCATGAATTTTGAACAGGAGCTTCAACCGTTTTGCGGCATATGAGAAATTCCCTAAGCCCCGGACCCATCGATTTTGGTAAAAATGAAAATTCCAAAAGTGCACAATTTCTGCTTTAAACTTTAGGTACCTTCACAAAATGTATCATTGAGGTGACAGAAGTTGATTTCGGAGCATGAGTTTTGAACAGGAGCATGAACCGTTTTGCAGCATATGAGAAATTCCCTAAGCCCCGGACCCATCGATTTTGGTCAAAATGAAAATTCCAAATGTGCCCCAATTTCTGCTTTAAACTATAGGTACCTTCACAAAATGTATCACTGAGGTGACAGAAGTTGATTACGGAGCATGATTTTTGAACAGGAGCTTCAACCGTTTTGCGGCATATGAGAAATTCCCTAAGCCCCGGTCCCATTGATTTTGGTCAAAAATGAAAATTCCAAAGGTGCCCCAATTACTGCTTTAAACTTTAGGTACCATTCCAAAATGTATCACTGAGG
This sequence comes from Pseudophryne corroboree, assembly GCF_028390025.1. Taxonomy (NCBI): domain Eukaryota; kingdom Metazoa; phylum Chordata; class Amphibia; order Anura; family Myobatrachidae; genus Pseudophryne; species Pseudophryne corroboree. The sequence continues at coordinate 144,230,151 of NC_086450.1, forward strand.
TGACAGAAGTTGATTACGGAGCATGATTTTTTAACAGGAGCTTCAACCGTTTTGCGGCATATGAGAAATTCCCTAAGCCCCGGACCCATCGATTTTGGTCAAAAATGAAAATTCCAAAAGTTCCCCAATTTCAGCTTTAAACTTAAGGTACCTTACCAAAATATATCACTGAGGTGACAGAAGTTGATTTCGGAGCATGAATTTTGAACAGGAGCTTCAACCGTTTTGCAGCATATGAGAAATTCCCTAAGCCCCAGACCCATCGATTTTGGTCAAAAATTTAAATTCCAAAAGTGCCCAATTTCTGCTTTAAACTTTAGATACCATCCCAAAATGTATCACTAGGGTTACAGAAGTTGATTTCGGAGCATGATTTTTGAACAGGAGCATCAACCGTTTTGCAGCATATGAGAAATTCCCTACGCCCCGGACCCATCGATTTTGGTCAAAAATGAAAATTCCAAATGTGCCCCAATTTCTGCTTTAAACTTTAGGTACCGTCCCAAAATGTATCACTGAGGTGACAGAAGTTGATTTCGGAGCATGATTTTTGAACAGGAACTTCAACCGTTTTGCGGCATATGAGACATTCCCTACGCCCCGGACCCATTGATTTTGGTCAAAAATTAAAATTCCAAAAGTGCCCCAATTTCTGCTTTAAACTTTAGGTACCATCCCAAAATGTATCACTGAGGTGACAGAAGTTGATTTTGGAGCATGATTTTTGAACAGGAACTTCAACCGTTTTGCGGCATATGAGACATTCCCTAAGCCCCGGACCCATCGATTTTGGTCAAACATGAATATTCCAAAGGTGCCCCAATTTCTGCTTTAAACTTTATGTACCATCCCAAAATGTATCACTGAGGTGAAAGAAGTTGATTACGGAGCATGATTTTTGAACAGGAGCTTCAACCGTTTTGCGGCATATGAGAAATTCCCTAAGCCCCGGACTCATCAATTTTGGTCAAAAATGAAAATTCCAAAAGTTCCCCAGTTTCTGCTTTAAACTTAAGGTACCTTCCCAAAATATATCACTGAGGTGACAGAAGTTGATTTCGGAGCAAGATTTTTGAACAGGAGCTTCAACCATTTTGCGGCATATGAGACATTCCCTAAGCCCCGGAACCATCGATTTTGGTCAAAAATGAAAATTCCAAAAGTGCACAATTTCTGCTTTAAACTTTAGGTACCATCCCAAAATGTATCACTGGGGTTATAGAAGTTGATTTCGGAGCATGATTTTTGAACAGGAGCTTCAACCGTTTTGCGGCATAAGAGAAATTCCCTAAGCCCCGGACCCATCGATTTTGGTCAAAATGAAAATTCCAAATGTGCCCCAATTTCTGCTTTAAACTATAGGTACCTTCACAAAATGTATCACTGAGGTGACAGAAGTTGATTACGGAGCATGATTTTTGAACAGGAGATTCAACCGTTTTGCGGCATATGAGAAATTCCCTAAGCCCCGGTCCCATCGATTTTGGTCAAAAATGAAAATTCCAAAGGTGCCCCAATTTCTGCTTTAAACTTTAGGTACCATTCCAAAATGTATCACTGAGGTGACAGAAGTTGATTACGGAGCATGATTTTTTTAACAGGAGCTTCAACCGTTTTGCGGCATATGAGAAATTCCCTAAGCCCCGGACCCATCGATTTTGGTCAAAAATGAAAATTCCAAAAGTTCCCCAATTTCAGCTTTAAACTTAAGGTACCTTACCAAAATATATCACTGAGGTGACAGAAGTTGATTTCGGAGCATGAATTTTGAACAGGAGCTTCAACCGTTTTGCGGCATATGAGAAATTCCCTAAGCCCCGGACCCATCGATTTTGGTAAAAATGAAAATTCCAAAAGTGCACAATTTCTGCTTTAAACTTTAGGTACCTTCACAAAATGTATCATTGAGGTGACAGAAGTTGATTTCGGAGCATGAGTTTTGAACAGGAGCATGAACCGTTTTGCAGCATATGAGAAATTCCCTAAGCCCCGGACCCATCGATTTTGGTCAAAATGAAAATTCCAAATGTGCCCCAATTTCTGCTTTAAACTATAGGTACCTTCACAAAATGTATCACTGAGGTGACAGAAGTTGATTACGGAGCATGATTTTTGAACAGGAGCTTAAACCGTTTTGCGGCATATGAGAAATTCCCTAAGCCCCGGTCCCATTGATTTTGGTCAAAAATGAAAATTCCAAAGGTGCCCCAATTACTGCTTTAAACTTTAGGTACCATTCCAAAATGTATCACTGAGGTGACAGAAGTTGATTACGGAGCATGATTTTTTAACAGGAGCTTCAACCGTTTTGCGGCATATGAGAAATTCCCTAAGCCCCGGACCCATCGATTTTGGTAAAAATGAAAATTCCAAAAGTGCACAATTTCTGCTTTAAACTTTAGGTACCTTCACAAAATGTATCATTGAGGTGACAGAAGTTGATTTCGGAGCATGAGTTTTGAACAGGAGCATGAACCGTTTTGCAGCATATGAGAAATTCCCTAAGCCCCGGACCCATCGATTTTGGTCAAAATGAAAATTCCAAATGTGCCCCAATTTCTGCTTTAAACTATAGGTACCTTCACAAAATGTATCACTGAGGTGACAGAAGTTGATTACGGAGCATGATTTTTGAACAGGAGCTTCAACCGTTTTGCGGCATATGAGAAATTCCCTAAGCCCCGGTCCCATTGATTTTGGTCAAAAATGAAAATTCCAAAGGTGCCCCAATTACTGCTTTAAACTTTAGGTACCATTCCAAAATGTATCACTGAGGTGACAGAAGTTGATTACGGAGCATGATTTTTTAACAGGAGCTTCAACCGTTTTGCGGCATATGAGAAATTCCCTAAGCCCCGGACCCATCGATTTTGGTAAAAATGAAAATTCCAAAAGTGCACAATTTCTGCTTTAAACTTTAGGTACCTTCACAAAATGTATCATTGAGGTGACAGAAGTTGATTTCGGAGCATGAGTTTTGAACAGGAGCATGAACCGTTTTGCAGCATATGAGAAATTCCCTAAGCTCCGGACCCATCGATTTTGGTCAAAATGAAAATTCCAAATGTGCCCCAATTTCTGCTTTAAACTATAGGTACCTTCACAAAATGTATCACTGAGGTGACAGAAGTTGATTACGGAGCATGATTTTTGAACAGGAGCTTCAACCGTTTTGCGGCATATGAGAAATTCCCTAAGCCCCGGTCCCATTGATTTTGGTCAAAAATGAAAATTCCAAAGGTGCCCCAATTACTGCTTTAAACTTTAGGTACCATTCCAAAATGTATCACTGAGGTGACAGAAGTTGATTACGGAGCATGATTTTTTAACAGGAGCTTCAACCGTTTTGCGGCATATGAGAAATTCCCTAAGCCCCGGACCCATCGATTTTGGTCAAAAATGAAAATTCCAAAAGTTCCCCAATTTCAGCTTTAAACTTAAGGTACCTTACCAAAATATATCACTGAGGTGACAGAAGTTGATTTCGGAGCATGAATTTTGAACAGGAGCTTCAACCGTTTTGCAGCATATGAGAAATTCCCTAAGCCCCAGACCCATCGATTTTGGTCAAAAATTAAAATTCCAAAAGTGCCCCAATTTCTGCTTTAAACTTTAGGTACCATCCAAAAATGTATCACTGGGGTGACAGAAGTTGATTTCGGAGCATGATTTTTGAACAGGAGCTTCAACCGTTTTGTGGCATATGAGAAATTCCCTAAGCCCTGGATCCATTGTTTTTGGTCAAATATGAAAATTCCAAAAGTGCCCCAATTTCTGCTTTAAACTTTAGGTACCATCCCAAAATGTACCACTGAGGTGACATAAGTTGATTTCGGAGCATGATTTTTGAACAGGAGCTTCAACCGTTTTGCGGCATGAGAAATTCCCTAAGCCCCGGACCCATTGATTTTGGTCAAAAATTAAAATTCCAAAAGTGCCCCAATTTATGCTTTAAACTTTAGGTACCATCCCAAAATGTATCACTGAGGTGACAGAAGTTGATTTTGGAGCATGATTTTTGAACAGGAACTTCAACCGTTTTGCGGCATATGAGACATTCCCTAAGCCACGGACCCATCGATTTTGGTCAAACATGAATATTCCAAAGGTGCCCCAATTTCTGCTTTAAACTTTATGTACCATCCCAAAATGTATCACTGAGGTGAAAGAAGTTGATTACGGAGCATGATTTTTGAACAGGAGCTTCAACCGTTTTGCGGCATATGAGAAATTCCCTAAGCCCCGGACTCATCAATTTTGGTCAAAAATGAAAATTCCAAAAGTTCCCCAGTTTCTGCTTTAAACTTAAGGTACCTTCCCAAAATATATCACTGAGGTGACAGAAGTTGATTTCGGAGCAAGATTTTTGAACAGGAGCTTCAACCATTTTGCGGCATATGAGACATTCCCTAAGCCCCGGAACCATCGATTTTGGTCAAAAATGAAAATTCCAAAAGTGCACAATTTCTGCTTTAAACTTTAGGTACCATCCCAAAATGTATCACTGGGGTTATAGAAGTTGATTTCGGAGCATGATTTTTGAACAGGAGCTTCAACCGTTTTGCGGCATAAGAGAAATTCCCTAAGCCCCGGACCCATCGATTTTGGTCAAAATGAAAATTCCAAATGTGCCCCAATTTCTGCTTTAAACTATAGGTACCTTCACAAAATGTATCACTGAGGTGACAGAAGTTGATTACGGAGCATGATTTTTGAACAGGAGATTCAACCGTTTTGCGGCATATGAGAAATTCCCTAAGCCCCGGTCCCATCGATTTTGGTCAAAAATGAAAATTCCAAAGGTGCCCCAATTTCTGCTTTAAACTTTAGGTACCATTCCAAAATGTATCACTGAGGTGACAGAAGTTGATTACGGAGCATGATTTTTTTAACAGGAGCTTCAACCGTTTTGCGGCATATGAGAAATTCCCTAAGCCCCGGACCCATCGATTTTGGTCAAAAATGAAAATTCCAAAAGTTCCCCAATTTCAGCTTTAAACTTAAGGTACCTTACCAAAATATATCACTGAGGTGACAGAAGTTGATTTCGGAGCATGAATTTTGAACAGGAGCTTCAACCGTTTTGCGGCATATGAGAAATTCCCTAAGCCCCGGACCCATCGATTTTGGTAAAAATGAAAATTCCAAAAGTGCACAATTTCTGCTTTAAACTTTAGGTACCTTCACAAAATGTATCATTGAGGTGACAGAAGTTGATTTCGGAGCATGAGTTTTGAACAGGAGCATGAACCGTTTTGCAGCATATGAGAAATTCCCTAAGCCCCGGACCCATCGATTTTGGTCAAAATGAAAATTCCAAATGTGCCCCAATTTCTGCTTTAAACTATAGGTACCTTCACAAAATGTATCACTGAGGTGACAGAAGTTGATTACGGAGCATGATTTTTGAACAGGAGCTTCAACCGTTTTGCGGCATATGAGAAATTCCCTAAGCCCCGGTCCCATTGATTTTGGTCAAAAATGAAAATTCCAAAGGTGCCCCAATTACTGCTTTAAACTTTAGGTACCATTCCAAAATGTATCACTGAGGTGACAGAAGTTGATTACGGAGCATGATTTTTTAACAGGAGCTTCAACCGTTTTGCGGCATATGAGAAATTCCCTAAGCCCCGGACCCATCGATTTTGGTCAAAAATGAAAATTCCAAAAGTTCCCCAATTTCAGCTTTAAACTTAAGGTACCTTACCAAAATATATCACTGAGGTGACAGAAGTTGATTTCGGAGCATGAATTTTGAACAGGAGCTTCAACCGTTTTGCAGCATATGAGAAATTCCCTAAGCCCCAGACCCATCGATTTTGGTCAAAAATTAAAATTCCAAAAGTGCCCAATTTCTGCTTTAAACTTTAGATACCATCCCAAAATGTATCACTAGGGTTACAGAAGTTGATTTCGGAGCATGATTTTTGAACAGGAGCATCAACCGTTTTGCAGCATATGAGAAATTCCCTACGCCCCGGACCCATCGATTTTGGTCAAAAATGAAAATTCCAAATGTGCCCCAATTTCTGCTTTAAACTTTAGGTACCGTCCCAAAATGTATCACTGAGGTGACAGAAGTTGATTTCGGAGCATGATTTTTTAACAGGAACTTCAACCGTTTTGCGGCATATGAGACATTCCCTACGCCCCGGACCCATTGATTTTGGTCAAAAATTAAAATTCCAAAAGTGCCCCAATTTCTGCTTTAAACTTTAGGTACCATCCCAAAATGTATCACTGAGGTGACAGAAGTTGATTTTGGAGCATGATTTTTGAACAGGAACTTCAACCGTTTTGCGGCATATGAGACATTCCCTAAGCCCCGGACCCATCGATTTTGGTCAAACATGAATATTCCAAAGGTGCCCCAATTTCTGCTTTAAACTTTATGTACCATCCCAAAATGTATCACTGAGGTGAAAGAAGTTGATTACGGAGCATGATTTTTGAACAGGAGCTTCAACCGTTTTGCGGCATATGAGAAATTCCCTAAGCCCCGGACTCATCAATTTTGGTCAAAAATGAAAATTCCAAAAGTTCCCCAGTTTCTGCTTTAAACTTAAGGTACCTTCCCAAAATATATCACTGAGGTGACAGAAGTTGATTTCGGAGCAAGATTTTTGAACAGGAGCTTCAACCATTTTGCGGCATATGAGACATTCCCTAAGCCCCGGAACCATCGATTTTGGTCAAAAATGAAAATTCCAAAAGTGCACAATTTCTGCTTTAAACTTTAGGTACCATCCCAAAATGTATCACTGGGGTTATAGAAGTTGATTTCGGAGCATGATTTTTGAACAGGAGCTTCAACCGTTTTGCGGCATAAGAGAAATTCCCTAAGCCCCGGACCCATCGATTTTGGTCAAAATGAAAATTCCAAATGTGCCCCAATTTCTGCTTTAAACTATAGGTACCTTCACAAAATGTATCACTGAGGTGACAGAAGTTGATTACGGAGCATGATTTTTGAACAGGAGATTCAACCGTTTTGCGGCATATGAGAAATTCCCTAAGCCCCGGTCCCATCGATTTTGGTCAAAAATGAAAATTCCAAAGGTGCCCCAATTTCTGCTTTAAACTTTAGGTACCATTCCAAAATGTATCACTGAGGTGACAGAAGTTGATTACGGAGCATGATTTTTTTAACAGGAGCTTCAACCGTTTTGCGGCATATGAGAAATTCCCTAAGCCCCGGACCCATCGATTTTGGTCAAAAATGAAAATTCCAAAAGTTCCCCAATTTCAGCTTTAAACTTAAGGTACCTTACCAAAATATATCACTGAGGTGACAGAAGTTGATTTCGGAGCATGAATTTTGAACAGGAGCTTCAACCGTTTTGCGGCATATGAGAAATTCCCTAAGCCCCGGACCCATCGATTTTGGTAAAAATGAAAATTCCAAAAGTGCACAATTTCTGCTTTAAACTTTAGGTACCTTCACAAAATGTATCATTGAGGTGACAGAAGTTGATTTCGGAGCATGAGTTTTGAACAGGAGCATGAACCGTTTTGCAGCATATGAGAAATTCCCTAAGCCCCGGACCCATCGATTTTGGTCAAAATGAAAATTCCAAATGTGCCCCAATTTCTGCTTTAAACTATAGGTACCTTCACAAAATGTATCACTGAGGTGACAGAAGTTGATTACGGAGCATGATTTTTGAACAGGAGCTTCAACCGTTTTGCGGCATATGAGAAATTCCCTAAGCCCCGGTCCCATTGATTTTGGTCAAAAATGAAAATTCCAAAGGTGCCCCAATTACTGCTTTAAACTTTAGGTACCATTCCAAAATGTATCACTGAGGTGACAGAAGTTGATTACGGAGCATGATTTTTTAACAGGAGCTTCAACCGTTTTGCGGCATATGAGAAATTCCCTAAGCCCCGGACCCATCGATTTTGGTAAAAATGAAAATTCCAAAAGTGCACAATTTCTGCTTTAAACTTTAGGTACCTTCACAAAATGTATCATTGAGGTGACAGAAGTTGATTTCGGAGCATGAGTTTTGAACAGGAGCATGAACCGTTTTGCAGCATATGAGAAATTCCCTAAGCTCCGGACCCATCGATTTTGGTAAAAATGAAAATTCCAAAAGTGCACAATTTCTGCTTTAAACTTTAGGTACCTTCACAAAATGTATCATTGAGGTGACAGAAGTTGATTTCGGAGCATGAGTTTTGAACAGGAGCATGAACCGTTTTGCAGCATATGAGAAATTCCCTAAGCTCCGGACCCATCGATTTTGGTCAAAATGAAAATTCCAAATGTGCCCCAATTTCTGCTTTAAACTATAGGTACCGTCCCAAAATGTATCACTGAGGTGACAGAAGTTGATTTCGGAGCATGATTTTTGAACAGGAACTTCAACCGTTTTGCGGCATATGAGACATTCCCTACGCCCCGGACCCATTGATTTTGGTCAAAAATTAAAATTCCAAAAGTGCCCCAATTTCTGCTTTAAACTTTAGGTACCATCCCAAAATGTATCACTGAGGTGACAGAAGTTGATTTTGGAGCATGATTTTTGAACAGGAACTTCAACCGTTTTGCGGCATATGAGACATTCCCTAAGCCCCGGACCCATCGATTTTGGTCAAACATGAATATTCCAAAGGTGCCCCAATTTCTGCTTTAAACTTTATGTACCATCCCAAAATGTATCACTGAGGTGAAAGAAGTTGATTACGGAGCATGATTTTTGAACAGGAGCTTCAACCGTTTTGCGGCATATGAGAAATTCCCTAAGCCCCGGACTCATCAATTTTGGTCAAAAATGAAAATTCCAAAAGTTCCCCAGTTTCTGCTTTAAACTTAAGGTACCTTCCCAAAATATATCACTGAGGTGACAGAAGTTGATTTCGGAGCAAGATTTTTGAACAGGAGCTTCAACCATTTTGCGGCATATGAGACATTCCCTAAGCCCCGGACCCATCGATTTTGGTCAAAAATGAAAATTCCAAAAGTGCACAATTTCTGCTTTAAACTTTAGGTACCATCCCAAAATGTATCACTGGGGTTATAGAAGTTGATTTCGGAGCATGATTTTTGAACAGGAGCTTCAACCGTTTTGCGGCATAAGAGAAATTCCCTAAGCCCCGGACCCATCGATTTTGGTCAAAATGAAAATTCCAAATGTGCCCCAATTTCTGCTTTAAACTATAGGTACCTTCACAAAATGTATCACTGAGGTGACAGAAGTTGATTACGGAGCATGATTTTTGAACAGGAGATTCAACCGTTTTGCGGCATATGAGAAATTCCCTAAGCCCCGGTCCCATCGATTTTGGTCAAAAATGAAAATTCCAAAGGTGCCCCAATTTCTGCTTTAAACTTTAGGTACCATTCCAAAATGTATCACTGAGGTGACAGAAGTTGATTACGGAGCATGATTTTTTTAACAGGAGCTTCAACCGTTTTGCGGCATATGAGAAATTCCCTAAGCCCCGGACCCATCGATTTTGGTCAAAAATGAAAATTCCAAAAGTTCCCCAATTTCAGCTTTAAACTTAAGGTACCTTACCAAAATATATCACTGAGGTGACAGAAGTTGATTTCGGAGCATGAATTTTGAACAGGAGCTTCAACCGTTTTGCGGCATATGAGAAATTCCCTAAGCCCCGGACCCATCGATTTTGGTAAAAATGAAAATTCCAAAAGTGCACAATTTCTGCTTTAAACTTTAGGTACCTTCACAAAATGTATCATTGAGGTGACAGAAGTTGATTTCGGAGCATGAGTTTTGAACAGGAGCATGAACCGTTTTGCAGCATATGAGAAATTCCCTAAGCCCCGGACCCATCGATTTTGGTCAAAATGAAAATTCCAAATGTGCCCCAATTTCTGCTTTAAACTATAGGTACCTTCACAAAATGTATCACTGAGGTGACAGAAGTTGATTACGGAGCATGATTTTTGAACAGGAGCTTCAACCGTTTTGCGGCATATGAGAAATTCCCTAAGCCCCGGACCCATCGATTTTGGTCAAAAATGAAAATTCCAAAAGTTCCCCAATTTCAGCTTTAAACTTAAGGTACCTTACCAAAATATATCACTGAGGTGACAGAAGTTGATTTCGGAGCATGAATTTTGAACAGGAGCTTCAACCGTTTTGCAGCATATGAGAAATTCCCTAAGCCCCAGACCCATCGATTTTGGTCAAAAATTAAAATTCCAAAAGTGCCCAATTTCTGCTTTAAACTTTAGATACCATCCCAAAATGTATCACTAGGGTTACAGAAGTTGATTTGGGAGCATGATTTTTGAACAGGAGCATCAACCGTTTTGCAGCATATGAGAAATTCCCTACGCCCCGGACCCATCGATTTTGGTCAAAAATGAAAATTCCAAATGTGCCCCAATTTCTGCTTTAAACTTTAGGTACCGTCCCAAAATGTATCACTGAGGTGACAGAAGTTGATTTCGGAGCATGATTTTTGAACAGGAGCTTCAACCGTTTTGTGGCATATGAGAAATTCCCTAAGCCCTGGATCCATTGCTTTTGGTCAAAAATTAAAATTCCAAAAGTGCCCCAATTTCTGCTTTAAACTTTAGGTACCATCCCAAAATGTATCACTGAGGTGACAGAAGTTGATTACGGAGCATGATTTTTGAACAGGAGCTTCAACCGTTTTGCGGCATATGAGAAATTCCCTAAGCCCCGGACTCATCAATTTTGGTCAAAAATGAAAATTCCAAAAGTTACCCAATTTCTGCTTGAAACTTAAGGTACCTTCCCAAAATATATCACTGAGGTGACAGAAGTTGATTTCGGAGCATGATTTTTGAACAGGAGCTTCAACCATTTTTGCGGCATATGAGAAATTCCCTAAGCCCCGGACCCATCGATTTTGGTCAAAAATGAAAATTCCAAAAGTGCACAATTTCTGCTTTAAACTTTAGGTACCATCCCAAAATGTATCACTGGGGTTATAGAAGTTGATTTCGGAGCATGATTTTTGAACAGGAGCTTCAACCGTTTTGCGGCATATGAGAAATTCCCTAAGCCCCGTACCCATCGATTTTGGTCAAAATGAAAATTCCAAATGTGCCCCAATTTCTGCTTTAAACTTTAGGTACCATCCAAAAATGTATCACTGGGGTGACAGAAGTTGATTTCGGAGCATGATTTTTGAACAGGAGCTTCAACCGTTTTGCGGCATATAAAAAATTCCCTAAGCCCCTGTCCCATCGATTTTGGTCAAAAATGAAAATTCCAAAGGTGCCCCAATTTCTGCTTTAAACTTTAGGTACCATCCCAAAATGTACCACTGAGGTGACAGAAGTTGATTTCGGAGCATGATTTTTGAACAGGAGCTTCAACCGTTTTGCGGCATATGAGACATTCCCTAAGCCCCGGACCCATCGATTTTGGTCAAAAATTAAAATTCCAAAAGTGCCCCAATTTCTGCTTTAAACTTTAGGTACCATCCAAAAATGTATCACTGGGGTGACAGAAGTTGATTTCGGAGCATGATTTTTGAACAGGAGCTTCAACCGTTTTGCGGCATATGAGAAATTCCCTAAGCCCCGTACCCATCGATTTTGGTCAAAATTAAAATTCCAAAAGTGCCCCAATTTCTGCTTTAAACTTTAGGTACCATCCAAAAATGTATCACTGGGGTGACAGAAGTTGATTTCGGAGCATGATTTTTGAACAGGAGCTTCAACCGTTTTGTGGCATATGAGAAATTCCCTAAGCCCTGGATCCATTGTTTTTGGTCAAATATGAAAATTCCAAAAGTGCCCCAATTTCTGCTTTAAACTTTAGGTACCATCCCAAAATGTACCACTGAGGTGACATAAGTTGATTTCGGAGCATGATTTTTGAACAGGAGCTTCAACCGTTTTGCGGCATATGATAAATTCCCTAAGCCCCGGACCCATTGATTTTGGTACAAAATTAAAATTCCAAAAGTGCCCCAATTTCTGCTTTAAACTTTAGGTACCATCCCAAAATGTATCACTGAGGTGACAGAAGTTGATTTTGGAGCATGATTTTTGAACAGGAGCTTCAACCGTTTTGCGGCATATGAGAAATTCCCTGAGCCCCACACCCATTGATTTTGGTCAAAATGAAAATTCCAAAAGTGCCCCAATTTCTGCTTTAAACTTTAGGTACCATCCCAAAAAGTATCACTGAGGTGACAGAAGTTGATTTCGGAGCATGATTTTTGAACAGGAGCTTCAACCATTTTGCGGCGTATGAGACATTCCCTAAGCCCCGGACCCATCGATTTTGGTCAAAAATGAAAATTCCAAAAGTGCACAATTTCTGCTTTAAACTTTAGGTACCATCCCAAAATGTATCACTGGGGTTATAGAAGTTGATTTCGGAGCATGATTTTTGAACAGGAGCTTCAACCGTTTTGCGGCATAAGAGAAATTCCCTAAGCCCCGGACCCATCGATTTTGGTCAAAATGAAAATTCCAAATGTGCCCCAATTTCTGCTTTAAACTATAGGTACCTTCACAAAATGTATCACTGAGGTGACAGAAGTTGATTACGGAGCATGATTTTTGAACTGGAGATTCAACCGTTTTGCGGCATATGAGAAATTCCCTAAGCCCCGGTCCCATCGATTTTGGTCAAAAATGAAAATTCCAAAGGTGCCCCAATTTCTGCTTTAAACTTTAGGTACCATTCCAAAATGTATCACTGAGGTGACAGAAGTTGATTACGGAGCATGATTTTTTTAACAGGAGCTTCAACCGTTTTGCGGCATATGAGAAATTCCCTAAGCCCCGGACCCATCGATTTTGGTCAAAAATGAAAATTCCAAAAGTTCCCCAATTTCAGCTTTAAACTTAAGGTACCTTACCAAAATATATCACTGAGGTGACAGAAGTTGATTTCGGAGCATGAATTTTGAACAGGAGCTTCAACCGTTTTGCGGCATATGAGAAATTCCCTAAGCCCCGGACCCATCGATTTTGGTAAAAATGAAAATTCCAAAAGTGCACAATTTCTGCTTTAAACTTTAGGTACCTTCACAAAATGTATCATTGAGGTGACAGAAGTTGATTTCGGAGCATGAGTTTTGAACAGGAGCATGAACCGTTTTGCAGCATATGAGAAATTCCCTAAGCCCCGGACCCATCGATTTTGGTCAAAATGAAAATTCCAAATGTGCCCCAATTTCTGCTTTAAACTATAGGTACCTTCACAAAATGTATCACTGAGGTGACAGAAGTTGATTACGGAGCATGATTTTTGAACAGGAGCTTCAACCGTTTTGCGGCATATGAGAAATTCCCTAAGCCCCGGTCCCATTGATTTTGGTCAAAAATGAAAATTCCAAAGGTGCCCCAATTACTGCTTTAAACTTTAGGTACCATTCCAAAATGTATCACTGAGGTGACAGAAGTTGATTACGGAGCATGATTTTTTAACAGGAGCTTCAACCGTTTTGCGGCATATGAGAAATTCCCTAAGCCCCGGACCCATCGATTTTGGTCAAAAATGAAAATTCCAAAAGTTCCCCAATTTCAGCTTTAAACTTTAGGTACCTTACCAAAATATATCACTGAGGTGACAGAAGTTGATTTCGGAGCATGAATTTTGAACAGGAGCTTCAACCGTTTTGCAGCATATGAGAAATTCCCTAAGCCCCAGACCCATCGATTTTGGTCAAAAATTAAAATTCCAAAAGTGCCCAATTTCTGCTTTAAACTTTAGATACCATCCCAAAATGTATCACTAGGGTTACAGAAGTTGATTTCGGAGCATGATTTTTGAACAGGAGCATCAACCGTTTTGCAGCATATGAGAAATTCCCTACGCCCCGGACCCATCGATTTTGGTCAAAAATGAAAATTCCAAATGTGCCCCAATTTCTGCTTTAAACTTTAGGTACCGTCCCAAAATGTATCACTGAGGTGACAGAAGTTGATTTCGGAGCATGATTTTTGAACAGGAGCTTCAACCGTTTTGTGGCATATGAGAAATTCCCTAAGCCCTGGATCCATTGCTTTTGGTCAAAAATTAAAATTCCAAAAGTGCCCCAATTTCTGCTTTAAACTTTAGGTACCATCCCAAAATGTATCACTGAGGTGACAGAAGTTGATTACGGAGCATGATTTTTGAACAGGAGCTTCAACCGTTTTGCGGCATATGAGAAATTCCCTAAGCCCCGGACTCATCAATTTTGGTCAAAAATGAAAATTCCAAAAGTTACCCAATTTCTGCTTGAAACTTAAGGTACCTTCCCAAAATATATCACTGAGGTGACAGAAGTTGATTTCGGAGCATGATTTTTGAACAGGAGCTTCAACCATTTTTGCGGCATATGAGAAATTCCCTAAGCCCCGGACCCATCGATTTTGGTCAAAAATGAAAATTCCAAAAGTGCACAATTTCTGCTTTAAACTTTAGGTACCATCCCAAAATGTATCACTGGGGTTATAGAAGTTGATTTCGGAGCATGATTTTTGAACAGGAGCTTCAACCGTTTTGCGGCATATGAGAAATTCCCTAAGCCCCGGACCCATCGATTTTGGTCAAAAATGAAAATTCCAAAAGTGCACAATTTCTGCTTTAAACTTTAGGTACCATCCAAAAATGTATCACTGGGGTGACAGAAGTTGATTTCGGAGCATGATTTTTGAACAGGAGCTTCAACCGTTTTGCGGCATATAAAAAATTCCCTAAGCCCCTGTCCCATCGATTTTGGTCAAAAATGAAAATTCCAAAGGTGCCCCAATTTCTGCTTTAAACTTTAGGTACCATCCCAAAATGTACCACTGAGGTGACAGAAGTTGATTTCGGAGCATGATTTTTGAACAGGAGCTTCAACCGTTTTGCGGCATATGAGAAATTCCCTAAGCCCCGGACCCATCGATTTTGGTCAAAAATTAAAATTCCAAAAGTGCCCCAATTTCTGCTTTAAACTTTAGGTACCATCCAAAAATGTATCACTGGGGTGACAGAAGTTGATTTCGGAGCATGATTTTTGAACAGGAGCTTCAACCGTTTTGTGGCATATGAGAAATTCCCTAAGCCCTGGATCCATTGTTTTTGGTCAAATATGAAAATTCCAAAAGTGCCCCAATTTCTGCTTTAAACTTTAGGTACCATCCCAAAATGTACCACTGAGGTGACATAAGTTGATTTCGGAGCATGATTTTTGAACAGGAGCTTCAACCGTTTTGCAGCATATGAGAAATTCCCTAAGCCCCAGACCCATCGATTTTGGTCAAAAATTAAAATTCCAAAAGTGCCCAATTTCTGCTTTAAACTTTAGATACCATCCCAAAATGTATCACTAGGGTTACAGAAGTTGATTTGGGAGCATGATTTTTGAACAGGAGCATCAACCGTTTTGCAGCATATGAGAAATTCCCTACGCCCCGGACCCATCGATTTTGGTCAAAAATGAAAATTCCAAATGTGCCCCAATTTCTGCTTTAAACTTTAGGTACCGTCCCAAAATGTATCACTGAGGTGACAGAAGTTGATTTCGGAGCATGATTTTTGAACAGGAGCTTCAACCGTTTTGTGGCATATGAGAAATTCCCTAAGCCCTGGATCCATTGCTTTTGGTCAAAAATTAAAATTCCAAAAGTGCCCCAATTTCTGCTTTAAACTTTAGGTACCATCCCAAAATGTATCACTGAGGTGACAGAAGTTGATTACGGAGCATGATTTTTGAACAGGAGCTTCAACCGTTTTGCGGCATATGAGAAATTCCCTAAGCCCCGGACTCATCAATTTTGGTCAAAAATGAAAATTCCAAAAGTTACCCAATTTCTGCTTGAAACTTAAGGTACCTTCCCAAAATATATCACTGAGGTGACAGAAGTTGATTTCGGAGCATGATTTTTGAACAGGAGCTTCAACCATTTTTGCGGCATATGAGAAATTCCCTAAGCCCCGGACCCATCGATTTTGGTCAAAAATGAAAATTCCAAAAGTGCACAATTTCTGCTTTAAACTTTAGGTACCATCCCAAAATGTATCACTGGGGTTATAGAAGTTGATTTCGGAGCATGATTTTTGAACAGGAGCTTCAACCGTTTTGCGGCATATGAGAAATTCCCTAAGCCCCGTACCCATCGATTTTGGTCAAAATGAAAATTCCAAATGTGCCCCAATTTCTGCTTTAAACTTTAGGTACCATCCAAAAATGTATCACTGGGGTTATAGAAGTTGATTTCGGAGCATGATTTTTGAACAGGAGCTTCAACCGTTTTGCGGCATATGAGAAATTCCCTAAGCCCCGTACCCATCGATTTTGGTCAAAATTAAAATTCCAAAAGTGCCCCAATTTCTGCTTTAAACTTTAGGTACCATCCAAAAATGTATCACTGGGGTGACAGAAGTTGATTTCGGAGCATGATTTTTGAACAGGAGCTTCAACCGTTTTGTGGCATATGAGAAATTCCCTAAGCCCTGGATCCATTGTTTTTGGTCAAATATGAAAATTCCAAAAGTGCCCCAATTTCTGCTTTAAACTTTAGGTACCATCCCAAAATGTACCACTGAGGTGACATAAGTTGATTTCGGAGCATGATTTTTGAACAGGAGCTTCAACCGTTTTGCGGCATATGATAAATTCCCTAAGCCCCGGACCCATTGATTTTGGTACAAAATTAAAATTCCAAAAGTGCCCCAATTTCTGCTTTAAACTTTAGGTACCATCCCAAAATGTATCACTGAGGTGACAGAAGTTGATTTTGGAGCATGATTTTTGAACAGGAGCTTCAACCGTTTTGCGGCATATGAGAAATTCCCTGAGCCCCACACCCATTGATTTTGGTCAAAATGAAAATTCCAAAAGTGCCCCAATTTCTGCTTTAAACTTTAGGTACCATCCCAAAAAGTATCACTGAGGTGACAGAAGTTGATTTCGGAGCATGATTTTTGAACAGGAGCTTCAACCATTTTGCGGCGTATGAGACATTCCCTAAGCCCCGGACCCATCGATTTTGGTCAAAAATGAAAATTCCAAAAGTGCACAATTTCTGCTTTAAACTTTAGGTACCATCCCAAAATGTATCACTGGGGTTATAGAAGTTGATTTCGGAGCATGATTTTTGAACAGGAGCTTCAACCGTTTTGCGGCATAAGAGAAATTCCCTAAGCCCCGGACCCATCGATTTTGGTCAAAATGAAAATTCCAAATGTGCCCCAATTTCTGCTTTAAACTATAGGTACCTTCACAAAATGTATCACTGAGGTGACAGAAGTTGATTACGGAGCATGATTTTTGAACTGGAGATTCAACCGTTTTGCGGCATATGAGAAATTCCCTAAGCCCCGGTCCCATCGATTTTGGTCAAAAATGAAAATTCCAAAGGTGCCCCAATTTCTGCTTTAAACTTTAGGTACCATTCCAAAATGTATCACTGAGGTGACAGAAGTTGATTACGGAGCATGATTTTTTTAACAGGAGCTTCAACCGTTTTGCGGCATATGAGAAATTCCCTAAGCCCCGGACCCATCGATTTTGGTCAAAAATGAAAATTCCAAAAGTTCCCCAATTTCAGCTTTAAACTTAAGGTACCTTACCAAAATATATCACTGAGGTGACAGAAGTTGATTTCGGAGCATGAATTTTGAACAGGAGCTTCAACCGTTTTGCGGCATATGAGAAATTCCCTAAGCCCCGGACCCATCGATTTTGGTAAAAATGAAAATTCCAAAAGTGCACAATTTCTGCTTTAAACTTTAGGTACCTTCACAAAATGTATCATTGAGGTGACAGAAGTTGATTTCGGAGCATGAGTTTTGAACAGGAGCATGAACCGTTTTGCAGCATATGAGAAATTCCCTAAGCCCCGGACCCATCGATTTTGGTCAAAATGAAAATTCCAAATGTGCCCCAATTTCTGCTTTAAACTATAGGTACCTTCACAAAATGTATCACTGAGGTGACAGAAGTTGATTACGGAGCATGATTTTTGAACAGGAGCTTCAACCGTTTTGCGGCATATGAGAAATTCCCTAAGCCCCGGTCCCATTGATTTTGGTCAAAAATGAAAATTCCAAAGGTGCCCCAATTACTGCTTTAAACTTTAGGTACCATTCCAAAATGTATCACTGAGGTGACAGAAGTTGATTACGGAGCATGATTTTTTAACAGGAGCTTCAACCGTTTTGCGGCATATGAGAAATTCCCTAAGCCCCGGACCCATCGATTTTGGTCAAAAATGAAAATTCCAAAAGTTCCCCAATTTCAGCTTTAAACTTAAGGTACCTTACCAAAATATATCACTGAGGTGACAGAAGTTGATTTCGGAGCATGAATTTTGAACAGGAGCTTCAACCGTTTTGCAGCATATGAGAAATTCCCTAAGCCCCAGACCCATCGATTTTGGTCAAAAATTAAAATTCCAAAAGTGCCCAATTTCTGCTTTAAACTTTAGATACCATCCCAAAATGTATCACTAGGGTTACAGAAGTTGATTTCGGAGCATGATTTTTGAACAGGAGCATCAACCGTTTTGCAGCATATGAGAAATTCCCTACGCCCCGGACCCATCGATTTTGGTCAAAAATGAAAATTCCAAATGTGCCCCAATTTCTGCTTTAAACTTTAGGTACCGTCCCAAAATGTATCACTGAGGTGACAGAAGTTGATTTCGGAGCATGATTTTTGAACAGGAGCTTCAACCGTTTTGTGGCATATGAGAAATTCCCTAAGCCCTGGATCCATTGCTTTTGGTCAAAAATTAAAATTCCAAAAGTGCCCCAATTTCTGCTTTAAACTTTAGGTACCATCCCAAAATGTATCACTGAGGTGACAGAAGTTGATTACGGAGCATGATTTTTGAACAGGAGCTTCAACCGTTTTGCGGCATATGAGAAATTCCCTAAGCCCCGGACTCATCAATTTTGGTCAAAAATGAAAATTCCAAAAGTTACCCAATTTCTGCTTGAAACTTAAGGTACCTTCCCAAAATATATCACTGAGGTGACAGAAGTTGATTTCGGAGCATGATTTTTGAACAGGAGCTTCAACCATTTTTGCGGCATATGAGAAATTCCCTAAGCCCCGGACCCATCGATTTTGGTCAAAAATGAAAATTCCAAAAGTGCACAATTTCTGCTTTAAACTTTAGGTACCATCCCAAAATGTATCACTGGGGTTATAGAAGTTGATTTCGGAGCATGATTTTTGAACAGGAGCTTCAACCGTTTTGCGGCATATGAGAAATTCCCTAAGCCCCGTACCCATCGATTTTGGTCAAAAATGAAAATTCCAAAAGTGCACAATTTCTGCTTTAAACTTTAGGTACCATCCAAAAATGTATCACTGGGGTGACAGAAGTTGATTTCGGAGCATGATTTTTGAACAGGAGCTTCAACCGTTTTGCGGCATATAAAAAATTCCCTAAGCCCCTGTCCCATCGATTTTGGTCAAAAATGAAAATTCCAAAGGTGCCCCAATTTCTGCTTTAAACTTTAGGTACCATCCCAAAATGTACCACTGAGGTGACAGAAGTTGATTTCGGAGCATGATTTTTGAACAGGAGCTTCAACCGTTTTGCGGCATATGAGAAATTCCCTAAGCCCCGGACCCATCGATTTTGGTCAAAAATTAAAATTCCAAAAGTGCCCCAATTTCTGCTTTAAACTTTAGGTACCATCCAAAAATGTATCACTGGGGTGACAGAAGTTGATTTCGGAGCATGATTTTTGAACAGGAGCTTCAACCGTTTTGTGGCATATGAGAAATTCCCTAAGCCCTGGATCCATTGTTTTTGGTCAAATATGAAAATTCCAAAAGTGCCCCAATTTCTGCTTTAAACTTTAGGTACCATCCCAAAATGTACCACTGAGGTGACATAAGTTGATTTCGGAGCATGATTTTTGAACAGGAGCTTCAACCGTTTTGCGGCATATGAGAAATTCCCTAAGCCCCGGACCCATTGATTTTGGTACAAAATTAAAATTCCAAAAGTGCCCCAATTTCTGCTTTAAACTTTAGGTACCATCCCAAAATGTATCACTGAGGTGACAGAAGTTGATTTTGGAGCATGATTTTTGAACAGGAGCTTCAACCGTTTTGCGGCATATGAGAAATTCCCTGAGCCCCACACCCATTGATTTTGGTCAAAATGAAAATTCCAAAAGTGCCCCAATTTCTGCTTTAAACTTTAGGTACCATCCCAAAAAGTATCACTGAGGTGACAGAAGTTGATTTCGGAGCATGATTTTTGAACAGGAGCTTCAACCGTTTTGCGGCATATGAGACATTCCCTACGCCCCGGACCCATTGATTTTGGTCAAAAATGAAAATTCCAAAAGTGCCCCAATTTCTGCTTTAAACTTTAGGTACCATCCAAAAATGTATCACTGGGGTGACAGAAGTTGATTTCGGAGCATGATTTTTGAACAGGAGCTTCAACCGTTTTGTGGCATATGAGAAATTCCCTAAGCCCTGGATCCATTGATTTTGGTCAAAAATTAAAATTCCAAAAGTGCCCCAATTTCTGCTTTAAACTTTAGGTACCATCCCAAAATGTATCACTGAGGTGACAGAAGTTGATTTCGGAGCATGATTTTTGAACAGGAGCTTCAACCATTTTTGCGGCATATGAGAAATTTCCTAAGCCCCGGACCCATCGATTTTGGTCAAAAATGAAAATTCCAAAAGTGCACAATTTCTGCTTTAAACTTTAGGTACCATCCCAAAATGTATCACTGGGGTTATAGAAGTTGATTTCGGAGCATGATTTTTGAACAGGAGCTTCAACCGTTTTGCGGCATATGAGAAATTCCCTAAGCCCCGTACCCATCGATTTTGGTCAAAATGAAAATTCCAAATGTGCCCCAATTTCTGCTTTAAACTTTAGGTACCTTCACAAAATGTATCACTGAGGTGACAGAAGTTGATTTCGTAGCATCATTTTTTAACAGGAGCTTCAACCGTTTTGCAGCATATGAGAAATTCCCTAAGCCCCGGACCCATCGATTTTGGTCAAAAATTAAAATTCCAAAAGTGCCCCAATTTCTGCTATAAACTTAAGGTACCATCCCAAAATGTATCACTGAGGTGACAGAAGTTGATTTCGGAGCATGATTTTTGAACAGGAGCTTCAACCGTTTTGCAGCATATAAAAAAATTCCCTAAGCCCCTGTCCCATCGATTTTGGTCAAAAATGAAAATTCCAAAGGTGCCCCAATTTCTGCTTTAAACTTTAGGTACCATCCCAAAATGTACCACTGAGGTGACATAAGTTGATTTCGGAGCATGATTTTTGAACAGGAGCTTCAACTGTTTTGCGGCATATGAGACATTCCCTAAGCCCCGGACCCATCGATTTTGGTCAAAAGTTAAAATTCCAAAAGTGCCCCAATTTCTGCTTTAAACTTTAGGTACCATCCAAAAATGTATCACTGGGGTGACAGAAGTTGATTTCGGAGCATGATTTTTGAACAGGAGCTTCAACCGTTTTGTGACATATGAGAAATTCCCTAAGCCCTGGATCCATTGTTTTTGGTCAAATATGAAAATTCCAAAAGTGCCCCAATTTCTGCTTTAAACTTTAGGTACCATCCCAAAATGTACCACTGAGGTGACATAAGTTGATTTCGGAGCATGATTTTTGAACAGGAGCTTCAACCGTTTTGCGGCATATGAGAAATTCCCTAAGCCCCGGACCCATTGATTTTGGTCAAAAATTAAAATTCCAAAAGTGCCCAAATTTCTGCTTTAAACTTTAGGTACCATCCCAAAATGTATCACTGAGGTGACAGAAGTTGATTTTGGAGCATGATTTTTGAACAGGAGCTTCAACCGTTTTGCGGCATATGAGAAATTCCCTGAGCCCCACACCCATTGATTTTGGTCAAAATGAAAATTCCAAAAGTGCCCCAATTTCTGCTTTAAAGTTTAGGTACCATCCCAAAAAGTATCACTGAGGTGACAGAAGTTGATTTCGGAGCATGATTTTTGAACAGGAGCTTCAACCGTTTTGCGGCATATGAGAAATTCCCTAAGCCCCGGACTCATCAATTTTGGTCAAAAATGAAAATTCCAAAAGTTACCCAATTTCTGCTTGAAACTTAAGGTACCTTCCCAAAATATATCACTGAGGTGACAGAAGTTGATTTCGGAGCATGATTTTTGAACAGGAGCTTCAACCGTTTTGCGGCATATGAGAAATTCCCTAAGCCCCGTACCCATCGATTTTGGTCAAAATGAAAATTCCAAATGTGCCCCAATTTCTGCTTTAAACTTTAGGTACCTTCACAAAATGTATCACTGAGGTGACAGAAGTTGATTTCGTAGCATCATTTTTTAACAGGAGCTTCAACCGTTTTGCAGCATATGAGAAATTCCCTAAGCCCCGGACCCATCGATTTTGGTCAAAAATTAAAATTCCAAAAGTGCCCCAATTTCTGCTATAAACTTAAGGTACCATCCCAAAATGTATCACTGAGGTGACAGAAGTTGATTTCGGAGCATGATTTTTGAACAGGAGCTTCAACCGTTTTGCGGCATATAAAAAATTCCCTAAGCCCCTGTCCCATCGATTTTGGTCAAAAATGAAAATTCCAAAGGTGCCCCAATTTCTGCTTTAAACTTTAGGTACCATCCCAAAATGTACCACTGAGGTGACATAAGTGTCACAACTGAGGGCCTGAGCTGACGGGAGGCAGCCTCAGTTGTAGGGGCTGAGATATACCGGAACCTGGGAGGTTGTATCACACCCCTGGACATGTAAGTAACATGAATAATAACTGCCCGAAGGCGTGACCACGACAACTTGGATAAAAGTCAATGATGTTTATTATGACAACTCCGCAACACAGCAGCAGTAAAAGAAAACGTAAAAGTCAGCAAAGAATAAATACAGTTCCTGGGTACTACAGGATGGCAGGAGCCACAGGGCACTGGTAGTGTGAGATAGTTCTTATGATCTTCTAGATGGAAAGTCCTTACCAGGCCCGACTGTAGCAATGGAGATAACCCAGGATTGTGCCAGCTGGTGTTCCAGGAAAAGCTGGGTTGCTGAAGATAAAACAGCTGCTGTGGATACTGGCTGGAACCAGACTGTTGTTAGCACGGAGTGGATACTGGCTGGAACCAGTTAAATAATAAATGAACTTGGGAGCGATGAAATATGAACTGAAATGTAGAACTTGAGAGCGGAGAAATAATAATACCGGTGGAGAGTGGTAAAGTGTAGAAAGGACACCGGCCCTTTAAGGGAAGCTGTACTCTGCTGGAAGCTGAGCTGGAAGCAGGTAATGTTGTAGCTGGAAACAGATGAATCCACAATGGATTGGAGAGTCAGGCTACACCGCAGGTGGAATGCTGGTGCGGGTCTCTATGGTGGAAGTCTTGAGACAGGAGCTGGAACCTGGAAGACAATCACAGGAGAGAGACAAACAGGAACTAGGTTTGACAACCAAAGCACTGACGCCTTCCTTGCTCAGGCACAACCTATTTATACCTGCAGCAAGGAAGGCATTGGCTAGGCAATTATGCAAATTAATAATACTGACAACGGATTGGTAGGAATGATCAGCTGACAGAATCCAAGATGGCTGCGCCCATGCAGACACTTGGAGGGAAGTTTGGATTGTAATCCATGTGGTCTGGAAAACAGTAATGGCGGCGCCGGCCACCGGAGACAGGAGACGCCAGGCTGACAGATGCACATCCGACCACGCGGACACAGCAGAGGCCGCGGCTGACGTAATCGCCACTCTGAATGCAGAAGCTCAGGGACGGCGGCGGAGGCCGCGGGAGACGCCATGCCAGATGTATAAGGCGTTACTGTGACTGCGTCCAGAGAGACAGGAGAGGATACAGGAATGTACACATCAGGATAACAGATGGAATCCGGTCCTGGAGCGCTGAGCCAGCCTTAGGAGGCATCTGATGGGTAAGAAATGGCGTCCAGATACCCGGATCGTGACAGCACCCCCCCCCTTTAGGAGTGGCCCCAGGACACTTCTTTGGCTTTTGAGGAAACTTGGAATGGAATCTCCGGACCAAGGCAGGAGCATGGACATCAGAAGCATTGGTCCATGAACGTTCCTCAGGACCATAACCTTTCCAGTCAATAAGATATTGTAGTTGACCGTAACGGTGACGTGAGTCCAGGATCTTGGCCACTTCATACTCAACGCCTCGTTGAGTTTGGACTTTCGGAGTTGGAGGAAGTGAGGAATGAAACCGATTCAAGATCAGCGGTTTCAACAGGGAAACATGGAATGTCCTGGGTATTTTTAAGAAGGGAGGCAACTGGAGTCTGTAAGCAACAGGATTGATGACTTGTTCAATCTTGAAAGGACCGATATAGCGAGGTGCAACCTTCATACTGGGAACTCTTAACCTCAAATTCTTCGTGGATAACCATACCCGATCACCCACCTTGAGAGCAGGAACTGCTCGACGCTTCTTATCCGCAAACTTCTTGTACCTGAACGATGCCTTGAGCAGAGCTGATCGTACGCTCTTCCAGATATTGGCAAACTGATGCAAGGTGATATCCACTGCGGGGACAGAAGTTGCTGGAAGCGGTTGGAACTCAGGGACTTTAGGGTGGAATCCAAAGTTAGTGAAGAATGGTGTTGAAGCAGATGAAGAATGATACTGGTTGTTATGACAGAACTCGGCCCAGGGAAGTAATTGAACCCAGTCATCTTGAGAGGAGGACACATAGATGCGGAGGAAGGCCTCCAAGTCCTGATTCACCCTCTCGGTTTGACCATTGGTCTGAGGATGGTAAGCCGTGGAAAACTTTAGCTTGACTTGGAGGACTTGACATAAACTTCGCCAGAATTTGGCTGTGAATTGAACTCCTCGATCTGAGATAATTTCTTCAGGAAGACCGTGGAGTCGGAAGATCTCTTGTATGAATACTTGAGCCAACTTGGAAGCTGACGGAAGACCGGTGAGAGGAATGAAGTGTGCCATCTTGGTGAACCGGTCAACTACCACCCAGATGGTATTGAACTTGTTGCACATGGGTAAGTCTGTAATGAAATCCATCGACAAGTGGGTCCATGGTCGACGGGGAACGGATAGTGGAACCAGTTGCCCCGCAGGCGACTGGCGGGATACTTTATGTTGGGCACACTTTGGGCAAGATGCAATAAACTCCAAGACGTCCTTTTTCAGAGTTGGCCACCAATAGGACCTAGAGATAAACTCCAGGGTTTTTTGGATACCTGTATGTCCGGCAAAACGGGAAGCATGGGCCCAATGCATGAGCTTCTTCCTTAGCATCGGCTTCACAAAACTTTTCCCTGATGGGGGCGTAGAGTCCATCCCTACCGTGGAGAATGCCAACGGATTTATAATAGGATGCTTGTCTGAAGACTCTGACTCATTTTCTTGCTCCCATGAGCGGGAAAGGGCATCGGCCTTGCGATTCTGAGAGCCCGGACAGAACTGGAGTTTAAAGTCGAACCTGGAAAAGAAAAGTGCCCATCTGGCCTGACGAGGGTTGAGACATTGTGCGCCCTTCAGGTATAAAAGGTTCTTGTGGTCTGTAAGTATGGTGATTGAATGAGAAGCTCCCTCCAACAGATACCTCCACTCTTCTAGAGCGAGCTTGATGGCTAGCAACTCCTGGTCGCCAATGGCATAGTTGCGCTCAGCTGGGGAGAACTTCCGGGAGAAGAAACTGCAAGGGTGTAAATGGCCATCTTTAGCCCTCTGAGATAACACCGCTCCTACTCCAACGGAGGAGGCATCCACCTCTAAGATGAAAGGAGAGTCGATGTCAGGCTGTTTCAGAACAGGCGCAGAGATGAACCTTTGTTTTAAAAGATGAAATGCTTGCATGGCTTCTTCAGACCACTTGGACGGGTTAGCACCCTTCTTAGTGAAAGCAGTAATAGGCGCCACAATGGTGGAAAAGTCTCGTATAAACTTTCGGTAATAGTTGGCGAACCCTAAGAACCTCTGGACCCCTTTGAGGGTTAAGGGTACCGGCCAATTTTGGATTGCTTGTAGTTTCTCAGGATCCATCTCTAGTCCGGAACCGGACACAATGTACCCTAGAAACGGAATGGACTTGACTTCAAAGACGCATTTTTCTAATTTGCAATAGAGATGATTGACACGGAGACGGGACAGAACCTCTTTAACCCAAAAACGATGTTCCTCTAAATCGTTGGCAAAAATGAGGATATCGTCTAGATAGACCACGACATGACGGTATAGAATGTCTCTGAAGATCTCATTGACAAAATGCTGGAAGACAGCTGGAGCATTGCTCAATCCGAAGGGCATGACGAGGTACTCATAATGTCCGTCACGGGTGTTAAAGGCGGTCTTCCACTCGTCACCCTCACGGATCCGGATGAGATTGTATGCACCTCGCAAGTCCAGCTTTGTAAAGATGGTAGCTCCGCTAACTCTGTCAAAGAGCTCAGTAATCAGGGGTAAAGGATAACGGTTCTTGATGGTAATGTCGTTCAAACCTCTGTAGTCGATGCACGGCCGCAGACCACCATCTTTCTTTTTTACAAAAAAGAAGCCTGCGCCGGCTGGAGAAGAAGAAGGTCAAATGAACCCCTTTGCTAGGTTCTCTTTAATATATTCCTCCATAGAATGCGTCTCAGGCAGAGACAACGGATAAGTTCGGCCTCGAGGTGGAACCTTCCCTGGAACGAGATCAATCGGACAGTCCCATTCTCTATGAGGAGGAAGGATATCAGCAGAAGCTTTACTGAACACATCCGTGAAATCTTGATATGGAGGAGGTGGAACATCAGACGACCTGGGGGAGGAAGAACAGACAGGCAATACTTTAAACAAACATGTCTCAGCACAGGAGGAACCCCATGCCAGGATTTGCGTAGTCGTCCAATCAATTGTAGGATTGTGAAGACGGAGCCATGGAAGGCCCAGGACCACAGGATGTGTGGCTCTTGGAATCACTAAAAAAGAAATAAGTTCGGAATGAAGAACTCCCACTCTCAGACGAACTGGTAGAGTCCTTAAAGAAATAACTGCATCAAAAATTTTGCTGCCATCCACGGCAGTTAAAGAAATGGACGAAGGAAGTCTCTCGGTGGGAAGGGACCACCGTTTAACATAGGCTTCGGTAATAAAGTTCCCAGCTGCTCCGGAATCAAGGAGGGCAATGACGTTCCGATAACAATGAGCAACTTGAAGCGAGACTGGGAGATTACAATCTTGAGGAGATGGAGAGGAGATCATTACTCCTAGCCGGCCCTCTCCTTGGCGAGCTAGGATTTGGAGTTTCCCGGACGTTTGGGACAGGCATTAATGGTGTGAGACGGAGCTGCACAATAGAGACAGAGAAACTCGGAGAGACGTCTTCGGCGCTCAGCAGGAGTTAAACGGGAACGGCCAAGTTGCATGGGCTCATCTTTAGATGGTGACAGTTGACGAGGAGGAGGAGCAGAAGATTTTGGAGCAGATGATCTTCCACGCTCAGTTGCTCTCTCTCTGAAACGTAAATCAACTTTCGTGCAGAGTGAGATTAGCTCATCTAACTTAGAAGGTAAGTCTGTGGTAGCTAACTCATCTTTAATACGCTCAGATAAGCCATGCCAGAATGCAGCATACAGGGCCTCGTCGTTCCATGCCAGTTCGGATGCCAGGATCTGGAACTGTATCAGATATTGTCCTACAGTACGTGACCCCTGGCGTAAACGGAGAATCTCGGATGAAGCTGAGGTTACCCGGCCTGGCTCGTCGAAGATGCGCCTGAATGTTGACACGAAGGCAGTGTAGGAAGATAGCAGGGTGTCGGACCTCTCCCATAACGGTGATGCCCAATCAAGGGCTGAGCCACTGAGAAGAGAAATAATGTAGGCAATTTTTGTACGGTCACTGGGAAAATTGCCAGGTTGTAGCTCAAACTGAATCTCACACTGGTTGAGAAATCCCCTGCAGAATCTTGGAGATCCGTCAAATTTTGCTGGCGTTGGAAGATGAAGACGTGGAGCAGAAATGGGTAAGGTGGATGGGGTTATAGCTGGAGTCACTGTGGTTGACGCACCAGACGCGCCTGATCCACGGAGAGTTGTCTGAATCCCATCCAGCCGAGTAGAGAGATCCTGGAGACAGCGGATGATGTGGCCCTGTGCAGCCTCCTGATGTTCTAGTCGGGCTGCCAGTTCTTGCATCGGCCTGGCCGCTTGATCCTGGTCTCTGGCTGGATTCATTGGGTCAGTGCTTACTATCACAACTGAGGGCCTGAGCTGACGGGAGGCAGCCTCAGTTGTAGGGGCTGAGATGTACCGGAACCTGGGAGGTTGTATCAGACCCCTGGACATGTAAGTAACATGAATAATAACTGCCCGAAGGCGTGACCACGACAACTTGGATAAAAGTCAATGATGTTTATTATGACAACTCCGCAACACAGCAGCAGTAAAAGAAAACGTAAAAGTCAGCAAAGAATAAATACAGTTCCTGGGTACTACAGGATGGCAGGAGCCACAGGGCACTGGTAGTGTGAGATAGTTCTTATGATCTTCTAGATGGAAAGTCCTTACCAGGCCCGACTGTAGCAATGGAGATAACCCAGGATTGTGCCAGCTGGTGTTCCAGGAAAAGCTGGGTTGCTGAAGATAAAACAGCTGCTGTGGATACTGGCTGGAACCAGACTGTTGTTAGCACGGAGTGGATACTGGCTGGAACCAGTTAAATAATAAATGAACTTGGGAGCGATGAAATATGAACTGAAATGTAGAACTTGAGAGCGGAGAAATAATAATACCGGTGGAGAGTGGTAAAGTGTAGAAAGGACACCGGCCCTTTAAGGGAAGCTGTACTCTGCTGGAAGCTGAGCTGGAAGCAGGTAATGTTGTAGCTGGAAACAGATGAATCCACAATGGATTGGAGAGTCAGGCTACACCGCAGGTGGAATGCTGGTGCGGGTCTCTATGGTGGAAGTCTTGAGACAGGAGCTGGAACCTGGAAGACAATCACAGGAGAGAGACAAACAGGAACTAGGTTTGACAACCAAAGCACTGACGCCTTCCTTGCTCAGGCACAACCTATTTATACCTGCAGCAAGGAAGGCATTGGCTAGGCAATTATGCAAATTAATAATACTGACAACGGATTGGTAGGAATGATCAGCTGACAGAATCCAAGATGGCTGCGCCCATGCAGACACTTGGAGGGAAGTTTGGATTGTAATCCATGTGGTCTGGAAAACAATAATGGCGGCGCCGGCCACCGGAGACAGGAGACGCCAGGCTGACAGATGCACATCCGACCACGCGGACACAGCGGAGGCCGCGGCTGATGTAATCGCCACTCTGAATGCAGAAGCTCAGGGACGGCGGCGGAGGCCGCGGGAGACGCCATGCCAGATGTATAAGGCGTTACTGTGACTGCGTCCAGAGAGACAGGATAGGATACAGGAATGTACACATCAGGATAACAGATGGAATCCGGTCCTGGAGCGCTGAGCCAGCCTTAGGAGGCATCTGATGGGTAAGAAATGGCGTCCAGATACCCGGATCGTGACAATAAGTTGATTTCGGAGCATGATTTTTGAACAGGAGCTTCAACCGTTTTGCGGCATATGAGACATTCCCTAAGCCCCGGACCCATCGATTTTGGTCAAAAATTAAAATTCCAAAAGTGCCCCAATTTCTGCTTTAAACTTTAGGTACCATCCAAAAATGTATCACTGGGGTGACAGAAGTTGATTTCGGAGCATGATTTTTGAACAGGAGCTTCAACCGTTTTGTGGCATATGAGAAATTCCCTAAGCCCTGGATCCATTGTTTTTGGTCAAATATGAAAATTCCAAAAGTGCCCCAATTTCTGCTTTAAACTTTAGGTACTATCCCAAAATGTACCACTGAGGTGACATAAGTTGATTTCGGAGCATGATTTTTGAACAGGAGCTTCAACCGTTTTGCGGCATATGAGAAATTCCCTAAGCCCCGGACCCATTGATTTTGGTCAAAAATTAAAATTCCAAAAGTGCCCCAATTTCTGCTTTAAACTTTAGGTACCATCCCAAAATGTATCACTGAGGTGACAGAAGTTGATTTTGGAGCATGATTTTTGAACAGGAGCTTCAACCGTTTTGCGGCATATGAGAAATTCCCTGAGCCCCACACCCATTGATTTTGGTCAAAATGAAAATTCCAAAAGTGCCCCAATTTCTGCTTTAAACTTTAGGTACCATCCCAAAAAGTATCACTGAGGTGACAGAAGTTGATTTCGGAGCATGATTTTTGAACAGGAGCTTCAACCGTTTTGCGGCATATGAGACATTCCCTACGCCCCGGACCCATTGATTTTGGTCAAAAATGAAAATTCCAAAAGTGCCCCAATTTCTGCTTTAAACTTTAGTTACCATCCAAAAATGTATCACTGGGGTGACAGAAGTTGATTTCGGAGCATGATTTTTGAACAGGAGCTTCAACCGTTTTGTGGCATATGAGAAATTCCCTAAGCCCTGGATCCATTGTTTTTGGTCAAAAATTAAAATTCCAAAAGTGCCTCAATTTCTGCTTTAAACTTTAGGTACCATCCCAAAATGTATCACTGAGGTGACAGAAGTTTATAACGGAGCATGATTTTTGAACAGGAGCTTCAACCGTTTTGCGGCATATGAGAAATTCCCTAAGTCCCGGACTCATCAATTTTGGTCAAAAATGAAAATTCCAAAAGTTACCCAATTTCTGCTTGAGACTTAAGGTACCTTCCCAAAATACATCACTGAGGTGACAGAAGTTGATTTCGGAGCATGATTTTTGAACAGGAGCTTCAACCATTTTTGCGGCATATGAGAAATTCCCTAAGCCCCGGACCCATCGATTTTGGTACAAATGAAAATTCCAAAAGTGCACAATTTCTGCTTTAAACTTTAGGTACCTTCACAAAATGTATCATTGAGGTGACAGAAGTTGATTTCAGAGCATGAGTTTTGAACAGGAGCTTCAACCGTTTTGCGGCATATGAGAAATTCCCTAAGCCCCGTACCCATCGATTTTGGTCAAAATGAAAATTCCAAATGTGCCCCAATTTCTGCTTTAAACTTTAGGTACCTTCACAAAATGTATCACTGAGGTGACAGAAGTTGATTTCGTAGCATCATTTTTTAACAGGAGCTTCAACCGTTTTGCAGCATATGAGAAATTCCCTAAGCCCCGGACCCATCGATTTTGGTCAAAAATTAAAATTCCAAAAGTGCCCCAATTTCTGCTATAAACTTAAGGTACCATCCCAAAATGTATCACTGAGGTGACAGAAGTTGATTTCGGAGCATGATTTTTGAACAGGAGCTTCAACCGTTTTGCGGCATATAAAAAATTCCCTAAGCCCCTGTCCCATCGATTTTGGTCAAAAATGGAAATTCCAAAGGTGCCCCAATTTCTGCTTTAAACTTTAGGTACCATCCCAAAATGTACCACTGAGGTGACATAAGTTGATTTCGGAGCATGATTTTTGAACAGGAGCTTCAACCGTTTTGCGGCATATGAGACATTCCCTAAGCCCCGGACCCATCGATTTTGGTCAAAAATTTAAATTCCAAAAGTGCCCCAATTTCTGCTTTAAACTTTAGGTACCATCCAAAAATGTATCACTGGGGTGACAGAAGTTGATTTCGGAGCATGATTTTTGAACAGGAGCTTCAACCGTTTTGTGGCATATGAGAAATTCCCTAAGCCCTGGATCCATTGTTTTTGGTCAAATATGAAAATTCCAAAAGTGCCCCAATTTCTGCTTTAAACTTTAGGTACCATCCCAAAATGTACCACTGAGGTGACATAAGTTGATTTCGGAGCATGATTTTTGAACAGGAGCTTCAACCGTTTTGCGGCATATGAGAAATTCCCTAAGCCCCGGACCCATTGATTTTGGTCAAAAATTAAAATTCCAAAAGTGCCCCAATTTATGCTTTAAACTTTAGGTACCATCCCAAAATGTATCACTGAGGTGACAGAAGTTGATTTTGGAGCATGATTTTTGAACAGGAACTTCAACCGTTTTGCGGCATATGAGACATTCCCTAAGCCCCGGACCCATCGATTTTGGTCAAACATGAATATTCCAAAGGTGCCCCAATTTCTGCTTTAAACTTTATGTACCATCCCAAAATGTATCACTGAGGTGAAAGAAGTTGATTACGGAGCATGATTTTTGAACAGGAGCTTCAACCGTTTTGCGGCATATGAGAAATTCCCTAAGCCCCGGACTCATCAATTTTGGTCAAAAATGAAAATTCCAAAAGTTCCCCAGTTTCTGCTTTAAACTTAAGGTACCTTCCCAAAATATATCACTGAGGTGACAGAAGTTGATTTCGGAGCAAGATTTTTGAACAGGAGCTTCAACCATTTTGCGGCATATGAGACATTCCCTAAGCCCCGGACCCATCGATTTTGGTCAAAAATGAAAATTCCAAAAGTGCACAATTTCTGCTTTAAACTTTAGGTACCATCCCAAAATGTATCACTGGGGTTATAGAAGTTGATTTCGGAGCATGATTTTTGAACAGGAGCTTCAACCGTTTTGCGGCATAAGAGAAATTCCCTAAGCCCCGGACCCATCGATTTTGGTCAAAATGAAAATTCCAAATGTGCCCCAATTTCTGCGTTAAACTTTAGGTACCTTCACAAAATGTATCAATGAGGTGACAGAAGTTGATTTCGTAGCATCATTTTTGAACAGGAGCTTCAACCGTTTTGCGGCATATGAGAAATTCCCTAAGCCCCGGACCCATCGATTTTGGTAAAAATGAAAATTCCAAAAGTGCACAATTTCTGCTTTAAACTTTAGGTACCTTCACAAAATGTATCATTGAGGTGACAGAAGTTGATTTCGGAGCATGATTTGTGAACAAGAGCATGAACCGTTTTGCAGCATATGAGAAATTCCCTAAGACCAGAACCATCGATTTTGGTCAAAATGAAAATTCCAAATGTGCCCCAATTTCTGCTTTAAACTATAGGTACCTTCACAAAATGTATCATTGAGGTGACAGAAGTTGATTTCGGAGCATGAGTTTTGAACAGGAGCTTCAACCGTTTTGCGGCATATGAGAAATTCCCTAAGCCCCGTACCCATCGATTTTGGTCAAAATGAAAATTCCAAATGTGCCCCAATTTCTGCTTTAAACTTTAGGTACCTTCACAAAATGTATCACTGAGGTGACAGAAGTTGATTTCGTAGCATCATTTTTTAACAGGAGCTTCAACCGTTTTGCAGCATATGAGAAATTCCCTAAGCCCCGGACCCATCGATTTTGGTCAAAAATGAAAATTCCAAAAGTTCCCCAATTTCAGCTTTAAACTTAAGGTACCTTACCAAAATATATCACTGAGGTGACAGAAGTTGATTTCCGAGCATGAATTTTGAACAGGAGCTTCAACCGTTTTGCGGCATATGAGAAATTCCCTAAGCCCCGGACCCATCGATTTTGGTAAAAATGAAAATTCCAAAAGTGCACAATTTCTGCTTTAAACTTTGGGTACCTTCACAAAATGTATCATTGAGGTGACAGAAGTTGATTTCGGAGCATGAGTTTTGAACAGGAGCATGAACCGTTTTGCAGCATATGAGAAATTCCCTAAGCCCCGGACCCATCGATTTTGGTCAAAATGAAAATTCCAAATGTGCCCCAATTTCTGCTTTAAACTATAGGTACCTTCACAAAATGTATCACTGAGGTGACAGAAGTTGATTACGGAGCATGATTTTTGAACAGGAGCTTCAACCATTTTTGCGGCATATGAGAAATTCCCTAAGCCCCGGACCCATCGATTTTGGTACAAATGAAAATTCCAAAAGTGCACAATTTCTGCTTTAAACTTTAGGTACCTTCACAAAATGTATCATTGAGGTGACAGAAGTTGATTTCAGAGCATGAGTTTTGAACAGGAGCTTCAACCGTTTTGCGGCATATGAGAAATTCCCTAAGCCCCGTACCCATCGATTTTGGTCAAAATGAAAATTCCAAATGTGCCCCAATTTCTGCTTTAAACTTTAGGTACCTTCACAAAATGTATCACTGAGGTGACAGAAGTTGATTTCGTAGCATCATTTTTTAACAGGAGCTTCAACCGTTTTGCAGCATATGAGAAATTCCCTAAGCCCCGGACCCATCGATTTTGGTCAAAAATTAAAATTCCAAAAGTGCCCCAATTTCTGCTATAAACTTAAGGTACCATCCCAAAATGTATCACTGAGGTGACAGAAGTTGATTTCGGAGCATGATTTTTGAACAGGAGCTTCAACCGTTTTGCGGCATATAAAAAATTCCCTAAGCCCCTGTCCCATCGATTTTGGTCAAAAATGGAAATTCCAAAGGTGCCCCAATTTCTGCTTTAAACTTTAGGTACCATCCCAAAATGTACCACTGAGGTGACATAAGTTGATTTCGGAGCATGATTTTTGAACAGGAGCTTCAACCGTTTTGCGGCATATGAGACATTCCCTAAGCCCCGGACCCATCGATTTTGGTCAAAAATTTAAATTCCAAAAGTGCCCCAATTTCTGCTTTAAACTTTAGGTACCATCCAAAAATGTATCACTGGGGTGACAGAAGTTGATTTCGGAGCATGATTTTTGAACAGGAGCTTCAACCGTTTTGTGGCATATGAGAAATTCCCTAAGCCCTGGATCCATTGTTTTTGGTCAAATATGAAAATTCCAAAAGTGCCCCAATTTCTGCTTTAAACTTTAGGTACCATCCCAAAATGTACCACTGAGGTGACATAAGTTGATTTCGGAGCATGATTTTTGAACAGGAGCTTCAACCGTTTTGCGGCATATGAGAAATTCCCTAAGCCCCGGACCCATTGATTTTGGTCAAAAATTAAAATTCCAAAAGTGCCCCAATTTATGCTTTAAACTTTAGGTACCATCCCAAAATGTATCACTGAGGTGACAGAAGTTGATTTTGGAGCATGATTTTTGAACAGGAACTTCAACCGTTTTGCGGCATATGAGAAATTCCCTAAGCCCCGGACTCATCAATTTTGGTCAAAAATGAAAATTCCAAAAGTTCCCCAGTTTCTGCTTTAAACTTAAGGTACCTTCCCAAAATATATCACTGAGGTGACAGAAGTTGATTTCGGAGCAAGATTTTTGAACAGGAGCTTCAACCATTTTGCGGCATATGAGACATTCCCTAAGCCCCGGACCCATCGATTTTGGTCAAAAATGAAAATTCCAAAAGTGCACAATTTCTGCTTTAAACTTTAGGTACCATCCCAAAATGTATCACTGGGGTTATAGAAGTTGATTTCGGAGCATGATTTTTGAACAGGAGCTTCAACCGTTTTGCGGCATAAGAGAAATTCCCTAAGCCCCGGACCCATCGATTTTGGTCAAAATGAAAATTCCAAATGTGCCCCAATTTCTGCGTTAAACTTTAGGTACCTTCACAAAATGTATCAATGAGGTGACAGAAGTTGATTTCGTAGCATCATTTTTGAACAGGAGCTTCAACCGTTTTGCGGCATATGAGAAATTCCCTAAGCCCCGGACCCATCGATTTTGGTAAAAATGAAAATTCCAAAAGTGCACAATTTCTGCTTTAAACTTTAGGTACCTTCACAAAATGTATCATTGAGGTGACAGAAGTTGATTTCGGAGCATGATTTGTGAACAAGAGCATGAACCGTTTTGCAGCATATGAGAAATTCCCTAAGACCAGAACCATCGATTTTGGTCAAAATGAAAATTCCAAATGTGCCCCAATTTCTGCTTTAAACTATAGGTACCTTCACAAAATGTATCATTGAGGTGACAGAAGTTGATTTCGGAGCATGAGTTTTGAACAGGAGCTTCAACCGTTTTGCGGCATATGAGAAATTCCCTAAGCCCTGTACCCATCGATTTTGGTCAAAATGAAAATTCCAAATGTGCCCCAATTTCTGCTTTAAACTTTAGGTACCTTCACAAAATGTATCACTGAGGTGACAGAAGTTGATTTCGTAGCATCATTTTTTAACAGGAGCTTCAACCGTTTTGCAGCATATGAGAAATTCCCTAAGCCCCGGACCCATCGATTTTGGTCAAAAATTAAAATTCCAAAAGTGCCCCAATTTCTGCTATAAACTTAAGGTACCATCCCAAAATGTATCACTGAGGTGACAGAAGTTGATTTCGGAGCATGATTTTTGAACAGGAGCTTCAACCGTTTTGCGGCATATAAAAAATTCCCTAAGCCCCTGTCCCATCGATTTTGGTCAAAAATGGAAATTCCAAAGGTGCCCCAATTTCTGCTTTAAACTTTAGGTACCATCCCAAAATGTACCACTGAGGTGACATAAGTTGATTTCGGAGCATGATTTTTGAACAGGAGCTTCAACCGTTTTGCGGCATATGAGACATTCCCTAAGCCCCGGACCCATCGATTTTGGTCAAAAATTTAAATTCCAAAAGTGCCCCAATTTCTGCTTTAAACTTTAGGTACCATCCAAAAATGTATCACTGGGGTGACAGAAGTTGATTTCGGAGCATGATTTTTGAACAGGAGCTTCAACCGTTTTGTGGCATATGAGAAATTCCCTAAGCCC
Source organism: Pseudophryne corroboree (assembly GCF_028390025.1). Taxonomy (NCBI): domain Eukaryota; kingdom Metazoa; phylum Chordata; class Amphibia; order Anura; family Myobatrachidae; genus Pseudophryne; species Pseudophryne corroboree. The sequence goes on from NC_086450.1 coordinate 144,266,591, forward strand.
TGGATCCATTGTTTTTGGTCAAATATGAAAATTCCAAAAGTGCCCCAATTTCTGCTTTAAACTTTAGGTACCATCCCAAAATGTACCACTGAGGTGACATAAGTTGATTTCGGAGCATGATTTTTGAACAGGAGCTTCAACCGTTTTGCGGCATATGAGAAATTCCCTAAGCCCCGGACCCATTGATTTTGGTCAAAAATTAAAATTCCAAAAGTGCCCCAATTTATGCTTTAAACTTTAGGTACCATCCCAAAATGTATCACTGAGGTGACAGAAGTTGATTTTGGAGCATGATTTTTGAACAGGAACTTCAACCGTTTTGCGGCATATGAGACATTCCCTAAGCCCCGGACCCATCGATTTTGGTCAAACATGAATATTCCAAAGGTGCCCCAATTTCTGCTTTAAACTTTATGTACCATCCCAAAATGTATCACTGAGGTGAAAGAAGTTGATTACGGAGCATGATTTTTGAACAGGAGCTTCAACCGTTTTGCGGCATATGAGAAATTCCCTAAGCCCCGGACTCATCAATTTTGGTCAAAAATGAAAATTCCAAAAGTTCCCCAGTTTCTGCTTTAAACTTAAGGTACCTTCCCAAAATATATCACTGAGGTGACAGAAGTTGATTTCGGAGCAAGATTTTTGAACAGGAGCTTCAACCATTTTGCGGCATATGAGACATTCCCTAAGCCCCGGACCCATCGATTTTGGTCAAAAATGAAAATTCCAAAAGTGCACAATTTCTGCTTTAAACTTTAGGTACCATCCCAAAATGTATCACTGGGGTTATAGAAGTTGATTTCGGAGCATGATTTTTGAACAGGAGCTTCAACCGTTTTGCGGCATAAGAGAAATTCCCTAAGCCCCGGACCCATCGATTTTGGTCAAAATGAAAATTCCAAATGTGCCCCAATTTCTGCGTTAAACTTTAGGTACCTTCACAAAATGTATCAATGAGGTGACAGAAGTTGATTTCGTAGCATCATTTTTGAACAGGAGCTTCAACCGTTTTGCGGCATATGAGAAATTCCCTAAGCCCCGGACCCATCGATTTTGGTAAAAATGAAAATTCCAAAAGTGCACAATTTCTGCTTTAAACTTTAGGTACCTTCACAAAATGTATCATTGAGGTGACAGAAGTTGATTTCGGAGCATGATTTGTGAACAAGAGCATGAACCGTTTTGCAGCATATGAGAAATTCCCTAAGACCAGAACCATCGATTTTGGTCAAAATGAAAATTCCAAATGTGCCCCAATTTCTGCTTTAAACTATAGGTACCTTCACAAAATGTATCACTGAGGTGACAGAAGTTGATTACGGAGCATGATTTTTGAACAGGAGCTTCAACCGTTTTGCGGCATATGAGAAATTCCCTAAGCCCCGGTCCCATCGATTTTGGTCAAAAATGAAAATTCCAAAGGTGCCCCAATTTCTGCTTTAAACTTTAGGTACCATTCCAAAATGTATCACTGAGGTGACAGAAGTTGATTACGGAGCATGATTTTTTTTAACAGGAGCTTCAACCGTTTTGCGGCATATGAGAAATTCCCTAAGCCCCGGACCCATCGATTTTGGTCAAAAATGAAAATTCCAAAAGTTCCCCAATTTCAGCTTTAAACTTAAGGTACCTTACCAAAATATATCACTGAGGTGACAGAAGTTGATTTCGGAGCATGAATTTTGAACAGGAGCTTCAACCGTTTTGCGGCATATGAGAAATTCCCTAAGCCCCGGACCCATCGATTTTGGTAAAAATGAAAATTCCAAAAGTGCACAATTTCTGCTTTAAACTTTGGGTACCTTCACAAAATGTATCATTGAGGTGACAGAAGTTGATTTCGGAGCATGAGTTTTGAACAGGAGCATGAACCGTTTTGCAGCATATGAGAAATTCCCTAAGCCCCGGACCCATCGATTTTGGTCAAAATGAAAATTCCAAATGTGCCCCAATTTCTGCTTTAAACTATAGGTACCTTCACAAAATGTATCACTGAGGTGACAGAAGTTGATTACGGAGCATGATTTTTGAACAGGAGCTTCAACCGTTTTGCGGCACATGAGAAATTCCCTAAGCCCTGGTCCCATTGATTTTGGTCAAAAATGAAAATTCCAAAGGTGCCCCAATTTCTGCTTTAAACTTTAGGTACCATTCCAAAATGTATCACTGAGGTGACAGAAGTTGATTACGGAGCATGATTTTTTAACAGGAGCTTCAACCGTTTTGCGGCATATGAGAAATTCCCTAAGCCCCGGACCCATCGATTTTGGTCAAAAATGAAAATTCCAAAAGTTCCCCAATTTCAGCTTTAAACTTAAGGTACCTTACCAAAATATATCACTGAGGTGACAGAAGTTGATTTCAGAGCATGAATTTTGAACAGGAGCTTCAACCGTTTTGCAGCATATGAGAAATTCCCTAAGCCCCGGACCCATCGATTTTGGTCAAAAATTAAAATTCCAAAAGTGCCCAATTTCTGCTTTAAACTTTAGATACCATCCCAAAATGTATCACTAGGGTTACAGAAGTTGATTTCGGAGCATGATTTTTGAACAGGAGCATCAACCGTTTTGCAGCATATGAGAAATTCCCTACGCCCCGGACCCATCGATTTTGGTCAAAAATGAAAATTCCAAATGTGCCCCAATTTCTGCTTTAAACTTTAGGTACCGTCCCAAAATGTATCACTGAGGTGACAGAAGTTGATTTCGGAGCATTATTTTTTAATAGGAGCTTCAACCATTTTGTGGCATATGAGAAATACCCTAAGCCCCGGACCCATCGATTTTGGTCAAAAATGAAAATTCCAAAAGTGCCCAATTTCTGCTTTAAACTTTAGGTACCATCCCAAAATGTATCACTAGGGTTACAGAAGTTGATTTCGGAGCATGATTTTTGAACAGGAGCATCAACCGTTTTGCAGCATATGAGAAATTTCCTAATCCCAAGACCCATCGATTTTGGTCAAAAATTAAAATTCCAAAAGTGCCCCAATTTCTGCTTAAAACATTAGGTACCATCGCAAAATGTTTCACTGGTGTGACAGAAGTTGATTTCGGAGCATGATTTTTGAACAGGAGCTTCAACCGTTTTGCGGCATATGAGAAATTCCCTGAGCCCCACACCCATTGATTTTGGTCAAAATGAAAATTCCAAAAGTGCCCCAATTTCTGCTTTAAACTTTAGGTACCATCCCAAAAAGTATCACTGAGGTGACAGAAGTTGATTTCGGAGCATGATTTTTGAACAGGAGCTTCAACCGTTTTGCGGCATATGAGACATTCCCAAAACCCCGGACCCATCGATTTTGGTCAAAAATTACAATTCCAAAAGTGCCCCAATTTTTGCTTTAAACTTTAGGTACCATCCCAAAATGTATCACTAAGGTGACAGAAGTTGATTTCGGAGCATGATTTTTGAACAGGAGCATCAACCGTTTTGCAGCATAAGAGAAATTCCCTAAGCCCCGGACCCATCGATTTTGGTCAAAAATAAAAATTCCAAAAGTGCCCCAATTTCTGCTATAAACTTAAGGTACCTTACAAAAATATATCACTGAGTTGACAGAAGTTGATTTCGGAGCATGATTTTTGAACAGGAGCTTCAACAGTTTTGCGGCAAATAAATAATTCCCTAAGCCCCGGTCCCATCGATTTTGGTCAAAAATGAAAATTCCAAAGGTGCCCCAATTTCTGCTTTAAACTTTATGTACCGTCCCAAAATGTATCACTAAGGTGACAGAAGTTGATTTCGGAACATGATTTTTGAACAGGAGCTTCAACCGTTTTGCGGCATATGAGACATTCCCTAAGCCCCGGACCCATCGATTTTGGTCAAAAATTACAATTCCAAAAGTGCCCCAATTTCTGCTTTAAACTTTAGGTACCATCCCAAAATGTATCACTGAGGTGACAGAAGTTGATTTCGGAGCATGATTTTTGAACAGGAGCATCAATCGTTTGGCAGCATATGAGAAATTCCCTAAGCCCCGGACCCATCGATTTTGGTCAAAAATGAAAATTCCAAAAGTGCCCCAATTTCTGCTTTAAACTTTAGGTATCATCCCAAAATTTATTACTGAGGTGACAGAAGTTGATTTCGGAGCATGATTTTTGAACAGGAGCTTCAACCGTTTTGTGGCATATGAGAAATTCCCTAAGCCCCGGACCCATCGATTTTGGTCAAAAATTAAAATTCCAAAAGTGCCCAATTTCTGCTTTAAACTTTAGATACCATCCCAAAATGTATCACTAGGGTTACAGAAGTTGATTTCGGAGCATGATTTTTGAACAGGAGCATCAACCGTTTTGCAGCATATGAGAAATTCCCTACGCCCCGGACCCATCGATTTTGGTCAAAAATGAAAATTCCAAATGTGCCCCAATTTCTGCTTTAAACTTTAGGTACCGTCCCAAAATGTATCACTGAGGTGACAGAAGTTGATTTCGGAGCATTATTTTTTAATAGGAGCTTCAACCATTTTGTGGCATATGAGAAATACCCTAAGCCCCGGACCCATCGATTTTGGTCAAAAATGAAAATTCCAAAAGTGCCCAATTTCTGCTTTAAACTTTAGGTACCATCCCAAAATGTATCACTAGGGTTACAGAAGTTGATTTCGGAGCATGATTTTTGAACAGGAGCATCAACCGTTTTGCAGCATATGAGAAATTTCCTAATCCCAAGACCCATCGATTTTGGTCAAAAATTAAAATTCCAAAAGTGCCCCAATTTCTGCTTAAAACATTAGGTACCATCGCAAAATGTTTCACTGGTGTGACAGAAGTTGATTTCGGAGCATGATTTTTGAACAGGAGCTTCAACCGTTTTGCGGCATATGAGAAATTCCCTGAGCCCCACACCCATTGATTTTGGTCAAAATGAAAATTCCAAAAGTGCCCCAATTTCTGCTTTAAACTTTAGGTACCATCCCAAAAAGTATCACTGAGGTGACAGGAGTTGATTTCGGAGCATGATTTTTGAACAGGAGCTTCAACCGTTTTGCGGCATATGAGACATTCCCAAAACCCCGGACCCATCGATTTTGGTCAAAAATTACAATTCCAAAAGTGCCCCAATTTTTGCTTTAAACTTTAGGTACCATCCCAAAATGTATCACTAAGGTGACAGAAGTTGATTTCGGAGCATGATTTTTGAACAGGAGCATCAACCGTTTTGCAGCATAAGAGAAATTCCCTAAGCCCCGGACCCATCGATTTTGGTCAAAAATTAAAATTCCAAAAGTGCCCCAATTTCTGCTATAAACTTAAGGTACCTTACAAAAATATATCACTGAGTTGACAGAAGTTGATTTCGGAGCATGATTTTTGAACAGGAGCTTCAACAGTTTTGCGGCAAATAAATAATTCCCTAAGCCCCGGTCCCATCGATTTTGGTCAAAAATGAAAATTCCAAAGGTGCCCCAATTTCTGCTTTAAACTTTAGGTACCGTCCCAAAATGTATCACTAAGGTGACAGAAGTTGATTTCGGAACATGATTTTTGAACAGGAGCTTCAACCGTTTTGCGGCATATGAGACATTCCCAAAACCCCGGACCCATCGATTTTGGTCAAAAATTACAATTCCAAAAGTGCCCCAATTTTTGCTTTAAACTTTAGGTACCATCCCAAAATGTATCACTAAGGTGACAGAAGTTGATTTCGGAGCATGATTTTTGAACAGGAGCATCAACCGTTTTGCAGCATAAGAGAAATTCCCTAAGCCCCGGACCCATCGATTTTGGTCAAAAATTAAAATTCCAAAAGTGCCCCAATTTCTGCTATAAACTTAAGGTACCTTACAAAAATATATCACTGAGTTGACAGAAGTTGATTTCGGAGCATGATTTTTGAACAGGAGCTTCAACAGTTTTGCGGCAAATAAATAATTCCCTAAGCCCCGGTCCCATCGATTTTGGTCAAAAATGAAAATTCCAAAGGTGCCCCAATTTCTGCTTTAAACTTTAGGTACCGTCCCAAAATGTATCACTAAGGTGACAGAAGTTGATTTCGGAACATGATTTTTGAACAGGAGCTTCAACCGTTTTGCGGCATATGAGACATTCCCTAAGCCCCGGACCCATCGATTTTGGTCAAAAATCACAATTCCAAAAGTGCCCCAATTTCTGCTTTAAACTTTAGGTACCATCCCAAAATGTATCACTGAGGTGACAGAAGTTGATTTCGGAGCATGATTTTTGAACAGGAGCATCAATCGTTTGGCAGCATATGAGAAATTCCCTAAGCCCCGGACCCATCGATTTTGGTCAAAAATGAAAATTCCAAAAGTGCCCCAATTTCTGCTTTAAACTTTAGGTATCATCCCAAAATTTATTACTGAAGTGACAGAAGTTGATTTCGGAGCATGATTTTTGAACAGGAGCTTCAACCGTTTTGTGGCATATGAGAAATTCCCTAAGCCCTGGATCCATTGTTTTTGGTCAAAAATTAAAATTCCAAAAGTGCCCCAATTTCTGCTTTAAACTTTAGGTACCATCCCAAAATGTATCACTGAGGTGACAGAAGTTGATTACGGAGCATTATTTTTGAACAGGAGCTTCAACCGTTTTGCGGCATATGAGAAATTCCCTAAGCCCCGGACTCATCAATTTTGGTCAAAAATGAAAATTCCAAAAGTTACCCAATTTCTGCTTGAAACTTAAGGTACCTTCCCAAAATATATCACTGAGGTGACAGAAGTTGATTTCGGAGCATGATTTTTGAACAGGAGCTTCAACCGTTTTGCGGCATATGAGAAATTCCCTGAGCACCACACCCATTGATTTTGGTCAAAATGAAAATTCCAAAAGTGCCCCAATTTCTGCTTTAAACTTTAGGTACCATCCCAAAAAGTATCACTGAGGTGACAGAAGTTGATTTCGGAGCATGATTTTTGAACAGGAGCTTCAACCGTTTTGTGGCATATGAGAAATTCCCTAAGCCCTGGATCCATTGTTTTTGGTCAAAAATTAAAATTCCAAAAGTGCCCCAATTTCTGCTTTAAACTTTAGGTACCATCCCAAAATGTATCACTAGGGTTACAGAAGTTGATTTCGGAGCATGATTTTTGAACAGGAGCATCAACCGTTTTGCAGCATATGAGAAATTTCCTAATCCAAGGACCCATCGATTTTGGTCAAAAATTAAAATTCCAAAAGTGCCCCAATTTCTGCTTAAAACATTAGGTACCATCGCAAAATGTTTCACTGGTGTGACAGAAGTTGATTTCGGAGCATGATTTTTGAACAGGAGCTTCAACCGTTTTGCGGCATATGAGAAATTCCCTGAGCCCCACACCCATTGATTTTGGTCAAAATGAAAATTCCAAAAGTGCCCCAATTTCTGCTTTAAACTTTAGGTACCATCCCAAAAAGTATCACTGAGGTGACAGAAGTTGATTTCGGAGCATGATTTTTGAACAGGAGCTTCAACCGTTTTGCGGCATATGAGACATTCCCTAAACCCCGAACCCATCGATTTTGGTCAAAAATTACAATTCCAAAAGTGCCCCAATTTTTGCTTTAAACTTTAGGTACCATCCCAAAATGTATCACTAAGGTGACAGAAGTTGATTTCGGAGCATGATTTTTGAACAGGAGCATCAACCGTTTTGCAGCATAAGAGAAATTCCCTAAGCCCCGGACCCATCGATTTTGGTCAAAAATTAAAATTCCAAAAGTGCCCCAATTTCTGCTATAAACTTAAGGTACCTTACAAAAATATATCACTGAGTTGACAGAAGTTGATTTCGGAGCATGATTTTTGAACAGGAGCTTCAACAGTTTTGCGGCAAATAAATAATTCCCTAAGCCCCGGTCCCATCGATTTTGGTCAAAAATGAAAATTCCAAAGGTGCCCCAATTTCTGCTTTAAACTTTAGGTACCATCCCAAAATGTATCACTAGGGTTACAGAAGTTGATTTCGGAGCATGATTTTTGAACAGGAGCATCAACCGTTTTGCAGCATATGAGAAATTTCCTAATCCCAAGACCCATCGATTTTGGTCAAAATGAAAATTCCAAAAGTGCCCCAATTTCTGCTTTAAACTTTAGGTACCATCCCAAAAAGTATCACTGAGGTGACAGAAGTTGATTTCGGAGCATGATTTTTGAACAGGAGCTTCAACCGTTTTGCGGCATATGAGACATTCCCTAAACCCCGGACCCATCGATTTTGGTCAAAAATTACAATTCCAAAAGTGCCCCAATTTTTGCTTTAAACTTTAGGTACCATCCCAAAATGTATCACTAAGGTGACAGAAGTTGATTTCGGAGCATGATTTTTGAACAGGAGCATCAACCGTTTTGCAGCATAATAGAAATTCCCTAAGCCCCGGACCCATCGATTTTGGTCAAAAATTTAAATTCCAAAAGTGCCCCAATTTCTGCTATAAACTTAAGGTACCTTACAAAAATATATCACTGAGTTGACAGAAGTTGATTTCGGAGCATGATTTTTGAACAGGAGCTTCAACAGTTTTGCGGCAAATAAATAATTCCCTAAGCCCCGGTCCCATCGATTTTGGTCAAAAATGAAAATTCCAAAGGTGCCCCAATTTCTGCTTTAAACTTTAGGTACCGTCCCAAAATGTATCACTAAGGTGACAGAAGTTGATTTCGGAACATGATTTTTGAACAGGAGCTTCAACCGTTTTGCGGCATATGAGACATTCCCTAAGCCCCGGACCCATCGATTTTGGTCAAAAATTACAATTCCAAAAGTGCCCCAATTTCTGCTTTAAACTTTAGGTACCATCCCAAAATGTATCACTGAGGTGACAGAAGTTGATTTCGGAGCATGATTTTTGAACAGGAGCATCAATCGTTTGGCAGCATATGAGAAATTCCCTAAGCCCCGGACCCATCGATTTTGGTCAAAAATGAAAATTCCAAAAGTGCCCCAATTTCTGCTTTAAACTTTAGGTATCATCCCAAAATTTATTACTGAGGTGACAGAAGTTGATTTCGGAGCATGATTTTTGAACAGGAGCTTCAACCGTTTTGTGGCATATGAGAAATTCCCTAAGCCCTGGATCCATTGTTTTTGGTCAAAAATTAAAATTCCAAAAGTGCCCCAATTTCTGCTTTAAACTTTAGGTACCATCCCAAAATGTATCACTGAGGTGACAGAAGTTGATTACGGAGCATGATTTTTGAACAGGAGCTTCAACCGTTTTGCGGCATATGAGAAATTCCCTGAGCCCCACACCCATTGATTTTGGTCAAAATGAAAATTCCAAAAGTGCCCCAATTTCTGCTTTAAACTTTAGGTACCATCGCAAAATGTTTCACTGGTGTGACAGAAGTTGATTTCGGAGCATGATTTTTGAACAGGAGCTTCAACCGTTTTGCGGCATATGAGAAATTCCCTGAGCCCCACACCCATTGATTTTGGTCAAAATGAAAATTCCAAAAGTGCCCCAATTTCTGCTTTAAACTTTAGGTACCATCCCAAAAAGTATCACTGAGGTGACAGAAGTTGATTTCGGAGCATGATTTTTGAACAGGAGCTTCAACCGTTTTGCGGCATATGAGACATTCCCAAAACCCCGGACCCATCGATTTTGGTCAAAAATTACAATTCCAAAAGTGCCCCAATTTTTGCTTTAAACTTTAGGTACCATCCCAAAATGTATCACTAAGGTGACAGAAGTTGATTTCGGAGCATGATTTTTGAACAGGAGCATCAACCGTTTTGCAGCATAAGAGAAATTCCCTAAGCCCCGGACCCATCGATTTTGGTCAAAAATAAAAATTCCAAAAGTGCCCCAATTTCTGCTATAAACTTAAGGTACCTTACAAAAATATATCACTGAGTTGACAGAAGTTGATTTCGGAGCATGATTTTTGAACAGGAGCTTCAACAGTTTTGCGGCAAATAAATAATTCCCTAAGCCCCGGTCCCATCGATTTTGGTCAAAAATGAAAATTCCAAAGGTGCCCCAATTTCTGCTTTAAACTTTAGGTACCGTCCCAAAATGTATCACTAAGGTGACAGAAGTTGATTTCGGAACATGATTTTTGAACAGGAGCTTCAACCGTTTTGCGGCATATGAGACATTCCCTAAGCCCCGGACCCATCGATTTTGGTCAAAAATTACAATTCCAAAAGTGCCCCAATTTCTGCTTTAAACTTTAGGTACCATCCCAAAATGTATCACTGAGGTGACAGAAGTTGATTTCGGAGCATGATTTTTGAACAGGAGCATCAATCGTTTGGCAGCATATGAGAAATTCCCTAAGCCCCGGACCCATCGATTTTGGTCAAAAATGAAAATTCCAAAAGTGCCCCAATTTCTGCTTTAAACTTTAGGTATCATCCCAAAATTTATTACTGAGGTGACAGAAGTTGATTTCGGAGCATGATTTTTGAACAGGAGCTTCAACCGTTTTGTGGCATATGAGAAATTCCCTAAGCCCCGGACCCATCGATTTTGGTCAAAAATTAAAATTCCAAAAGTGCCCAATTTCTGCTTTAAACTTTAGATACCATCCCAAAATGTATCACTAGGGTTACAGAAGTTGATTTCGGAGCATGATTTTTGAACAGGAGCTTCAACCGTTTTGCGGCATATGAGAAATTCCCTAAGCCCCGGACTCATCAATTTTGGTCAAAAATGAAAATTCCAAAAGTTACCCAATTTCTGCTTGAAACTTAAGGTACATTCCCAAAATATATCACTGAGGTGACAGAAGTTGATTTCGGAGCATGATTTTTGAACAGGAGCTTCAACCGTTTTGCGGCATATGAGAAATTCCCTGAGCCCCACACCCATTGATTTTGGTCAAAATGAAAATTCCAAAAGTGCCCCAATTTCTGCTTTAAACTTTAGGTACCATCCCAAAAAGTATCACTGAGGTGACAGAAGTTGATTTCGGAGCATGATTTTTGAACAGGAGCTTCAACCGTTTTGCGGCATATGAGACATTCCCTAAGCCCAAGACCCATCGATTTTGGTCAAAAATTAAAATTCCAAAAGTGCCCCAATTTCTGCTTAAAACATTAGGTACCATCGCAAAATGTTTCACTGGTGTGACAGAAGTTGATTTCGGAGCATGATTTTTGAACAGGAGCTTCAACCGTTTTGTGGCATATGAGAAATTCCCTAAGCCCTGGATCCATTGTTTTTGGTCAAAAATTAAAATTCCAAAAGTGCCCCAATTTCTGCTTTAAACTTTAGGTACCATCCCAAAATGTATCACTAGGGTTACAGAAGTTGATTTCGGAGCATGATTTTTGAACAGGAGCATCAACCGTTTTGCAGCATATGAGAAATTTCCTAATCCCAAGACCCATCGATTTTGGTCAAAAATTAAAATTCCAAAAGTGCCCCAATTTCTGCTTAAAACATTAGGTACCATCGCAAAATGTTTCACTGGTGTGACAGAAGTTGATTTCGGAGCATGATTTTTGAACAGGAGCTTCAACCGTTTTGCGGCATATGAGAAATTCCATGAGCCCCACACCCATTGATTTTGGTCAAAATGAAAATTCCAAAAGTGCCCCAATTTCTGCTTTAAACTTTAGGTACCATCCCAAAAAGTATCACTGAGGTGACAGAAGTTGATTTCGGAGCATGATTTTTGAACAGGAGCTTCAACCGTTTTGCGGCATATGAGACATTCCCTAAACCCCGGACCCATCGATTTTGGTCAAAAATTACAATTCCAAAAGTGCCCCAATTTTTGCTTTAAACTTTAGGTACCATCCCAAAATGTATCACTAAGGTGACAGAAGTTGATTTCGGAGCATGATTTTTGAACAGGAGCATCAACCGTTTTGCAGCATAAGAGAAATTCCCTAAGCCCCGGACCCATCGATTTTGGTCAAAAATTAAAATTCCAAAAGTGCCCCAATTTCTGCTATAAACTTAAGGTACCTTACAAAAATATATCACTGAGTTGACAGAAGTTGATTTCGGAGCATGATTTTTGAACAGGAGCTTCAACAGTTTTGCGGCAAATAAATAATTCCCTAAGCCCCGGTCCCATCGATTTTGGTCAAAAATGAAAATTCCAAAGGTGCCCCAATTTCTGCTTTAAACTTTAGGTACCATCCCAAAATGTATCACTAGGGTTACAGAAGTTGATTTCGGAGCATGATTTTTGAACAGGAGCATCAACCGTTTTGCAGCATATGAGAAATTTCCTAATCCCAAGACCCATCGATTTTGGTCAAAATGAAAATTCCAAAAGTGCCCCAATTTCTGCTTTAAACTTTAGGTACCATCCCAAAAAGTATCACTGAGGTGACAGAAGTTGATTTCGGAGCATGATTTTTGAACAGGAGCTTCAACCGTTTTGCGGCATATGAGACATTCCCTAAACCCCGGACCCATCGATTTTGGTCAAAAATTACAATTCCAAAAGTGCCCCAATTTTTGCTTTAAACTTTAGGTACCATCCCAAAATGTATCACTAAGGTGACAGAAGTTGATTTCGGAGCATGATTTTTGAACAGGAGCATCAACCGTTTTGCAGCATAAGAGAAATTCCCTAAGCCCCGGACCCATCGATTTTGGTCAAAAATTTAAATTCCAAAAGTGCCCCAATTTCTGCTATAAACTTAAGGTACCTTACAAAAATATATCACTGAGTTGACAGAAGTTGATTTCGGAGCATGATTTTTGAACAGGAGCTTCAACAGTTTTGCGGCAAATAAATAATTCCCTAAGCCCCGGTCCCATCGATTTTGGTCAAAAATGAAAATTCCAAAGGTGCCCCAATTTCTGCTTTAAACTTTAGGTACCGTCCCAAAATGTATCACTAAGGTGACAGAAGTTGATTTCGGAACATGATTTTTGAACAGGAGCTTCAACCGTTTTGCGGCATATGAGACATTCCCTAAGCCCCGGACCCATCGATTTTGGTCAAAAATTACAATTCCAAAAGTGCCCCAATTTCTGCTTTAAACTTTAGGTACCATCCCAAAATGTATCACTGAGGTGACAGAAGTTGATTTCGGAGCATGATTTTTGAACAGGAGCATCAATCGTTTGGCAGCATATGAGAAATTCCCTAAGCCCCGGACCCATCGATTTTGGTCAAAAATGAAAATTCCAAAAGTGCCCCAATTTCTGCTTTAAACTTTAGGTATCATCCCAAAATTTATTACTGAGGTGACAGAAGTTGATTTCGGAGCATGATTTTTGAACAGGAGCTTCAACCGTTTTGTGGCATATGAGAAATTCCCTAAGCCCTGGATCCATTGTTTTTGGTCAAAAATTAAAATTCCAAAAGTGCCCCAATTTCTGCTTTAAACTTTAGGTACCATCCCAAAATGTATCACTGAGGTGACAGAAGTTGATTACGGAGCATGATTTTTGAACAGGAGCTTCAACCGTTTTGCGGCATATGAGAAATTCCCTGAGCCCCACACCCATTGATTTTGGTCAAAATGAAAATTCCAAAAGTGCCCCAATTTCTGCTTTAAACTTTAGGTACCATCGCAAAATGTTTCACTGGTGTGACAGAAGTTGATTTCGGAGCATGATTTTTGAACAGGAGCTTCAACCGTTTTGCGGCATATGAGAAATTCCCTGAGCCCCACACCCATTGATTTTGGTCAAAATGAAAATTCCAAAAGTGCCCCAATTTCTGCTTTAAACTTTAGGTACCATCCCAAAAAGTATCACTGAGGTGACAGAAGTTGATTTCGGAGCATGATTTTTGAACAGGAGCTTCAACCGTTTTGCGGCATATGAGACATTCCCAAAACCCCGGACCCATCGATTTTGGTCAAAAATTACAATTCCAAAAGTGCCCCAATTTTTGCTTTAAACTTTAGGTACCATCCCAAAATGTATCACTAAGGTGACAGAAGTTGATTTCGGAGCATGATTTTTGAACAGGAGCATCAACCGTTTTGCAGCATAAGAGAAATTCCCTAAGCCCCGGACCCATCGATTTTGGTCAAAAATAAAAATTCCAAAAGTGCCCCAATTTCTGCTATAAACTTAAGGTACCTTACAAAAATATATCACTGAGTTGACAGAAGTTGATTTCGGAGCATGATTTTTGAACAGGAGCTTCAACAGTTTTGCGGCAAATAAATAATTCCCTAAGCCCCGGTCCCATCGATTTTGGTCAAAAATGAAAATTCCAAAGGTGCCCCAATTTCTGCTTTAAACTTTAGGTACCGTCCCAAAATGTATCACTAAGGTGACAGAAGTTGATTTCGGAACATGATTTTTGAACAGGAGCTTCAACCGTTTTGCGGCATATGAGACATTCCCTAAGCCCCGGACCCATCGATTTTGGTCAAAAATTACAATTCCAAAAGTGCCCCAATTTCTGCTTTAAACTTTAGGTACCATCCCAAAATGTATCACTGAGGTGACAGAAGTTGATTTCGGAGCATGATTTTTGAACAGGAGCATCAATCGTTTGGCAGCATATGAGAAATTCCCTAAGCCCCGGACCCATCGATTTTGGTCAAAAATGAAAATTCCAAAAGTGCCCCAATTTCTGCTTTAAACTTTAGGTATCATCCCAAAATTTATTACTGAGGTGACAGAAGTTGATTTCGGAGCATGATTTTTGAACAGGAGCTTCAACCGTTTTGTGGCATATGAGAAATTCCCTAAGCCCCGGACCCATCGATTTTGGTCAAAAATTAAAATTCCAAAAGTGCCCAATTTCTGCTTTAAACTTTAGATACCATCCCAAAATGTATCACTAGGGTTACAGAAGTTGATTTCGGAGCATGATTTTTGAACAGGAGCATCAACCGTTTTGCAGCATATGAGAAATTCCCTACGCCCCGGACCCATCGATTTTGGTCAAAAATGAAAATTCCAAATGTGCCCCAATTTCTGCTTTAAACTTTAGGTACCGTCCCAAAATGTATCACTGAGGTGACAGAAGTTGATTTCGGAGCATTATTTTTTAATAGGAGCTTCAACCATTTTGTGGCATATGAGAAATACCCTAAGCCCCGGACCCATCGATTTTGGTCAAAAATGAAAATTCCAAAAGTGCCCAATTTCTGCTTTAAACTTTAGGTACCATCCCAAAATGTATCACTAGGGTTACAGAAGTTGATTTCGGAGCATGATTTTTGAACAGGAGCATCAACCGTTTTGCAGCATATGAGAAATTTCCTAATCCCAAGACCCATCGATTTTGGTCAAAAATTAAAATTCCAAAAGTGCCCCAATTTCTGCTTAAAACATTAGGTACCATCGCAAAATGTTTCACTGGTGTGACAGAAGTTGATTTCGGAGCATGATTTTTGAACAGGAGCTTCAACCGTTTTGCGGCATATGAGAAATTCCCTGAGCCCCACACCCATTGATTTTGGTCAAAATGAAAATTCCAAAAGTGCCCCAATTTCTGCTTTAAACTTTAGGTACCATCCCAAAAAGTATCACTGAGGTGACAGGAGTTGATTTCGGAGCATGATTTTTGAACAGGAGCTTCAACCGTTTTGCGGCATATGAGACATTCCCAAAACCCCGGACCCATCGATTTTGGTCAAAAATTACAATTCCAAAAGTGCCCCAATTTTTGCTTTAAACTTTAGGTACCATCCCAAAATGTATCACTAAGGTGACAGAAGTTGATTTCGGAGCATGATTTTTGAACAGGAGCATCAACCGTTTTGCAGCATAAGAGAAATTCCCTAAGCCCCGGACCCATCGATTTTGGTCAAAAATTAAAATTCCAAAAGTGCCCCAATTTCTGCTATAAACTTAAGGTACCTTACAAAAATATATCACTGAGTTGACAGAAGTTGATTTCGGAGCATGATTTTTGAACAGGAGCTTCAACAGTTTTGCGGCAAATAAATAATTCCCTAAGCCCCGGTCCCATCGATTTTGGTCAAAAATGAAAATTCCAAAGGTGCCCCAATTTCTGCTTTAAACTTTAGGTACCGTCCCAAAATGTATCACTAAGGTGACAGAAGTTGATTTCGGAACATGATTTTTGAACAGGAGCTTCAACCGTTTTGCGGCATATGAGACATTCCCTAAGCCCCGGACCCATCGATTTTGGTCAAAAATTACAATTCCAAAAGTGCCCCAATTTCTGCTTTAAACTTTAGGTACCATCCCAAAATGTATCACTGAGGTGACAGAAGTTGATTTCGGAGCATGATTTTTGAACAGGAGCATCAATCGTTTGGCAGCATATGAGAAATTCCCTAAGCCCCGGACCCATCGATTTTGGTCAAAAATGAAAATTCCAAAAGTGCCCCAATTTCTGCTTTAAACTTTAGGTATCATCCCAAAATTTATTACTGAAGTGACAGAAGTTGATTTCGGAGCATGATTTTTGAACAGGAGCTTCAACCGTTTTGTGGCATATGAGAAATTCCCTAAGCCCTGGATCCATTGTTTTTGGTCAAAAATTAAAATTCCAAAAGTGCCCCAATTTCTGCTTTAAACTTTAGGTACCATCCCAAAATGTATCACTGAGGTGACAGAAGTTGATTACGGAGCATGATTTTTGAACAGGAGCTTCAACCGTTTTGCGGCATATGAGAAATTCCCTAAGCCCCGGACTCATCAATTTTGGTCAAAAATGAAAATTCCAAAAGTTACCCAATTTCTGCTTGAAACTTAAGGTACCTTCCCAAAATATATCACTGAGGTGACAGAAGTTGATTTCGGAGCATGATTTTTGAACAGGAGCTTCAACCGTTTTGCGGCATATGAGAAATTCCCTGAGCCCCACACCCATTGATTTTGGTCAAAATGAAAATTCCAAAAGTGCCCCAATTTCTGCTTTAAACTTTAGGTACCATCCCAAAAAGTATCACTGAGGTGACAGAAGTTGATTTCGGAGCATGATTTTTGAACAGGAGCTTCAACCGTTTTGCGGCATATGAGACATTCCCTAAACCCCGGACCCATCGATTTTGGTCAAAAATTACAATTCCAAAAGTGCCCCAATTTCTGCTTTAAACTTTAGGTACCATCCCAAAATGTATCACTGAGGTGACAGAAGTTGATTTCGGAGCATGATTTTTGAACAGGAGCATCAACCGTTTTGCAGCATATGAGAAATTTCCTAATCCCAAGACCCATCGATTTTGGTCAAAAATTAAAATTCCAAAAGTGCCCCAATTTCTGCTTAAAACATTAGGTACCATCGCAAAATGTTTCACTGGTGTGACAGAAGTTGATTTCGGAGCATGATTTTTGAACAGGAGCTTCAACCGTTTTGCGGCATATGAGAAATTCCCTGAGCCCCACACCCATTGATTTTGGTCAAAATGAAAATTCCAAAAGTGCCCCAATTTCTGCTTTAAACTTTAGGTACCATCCCAAAAAGTATCACTGAGGTGACAGAAGTTGATTTCGGAGCATGATTTTTGAACAGGAGCTTCAACCATTTTGCGGCATATGAGACATTCCCTAAACCCCGGACCCATCGATTTTGGTCAAAAATTACAATTCCAAAAGTGCCCCAATTTTTGCTTTAAACTTTAGGTACCATCCCAAAATGTATCACTAAGGTGACAGAAGTTGATTTCGGAGCATGATTTTTGAACAGGAGCATCAACCGTTTTGCAGCATAAGAGAAATTCCCTAAGCCCCGGACCCATCGATTTTGGTCAAAAATTAAAATTCCAAAAGTGCCCCAATTTCTGCTATAAACTTAAGGTACCTTACAAAAATATATCACTGAGTTGACAGAAGTTGATTTCGGAGCATGATTTTTGAACAGGAGCTTCAACAGTTTTGCGGCAAATAAATAATTCCCTAAGCCCCGGTCCCATCGATTTTGGTCAAAAATGAAAATTCCAAAGGTGCCCCAATTTCTGCTTTAAACTTTAGGTACCGTCCCAAAATGTATCACTAAGGTGACAGAAGTTGATTTCGGAACATGATTTTTGAACAGGAGCTTCAACCGTTTTGCGGCATATGAGACATTCCCTAAGCCCCGGACCCATCGATTTTGGTCAAAAATTACAATTCCAAAAGTGCCCCAATTTCTGCTTTAAACTTTAGGTACCATCCCAAAATGTATCACTAAGGTGACAGAAGTTGATTTCGGAGCATGATTTTTGAACAGGAGCTTCAACCGTTTTGTGGCATATGAGAAATTCCCTAAGCCCTGGATCCATTGTTTTTGGTCAAAAATTAAAATTCCAAAAGTGCCCCAATTTCTGCTTTAAACTTTAGGTACCATCCCAAAATGTATCACTGAGGTGACAGAAGTTGATTACGGAGCATGATTTTTGAACAGGAGCTTCAACCGTTTTGCGGCATATGAGAAATTCCCTAAGCCCCGGACTCATCAATTTTGGTCAAAAATGAAAATTCCAAAAGTTACCCAATTTCTGCTTGAAACTTAAGGTACCTTCCCAAAATATATCACTGAGGTGACAGAAGTTGATTTCGGAGCATGATTTTTGAACAGGAGATTCAACCGTTTTGCGGCATATGAGAAATTCCCTGAGCCCCACACCCATTGATTTTGGTCAAAATGAAAATTCCAAAAGTGCCCCAATTTCTGCTTTAAACTTTAGGTACCATCCCAAAATGTATCACTGAGGTGACAGAAGTTGATTTCGGAGCATGATTTTTGAACAGGAGCATCAATCGTTTGGCAGCATATGAGAAATTCCCTAAGCCCCGGACCCATCGATTTTGGTCAAAAATGAAAATTCCAAAAGTTACCCAATTTCTGCTTGAAACTTAAGGTACCTTCCCAAAATATATCACTGAGGTGACAGAAGTTGATTTCGGAGCATGATTTTTGAACAGGAGCTTCAACCGTTTTGCGGCATATGAGAAATTCCCTGAGCCCCACACCCATTGATTTTGGTCAAAATGAAAATTCCAAAAGTGCCCCAATTTCTGCTTTAAACTTTAGGTACCATCCCAAAAAGTATCACTGAGGTGACAGAAGTTGATTTCGGAGCATGATTTTTGAACAGGAGCTTCAACCGTTTTGCGGCATATGAGACATTCCCTAAGCCCAAGACCCATCGATTTTGGTCAAAAATTAAAATTCCAAAAGTGCCCCAATTTCTGCTTAAAACATTAGGTACCATCGCAAAATGTTTCACTGGTGTGACAGAAGTTGATTTCGGAGCATGATTTTTGAACAGGAGCTTCAACCGTTTTGTGGCATATGAGAAATTCCCTAAGCCTGGATCCATTGTTTTTGGTCAAAAATTAAAATTCCAAAAGTGCCCCAATTTCTGCTTTAAACTTTAGGTACCATCCCAAAATGTATCACTAGGGTTACAGAAGTTGATTTCGGAGCATGATTTTTCAACAGGAGCATCAACCGTTTTGCAGCATATGAGAAATTTCCTAATCCCAAGACCCATCGATTTTGGTCAAAAATTAAAATTCCAAAAGTGCCCCAATTTCTGCTTAAAACATTAGGTACCATCGCAAAATGTTTCACTGGTGTGACAGAAGTTGATTTCGGAGCATGATTTTTGAACAGGAGCTTCAACCGTTTTGCGGCATATGAGAAATTCCCTGAGCCCCACACCCATTGATTTTGGTCAAAATGAAAATTCCAAAAGTGCCCCAATTTCTGCTTTAAACTTTAGGTACCATCCCAAAAAGTATCACTGAGGTGACAGAAGTTGATTTCGGAGCATGATTTTTGAACAGGAGCTTCAACCGTTTCGCGGCATATGAGACATTCCCTAAACCCCGGACCCATCGATTTTGGTCAAAAATTACAATTCCAAAAGTGCCCCAATTTTTGCTTTAAACTTTAGGTACCATCCCAAAATGTATCACTAAGGTGACAGAAGTTGATTTCGGAGCATGATTTTTGAACAGGAGCATCAACCGTTTTGCAGCATAAGAGAAATTCCCTAAGCCCCGGACCCATCGATTTTGGTCAAAAATTAAAATTCCAAAAGTGCCCCAATTTCTGCTATAAACTTAAGGTACCATCCCAAAATGTATCACTGAGGTGACAGAAGTTGATTACGGAGCATGATTTTTGAACAGGAGCATCAACCGTTTTGCAGCATATGAGAAATTCCCTAAGCCCTGGATCCATTGTTTTTGGTCAAAAATTAAAATTCCAAAAGTGCCCCAATTTCTGCTTTAAACTTTAGGTACCATCCCAAAATGTATCACTGAGGTGACAGAAGTTGATTACGGAGCATGATTTTTGAACAGGAGCTTCAACCGTTTTGCGGCATATGAGAAATTCCCTAAGCCCCGGACTCATCAATTTTGGTCAAAAATGAAAATTCCAAAAGTTACCCAATTTCTGCTTGAAACTTAAGGTACCTTCCCAAAATATATCACTGAGGTGACAGAAGTTGATTTCGGAGCATGATTTTTGAACAGGAGATTCAACCGTTTTGCGGCATATGAGAAATTCCCTGAGCCCCACACCCATTGATTTTGGTCAAAATGAAAATTCCAAAAGTGCCCCAATTTCTGCTTTAAACTTTAGGTACCATCCCAAAATGTATCACTGAGGTGACAGAAGTTGATTTCGGAGCATGATTTTTGAACAGGAGCATCAATCGTTTGGCAGCATATGAGAAATTCCCTAAGCCCCGGACCCATCGATTTTGGTCAAAAATGAAAATTCCAAAAGTTACCCAATTTCTGCTTGAAACTTAAGGTACCTTCCCAAAATATATCACTGAGGTGACAGAAGTTGATTTCGGAGCATGATTTTTGAACAGGAGCTTCAACCGTTTTGCGGCATATGAGAAATTCCCTGAGCCCCACACCCATTGATTTTGGTCAAAATGAAAATTCCAAAAGTGCCCCAATTTCTGCTTTAAACTTTAGGTACCATCCCAAAAAGTATCACTGAGGTGACAGAAGTTGATTTCGGAGCATGATTTTTGAACAGGAGCTTCAACCGTTTTGCGGCATATGAGACATTCCCTAAGCCCAAGACCCATCGATTTTGGTCAAAAATTAAAATTCCAAAAGTGCCCCAATTTCTGCTTAAAACATTAGGTACCATCGCAAAATGTTTCACTGGTGTGACAGAAGTTGATTTCGGAGCATGATTTTTGAACAGGAGCTTCAACCGTTTTGTGGCATATGAGAAATTCCCTAAGCCTGGATCCATTGTTTTTGGTCAAAAATTAAAATTCCAAAAGTGCCCCAATTTCTGCTTTAAACTTTAGGTACCATCCCAAAATGTATCACTAGGGTTACAGAAGTTGATTTCGGAGCATGATTTTTCAACAGGAGCATCAACCGTTTTGCAGCATATGAGAAATTTCCTAATCCCAAGACCCATCGATTTTGGTCAAAAATTAAAATTCCAAAAGTGCCCCAATTTCTGCTTAAAACATTAGGTACCATCGCAAAATGTTTCACTGGTGTGACAGAAGTTGATTTCGGAGCATGATTTTTGAACAGGAGCTTCAACCGTTTTGCGGCATATGAGAAATTCCCTGAGCCCCACACCCATTGATTTTGGTCAAAATGAAAATTCCAAAAGTGCCCCAATTTCTGCTTTAAACTTTAGGTACCATCCCAAAAAGTATCACTGAGGTGACAGAAGTTGATTTCGGAGCATGATTTTTGAACAGGAGCTTCAACCGTTTCGCGGCATATGAGACATTCCCTAAACCCCGGACCCATCGATTTTGGTCAAAAATTACAATTCCAAAAGTGCCCCAATTTTTGCTTTAAACTTTAGGTACCATCCCAAAATGTATCACTAAGGTGACAGAAGTTGATTTCGGAGCATGATTTTTGAACAGGAGCATCAACCGTTTTGCAGCATAAGAGAAATTCCCTAAGCCCCGGACCCATCGATTTTGGTCAAAAATTAAAATTCCAAAAGTGCCCCAATTTCTGCTATAAACTTAAGGTACCTTACAAAAATATATCACTGAGTTGACAGAAGTTGATTTCGGAGCATGATTTTTGAACAGGAGCTTCAACAGTTTTGCGGCAAATAAATAATTCCCTAAGCCCCGGTCCCATCGATTTTGGTCAAAAATGAAAATTCCAAAGGTGCCCCAATTTCTGCTTTAAACTTTAGGTACCATCCCAAAATGTATCACTAGGGTTACAGAAGTTGATTTCGGAGCATGATTTTTGAACAGGAGCATCAACCGTTTTGCAGCATATGAGAAATTTCCTAATCCCAAGACCCATCGATTTTGGTCAAAAATTAAAATTCCAAAAGTGCCCCAATTTCTGCTTAAAACATTAGGTACCATCGCAAAATGTTTCACTGGTGTGACAGAAGTTGATTTCGGAGCATGATTTTTGAACAGGAGCTTCAACCGTTTTGCGGCATATGAGAAATTCCCTGAGCCCCACACCCATTGATTTTGGTCAAAATGAAAATTCCAAAAGTGCCCCAATTTCTGCTTTAAACTTTAGGTACCATCCCAAAAAGTATCACTGAGGTGACAGAAGTTGATTTCGGAGCATGATTTTTGAACAGGAGCTTCAACCGTTTTGCGGCATATGAGACATTCCCTAAACCCCGGACCCATCGATTTTGGTCAAAAATTACAATTCCAAAAGTGCCCCAATTTTTGCTTTAAACTTTAGGTACCATCCCAAAATGTATCACTAAGGTGACAGAAGTTGATTTCGGAGCATGATTTTTGAACAGGAGCATCAACCATTTTTCAGCATAAGAGAAATTCCCTAAGCCCCGGACCCATCGATTTTGGTCAAAAATTAAAATTCCAAAAGTGCCCCAATTTCTGCTATAAACTTAAGGTACCTTACAAAAATATATCACTGAGTTGACAGAAGTTGATTTCGGAGCATGATTTTTGAACAGGAGCTTCAACAGTTTTGCGGCAAATAAATAATTCCCTAAGCCCCGGTCCCATCGATTTTGGTCAAAAATGAAAATTCCAAAGGTGCCCCAATTTCTGCTTTAAACTTTAGGTACCGTCCCAAAATGTATCACTAAGGTGACAGAAGTTGATTTCGGAACATGATTTTTGAACAGGAGCTTCAACCGTTTTGCGGCATATGAGACATTCCCTAAGCCCCGGACCCATCGATTTTGGTCAAAAATTACAATTCCAAAAGTGCCCCAATTTCTGCTTTAAACTTTAGGTACCATCCCAAAATGTATCACTAAGGTGACAGAAGTTGATTTCGGAGCATGATTTTTGAACAGGAGCTTCAACCGTTTTGTGGCATATGAGAAATTCCCTAAGCCCTGGATCCATTGTTTTTCGTCAAAAATTAAAATTCCAAAAGTGCCCCAATTTCTGCTTTAAACTTTAGGTACCATCCCAAAATGTATCACTGAGGTGACAGAAGTTGATTACGGAGCATGATTTTTGAACAGGAGCTTCAACCGTTTTGCGGCATATGAGAAATTCCCTAAGCCCCGGACTCATCAATTTTGGTCAAAAATGAAAATTCCAAAAGTTACCCAATTTCTGCTTGAAACTTAAGGTACCTTCCCAAAATATATCACTGAGGTGACAGAAGTTGATTTCGGAGCATGATTTTTGAACAGGAGATTCAACCGTTTTGCGGCATATGAGAAATTCCCTGAGCCCCACACCCATTGATTTTGGTCAAAATGAAAATTCCAAAAGTGCCCCAATTTCTGCTTTAAACTTTAGGTACCATCCCAAAATGTATCACTGAGGTGACAGAAGTTGATTTCGGAGCATGATTTTTGAACAGGAGCATCAATCGTTTGGCAGCATATGAGAAATTCCCTAAGCCCCGGACCCATCGATTTTGGTCAAAAATGAAAATTCCAAAAGTTACCCAATTTCTGCTTGAAACTTAAGGTACCTTCCCAAAATATATCACTGAGGTGACAGAAGTTGATTTCGGAGCATGATTTTTGAACAGGAGCTTCAACCGTTTTGCAGCATATGAGAAATTCCCTGAGCCCCACACCCATTGATTTTGGTCAAAATTAAAAAATTCCAAAAGTGCCCCAATTTCTGCTTTAAACTTTAGGTACCATCCCAAAAAGTATCACTGAGGTGACAGAAGTTGATTTCGGAGCATGATTTTTGAACAGGAGCTTCAACCGTTTTGCGGCATATGAGACATTCCCTAAGCCCAAGACCCATCGATTTT
Source organism: Pseudophryne corroboree (assembly GCF_028390025.1). NCBI lineage: Eukaryota > Metazoa > Chordata > Amphibia > Anura > Myobatrachidae > Pseudophryne > Pseudophryne corroboree. The sequence continues at coordinate 144,290,581 of NC_086450.1, forward strand.
GGTCAAAAATTAAAATTCCAAAAGTGCCCCAATGTCTGCTTAAAACATTAGGTACCATCGCAAAATGTTTCACTGGTGTGACAGAAGTTGATTTCGGAGCATGATTTTTGAACAGGAGCTTCAACCGTTTTGTGGCATATGAGAAATTCCCTAAGCCCTGGATCCATTGTTTTTGGTCAAAAATTAAAATTCCAAAAGTGCCCCAATTTCTGCTTTAAACTTTAGGTACCATCCCAAAATGTATCACTAGGGTTACAGAAGTTGATTTCGGAGCATGATTTTTCAACAGGAGCATCAACCGTTTTGCAGCATATGAGAAATTTCCTAATCCCAAGACCCATCGATTTTGGTCAAAAATTAAAATTCCAAAAGTGCCCCAATTTCTGCTTAAAACATTAGGTACCATCGCAAAATGTTTCACTGGTGTGACAGAAGTTGATTTCGGAGCATGATTTTTGAACAGGAGCTTCAACCGTTTTGCGGCATATGAGAAATTCCCTGAGCCCCACACCCATTGATTTTGGTCAAAATGAAAATTCCAAAAGTGCCCCAATTTCTGCTTTAAACTTTAGGTACCATCCCAAAAAGTATCACTGAGGTGACAGAAGTTGATTTCGGAGCATGATTTTTGAACAGGAGCTTCAACCGTTTTGCGGCATATGAGACATTCCCTAAACCCCGGACCCATCGATTTTGGTCAAAAATTACAATTCCAAAAGTGCCCCAATTTTTGCTTTAAACTTTAGGTACCATCCCAAAATGTATCACTAAGGTGACAGAAGTTGATTTCGGAGCATGATTTTTGAACAGGAGCATCAACCGTTTTGCAGCATAAGAGAAATTCCCTAAGCCCCGGACCCATCGATTTTGGTCAAAAATTAAAATTCCAAAAGTGCCCCAATTTCTGCTATAAACTTAAGGTACCTTACAAAAATATATCACTGAGTTGACAGAAGTTGATTTCGGAGCATGATTTTTGAACAGGAGCTTCAACAGTTTTGCGGCAAATAAATAATTCCCTAAGCCCCGGTCCCATCGATTTTGGTCAAAAATGAAAATTCCAAAGGTGCCCCAATTTCTGCTTTAAACTTTAGGTACCATCCCAAAATGTATCACTAGGGTTACAGAAGTTGATTTCGGAGCATGATTTTTGAACAGGAGCATCAACCGTTTTGCAGCATATGAGAAATTTCCTAATCCCAAGACCCATCGATTTTGGTCAAAAATTAAAATTCCAAAAGTGCCCCAATTTCTGCTTAAAACATTAGGTACCATCGCAAAATGTTTCACTGGTGTGACAGAAGTTGATTTCGGAGCATGATTTTTGAACAGGAGCTTCAACCGTTTTGCGGCATATGAGAAATTCCCTGAGCCCCACACCCATTGATTTTGGTCAAAATGAAAATTCCAAAAGTGCCCCAATTTCTGCTTTAAACTTTAGGTACCATCCCAAAAAGTATCACTGAGGTGACAGAAGTTGATTTCGGAGCATGATTTTTGAACAGGAGCTTCAACCGTTTTGCGGCATATGAGACATTCCCTAAACCCCGGACCCATCGATTTTGGTCAAAAATTACAATTCCAAAAGTGCCCCAATTTTTGCTTTAAACTTTAGGTACCATCCCAAAATGTATCACTAAGGTGACAGAAGTTGATTTCGGAGCATGATTTTTGAACAGGAGCATCAACCGTTTTGCAGCATAAGAGAAATTCCCTAAGCCCCGGACCCATCGATTTTGGTCAAAAATTAAAATTCCAAAAGTGCCCCAATTTCTGCTATAAACTTAAGGTACCTTACAAAAATATATCACTGAGTTGACAGAAGTTGATTTCGGAGCATGATTTTTGAACAGGAGCTTCAACAGTTTTGCGGCAAATAAATAATTCCCTAAGCCCCGGTCCCATCGATTTTGGTCAAAAATGAAAATTCCAAAGGTGCCCCAATTTCTGCTTTAAACTTTAGGTACCGTCCCAAAATGTATCACTAAGGTGACAGAAGTTGATTTCGGAACATGATTTTTGAACAGGAGCTTCAACCGTTTTGCGGCATATGAGACATTCCCTAAGCCCCGGACCCATCGATTTTGGTCAAAAATTACAATTCCAAAAGTGCCCCAATTTCTGCTTTAAACTTTAGGTACCATCCCAAAATGTATCACTAAGGTGACAGAAGTTGATTTCGGAGCATGATTTTTGAACAGGAGCATCAATCGTTTGGCAGCATATGAGAAATTCCCTAAGCCCCGGACCCATCGATTTTGGTCAAAAATGAAAATTCCAAAAGTGCCCCAATTTCTGCTTTAAACTTTAGGTATCATCCCAAAATGTATCACTGAGGTGACAGAAGTTGATTACGGAGCATGATTTTTGAACAGGAGCTTCAACCGTTTTGCGGCATATGAGAAATTCCCTAAGCCCCGGACTCATCAATTTTGGTCAAAAATGAAAATTCCAAAAGTTACCCAATTTCTGCTTGAAACTTAAGGTACCTTCCCAAAATATATCACTGAGGTGACAGAAGTTGATTTCGGAGCATGATTTTTGAACAGGAGATTCAACCGTTTTGCGGCATATGAGAAATTCCCTGAGCCCCACACCCATTGATTTTGGTCAAAATGAAAATTCCAAAAGTGCCCCAATTTCTGCTTTAAACTTTAGGTACCATCCCAAAATGTATCACTGAGGTGACAGAAGTTGATTTCGGAGCATGATTTTTGAACAGGAGCATCAATCGTTTGGCAGCATATGAGAAATTCCCTAAGCCCCGGACCCATCGATTTTGGTCAAAAATGAAAATTCCAAAAGTTACCCAATTTCTGCTTGAAACTTAAGGTACCTTCCCAAAATATATCACTGAGGTGACAGAAGTTGATTTCGGAGCATGATTTTTGAACAGGAGCTTCAACCGTTTTGCGGCATATGAGAAATTCCCTGAGCCCCACACCCATTGATTTTGGTCAAAATGAAAATTCCAAAAGTGCCCCAATTTCTGCTTTAAACTTTAGGTACCATCCCAAAAAGTATCACTGAGGTGACAGAAGTTGATTTCGGAGCATGATTTTTGAACAGGAGCTTCAACCGTTTTGCGGCATATGAGACATTCCCTAAGCCCAAGACCCATCGATTTTGGTCAAAAATTAAAATTCCAAAAGTGCCCCAATTTCTGCTTAAAACATTAGGTACCATCGCAAAATGTTTCACTGGTGTGACAGAAGTTGATTTCGGAGCATGATTTTTGAACAGGAGCTTCAACCGTTTTGTGGCATATGAGAAATTCCCTAAGCCCTGGATCCATTGTTTTTGGTCAAAAATTAAAATTCCAAAAGTGCCCCAATTTCTGCTTTAAACTTTAGGTACCATCCCAAAATGTATCACTAGGGTTACAGAAGTTGATTTCGGAGCATGATTTTTCAACAGGAGCATCAACCGTTTTGCAGCATATGAGAAATTTCCTAATCCCAAGACCCATCGATTTTGGTCAAAAATTAAAATTCCAAAAGTGCCCCAATTTCTGCTTAAAACATTAGGTACCATCGCAAAATGTTTCACTGGTGTGACAGAAGTTGATTTCGGAGCATGATTTTTGAACAGGAGCTTCAACCGTTTTGCGGCATATGAGACATTCCCTAAACCCCGGACCCATCGATTTTGGTCAAAAATTACAATTCCAAAAGTGCCCCAATTTTTGCTTTAAACTTTAAGTACCATCCCAAAATGTATCACTAAGGTGACAGAAGTTGATTTCGGAGCATGATTTTTGAACAGGAGCATCAACCGTTTTGCGGCATATGAGAAATTCCCTAAGCCCCGGACCCATCGATTTTGGTCAAAAATTAAAATTCCAAAAGTGCCCCAATTTCTGCTATAAACTTAAGGTACCTTACAAAAATATATCACTGAGTTGACAGAAGTTGATTTCGGAGCATGATTTTTGAACAGGAGCTTCAACAGTTTTGCGGCAAATAAATAATTCCCTAAGCCCCGGTCCCATCGATTTTGGTCAAAAATGAAAATTCCAAAGGCGCCCCAATTTCTGCTTTAAACTTTAGGTACCGTCCCAAAATGTATCACTAAGGTGACAGAAGTTGATTTCGGAACATGATTTTTGAACAGGAGCTTCAACCGTTTTGCGGCATATGAGACATTCCCTAAGCCCCGGACCCATCGATTTTGGTCAAAAATTACAATTCCAAAAGTGCCCCAATTTCTGCTTTAAACTTTAGGTACCATCCCAAAATGTATCACTAAGGTGACAGAAGTTGATTTCGGAGCATGATTTTTGAACAGGAGCATCAATCGTTTGGCAGCATATGAGAAATTCCCTAAGCCCCGGACCCATCGATTTTGGTCAAAAATGAAAATTCCAAAAGTGCCCCAATTTCTGCTTTAAACTTTAGGTATCATCCCAAAATTTATTACTGAGGTGACAGAAGTTGATTTCGGAGCATGATTTTTGAACAGGAGCTTCAACCGTTTTGTGGCATATGAGAAATTCCCTAAGCCCTGGATCCATTGTTTTTGGTCAAAAATTAAAATTCCAAAAGTGCCCCAATTTCTGCTTTAAACTTTAGGTACCATCCCAAAATGTATCACTGAGGTGACAGAACTTGATTACGGAGCATGATTTTTGAACAGGAGCTTCAACCGTTTTGCGGCATATGAGAAATTCCCTAAGCCCCGGACTCATCAATTTTGGTCAAAAATGAAGATTCCAAAAGTTACCCAATTTCTGCTTGAAACTTAAGGTACCTTCCCAAAATATATCACTGAGGTGACAGAAGTTGATTTCGGAGCATGATTTTTGAACAGGAGCTTCAACCGTTTTGCGGCATATGAGAAATTCCCTGAGCCCCACACCCATTGATTTTGGTCAAAATGAAAATTCCAAAAGTGCCCCAATTTCTGCTTTAAACTTTAGGTACCATCGCAAAATGTTTCACTGGTGTGACAGAAGTTGATTTCGGAGCATGATTTTTGAACAGGAGCTTCAACCGTTTTGCGGCATATGAGAAATTCCCTGAGCCCCACACCCATTGATTTTGGTCAAAATGAAAATTCCAAAAGTGCCCCAATTTCTGCTTTAAACTTTAGGTACCATCCCAAAAAGTATCACTGAGGTGACAGAAGTTGATTTCGGAGCATGATTTTTGAACAGGAGCTTCAACCGTTTTGCGGCATATGAGACATTCCCAAAACCCCGGACCCATCGATTTTGGTCAAAAATTACAATTCCAAAAGTGCCCCAATTTTTGCTTTAAACTTTAGGTACCATCCCAAAATGTATCACTAAGGTGACAGAAGTTGATTTCGGAGCATGATTTTTGAACAGGAGCATCAACCGTTTTGCAGCATAAGAGAAATTCCCTAAGCCCCGGACCCATCGATTTTGGTCAAAAATTAAAATTCCAAAAGTGCCCCAATTTCTGCTATAAACTTAAGGTACCTTACAAAAATATATCACTGAGTTGACAGAAGTTGATTTCGGAGCATGATTTTTGAACAGGAGCTTCAACAGTTTTGCGGCAAATAAATAATTCCCTAAGCCCCGGTCCCATCGATTTTGGTGAAAAATGAAAATTCCAAAGGTGCCCCAATTTCTGCTTTAAACTTTAGGTACCGTCCCAAAATGTATCACTAAGGTGACAGAAGTTGATTTCGGAACATGATTTTTGAACAGGAGCTTCAACCGTTTTGCGGCATATGAGACATTCCCTAAGCCCCGGACCCATCGATTTTGGTCAAAAATTACAATTCCAAAAGTGCCCCAATTTCTGCTTTAAACTTTAGGTAAAATCCCAAAATGTATCACTGAGGTGACAGAAGTTGATTTCGGAGCATGATTTTTGAACAGGAGCATCAATCGTTTGGCAGCATATGAGAAATTCCCTAAGCCCCGGACCCATCGATTTTGGTCAAAAATGAAAATTCCAAAAGTGCCCCAATTTCTGCTTTAAACTTTAGGTATCATCCCAAAATTTATTACTGAGGTGACAGAAGTTGATTTCGGAGCATGATTTTTGAACAGGAGCTTCAACCGTTTTGTGGCATATGAGAAATTCCCTAAGCCCCGGTCCCATCGATTTTGGTCAAAAATGAAAATTCCAAAAGTTCCCCAATTTCAGCTTTAAACTTAAGGTACCTTACCAAAATATATCACTGAGGTGACAGAAGTTGATTTCGGAGCATGATTTTTGAACAGGAGCATCAATCGTTTGGCAGCATATGAGAAATTCCCTAAGCCCCGGACCCATCGATTTTGGTCAAAAATGAAAATTCCAAAAGTGCCCCAATTTCTGCTTTAAACTTTAGGTATCATCCCAAAATGTATCACTGAGGTGACAGAAGTTGATTACGGAGCATGATTTTTGAACAGGAGCTTCAACCGTTTTGCGGCATATGAGAAATTCCCTAAGCCCCGGACTCATCAATTTTGGTCAAAAATGAAAATTCCAAAAGTTACCCAATTTCTGCTTGAAACTTAAGGTACCTTCCCAAAATATATCACTGAGGTGACAGAAGTTGATTTCGGAGCATGATTTTTGAACAGGAGATTCAACCGTTTTGCGGCATATGAGAAATTCCCTGAGCCCCACACCCATTGATTTTGGTCAAAATGAAAATTCCAAAAGTGCCCCAATTTCTGCTTTAAACTTTAGGTACCATCCCAAAATGTATCACTGAGGTGACAGAAGTTGATTTCGGAGCATGATTTTTGAACAGGAGCATCAATCGTTTGGCAGCATATGAGAAATTCCCTAAGCCCCGGACCCATCGATTTTGGTCAAAAATGAAAATTCCAAAAGTTACCCAATTTCTGCTTGAAACTTAAGGTACCTTCCCAAAATATATCACTGAGGTGACAGAAGTTGATTTCGGAGCATGATTTTTGAACAGGAGCTTCAACCGTTTTGCGGCATATGAGAAATTCCCTGAGCCCCACACCCATTGATTTTGGTCAAAATGAAAATTCCAAAAGTGCCCCAATTTCTGCTTTAAACTTTAGGTACCATCCCAAAAAGTATCACTGAGGTGACAGAAGTTGATTTCGGAGCATGATTTTTGAACAGGAGCTTCAACCGTTTTGCGGCATATGAGACATTCCCTAAGCCCAAGACCCATCGATTTTGGTCAAAAATTAAAATTCCAAAAGTGCCCCAATTTCTGCTTAAAACATTAGGTACCATCGCAAAATGTTTCACTGGTGTGACAGAAGTTGATTTCGGAGCATGATTTTTGAACAGGAGCTTCAACCGTTTTGTGGCATATGAGAAATTCCCTAAGCCCTGGATCCATTGTTTTTGGTCAAAAATTAAAATTCCAAAAGTGCCCCAATTTCTGCTTTAAACTTTAGGTACCATCCCAAAATGTATCACTAGGGTTACAGAAGTTGATTTCGGAGCATGATTTTTCAACAGGAGCATCAACCGTTTTGCAGCATATGAGAAATTTCCTAATCCCAAGACCCATCGATTTTGGTCAAAAATTAAAATTCCAAAAGTGCCCCAATTTCTGCTTAAAACATTAGGTACCATCGCAAAATGTTTCACTGGTGTGACAGAAGTTGATTTCGGAGCATGATTTTTGAACAGGAGCTTCAACCGTTTTGCGGCATATGAGACATTCCCTAAACCCCGGACCCATCGATTTTGGTCAAAAATTACAATTCCAAAAGTGCCCCAATTTTTGCTTTAAACTTTAAGTACCATCCCAAAATGTATCACTAAAGTGACAGAAGTTGATTTCGGAGCATGATTTTTGAACAGGAGCATCAACCGTTTTGCGGCATATGAGAAATTCCCTAAGCCCCGGACCCATCGATTTTGGTCAAAAATTAAAATTCCAAAAGTGCCCCAATTTCTGCTATAAACTTAAGGTACCTTACAAAAATATATCACTGAGTTGACAGAAGTTGATTTCGGAGCATGATTTTTGAACAGGAGCTTCAACAGTTTTGCGGCAAATAAATAATTCCCTAAGCCCCGGTCCCATCGATTTTGGTCAAAAATGAAAATTCCAAAGGCGCCCCAATTTCTGCTTTAAACTTTAGGTACCGTCCCAAAATGTATCACTAAGGTGACAGAAGTTGATTTCGGAACATGATTTTTGAACAGGAGCTTCAACCGTTTTGCGGCATATGAGACATTCCCTAAGCCCCGGACCCATCGATTTTGGTCAAAAATTACAATTCCAAAAGTGCCCCAATTTCTGCTTTAAACTTTAGGTACCATCCCAAAATGTATCACTAAGGTGACAGAAGTTGATTTCGGAGCATGATTTTTGAACAGGAGCATCAATCGTTTGGCAGCATATGAGAAATTCCCTAAGCCCCGGACCCATCGATTTTGGTCAAAAATGAAAATTCCAAAAGTGCCCCAATTTCTGCTTTAAACTTTAGGTATCATCCCAAAATTTATTACTGAGGTGACAGAAGTTGATTTCGGAGCATGATTTTTGAACAGGAGCTTCAACCGTTTTGTGGCATATGAGAAATTCCCTAAGCCCTGGATCCATTGTTTTTGGTCAAAAATTAAAATTCCAAAAGTGCCCCAATTTCTGCTTTAAACTTTAGGTACCATCCCAAAATGTATCACTGAGGTGACAGAACTTGATTACGGAGCATGATTTTTGAACAGGAGCTTCAACCGTTTTGCGGCATATGAGAAATTCCCTAAGCCCCGGACTCATCAATTTTGGTCAAAAATGAAGATTCCAAAAGTTACCCAATTTCTGCTTGAAACTTAAGGTACCTTCCCAAAATATATCACTGAGGTGACAGAAGTTGATTTCGGAGCATGATTTTTGAACAGGAGCTTCAACCGTTTTGCGGCATATGAGAAATTCCCTGAGCCCCACACCCATTGATTTTGGTCAAAATGAAAATTCCAAAAGTGCCCCAATTTCTGCTTTAAACTTTAGGTACCATCGCAAAATGTTTCACTGGTGTGACAGAAGTTGATTTCGGAGCATGATTTTTGAACAGGAGCTTCAACCGTTTTGCGGCATATGAGAAATTCCCTGAGCCCCACACCCATTGATTTTGGTCAAAATGAAAATTCCAAAAGTGCCCCAATTTCTGCTTTAAACTTTAGGTACCATCCCAAAAAGTATCACTGAGGTGACAGAAGTTGATTTCGGAGCATGATTTTTGAACAGGAGCTTCAACCGTTTTGCGGCATATGAGACATTCCCAAAACCCCGGACCCATCGATTTTGGTCAAAAATTACAATTCCAAAAGTGCCCCAATTTTTGCTTTAAACTTTAGGTACCATCCCAAAATGTATCACTAAGGTGACAGAAGTTGATTTCGGAGCATGATTTTTGAACAGGAGCATCAACCGTTTTGCAGCATAAGAGAAATTCCCTAAGCCCCGGACCCATCGATTTTGGTCAAAAATTAAAATTCCAAAAGTGCCCCAATTTCTGCTATAAACTTAAGGTACCTTACAAAAATATATCACTGAGTTGACAGAAGTTGATTTCGGAGCATGATTTTTGAACAGGAGCTTCAACAGTTTTGCGGCAAATAAATAATTCCCTAAGCCCCGGTCCCATCGATTTTGGTGAAAAATGAAAATTCCAAAGGTGCCCCAATTTCTGCTTTAAACTTTAGGTACCGTCCCAAAATGTATCACTAAGGTGACAGAAGTTGATTTCGGAACATGATTTTTGAACAGGAGCTTCAACCGTTTTGCGGCATATGAGACATTCCCTAAGCCCCGGACCCATCGATTTTGGTCAAAAATTACAATTCCAAAAGTGCCCCAATTTCTGCTTTAAACTTTAGGTAAAATCCCAAAATGTATCACTGAGGTGACAGAAGTTGATTTCGGAGCATGATTTTTGAACAGGAGCATCAATCGTTTGGCAGCATATGAGAAATTCCCTAAGCCCCGGACCCATCGATTTTGGTCAAAAATGAAAATTCCAAAAGTGCCCCAATTTCTGCTTTAAACTTTAGGTATCATCCCAAAATTTATTACTGAGGTGACAGAAGTTGATTTCGGAGCATGATTTTTGAACAGGAGCTTCAACCGTTTTGTGGCATATGAGAAATTCCCTAAGCCCCGGTCCCATCGATTTTGGTCAAAAATGAAAATTCCAAAAGTTCCCCAATTTCAGCTTTAAACTTAAGGTACCTTACCAAAATATATCACTGAGGTGACAGAAGTTGATTTCGGAGCATGATTTTTGAACAGGAGCATCAATCGTTTGGCAGCATATGAGAAATTCCCTAAGCCCCGGACCCATCGATTTTGGTCAAAAATGAAAATTCCAAAAGTGCCCCAATTTCTGCTTTAAACTTTAGGTATCATCCCAAAATGTATCACTGAGGTGACAGAAGTTG